>NC_051163.1:144071614-144378280 GCF_013339745.2 Dermacentor silvarum | reverse complement strand
GCCACCGTTCGCGTGACTGTACACGTGAACGACTAGGCGATGGTGTCATAGCATGGGGCGAACGTATTCGCTTGCTATTGGGTCGCGGTGAGTCGGACTTCCTTGATTTGTCGCGAGCCCGTGTGAATGTTCTATTGGTTAAAATTCGGCTAGTGCGCATTAGTGTATGAAAGGTGCAATAAATGCCCTTTTGATTGTTTACACTACCGTGTTGTCGTTCCTTTGTCCCAAGAGCATGTGTGAGACCTCCACATCTGGCTGCCCAACGTGGACCTCTTGGGACATCGGATGATAATTTTGAGTTTTGTTCGGTTCGAGACAACCTTTGTTTGAACCGAAGCGTATTCCTAGCGTGGATTTTGATCGCTAGCGTCAGCGGCGTGCTTTCTTGAGCAAGGCGACAGTGGCTGTAGCGTGTTTGAACTTTTCAACATGCTAAGCCTTTTCGGGAGTGTTTTGAAGTACACTCGTCGGTACGAGAGCCACGTGGTCTACATCATGGGAGAGCGAGGCCTAGCGCCTGCGGAGCATTGGCAAGCCTGAAGCGAGTGAGTACGGAAGCCTCGTGGGTGGTCCGAATTTCTTATGTAAATAGCTTCTTCTATCTCTCTGACTTCGAAAGTCGCGGCTCAGGGAGCCGGGTGGCCGCGGGCCATGGGTACCGCTACGGGCTGACTGGTATTGCGGCCTGGCACCGGGCACTCCGACACCATCTGGGACGGTGGGCACTGTCAACTCGGATTCTGTGTGCACCGAGCGGGGTAGGACCACCTCACAGAGCTAACGTCTCCTCGCGGCTACCTCTTGTGCCCATTTTAGGTGATGTTTTTTTTTTGGATGCCGGTTGTTGTCGGGGTAGCGACGCATTAGGCCTAAGGCTTTACGAAGCTGCCTGCCGCACGTGGAGGAACACAACCTGGTGGACTGTGGTGTTGAGGTGTCGCACATTGCTTCCCTCATTAGTTCGCCTCGCACGAATTGAAATTCTCGTTTGACTCAAGAAAGTAAGCCTTGTTCACGTGAACTTAGCATCTGAAATGCTGCCCGAAATTTTGCTAGCCGAATTGAACATCGTACTACGTGGGCGATGCGTATGCCGAATTCCTCTCCCTTCCACTACTTTAGTGTTTGTCGAGTGCGTTGAGTGTACGCAGCGTGGACGGAGTCACCCCTGGTTTGCTGTCACCTGCACATCGTCTGCACTGCTGCCCCGGCCTACGAACAAGACACCCCTGGCAATGGAGATGCCTGTGGCCAGTTCGGCGCAGTGACTTCGGCAGCCACCTATGTCCGGCTTGCAACGCTCGGCGGCTGGGAAAAGAGCCGGCAGTCACCAATGGCTACTGCGGCTCTCGTCAGCAGGGCGCGTCGGCGCGAGCGACGCTTGCTCTTGCCGACTTCTGCGTCGCCGTTTCCGGAGTCCTGGGCTGGAGTCGTGCCATCAAATCTGCAGAGGTGGTGCTGTGACCAACGGACACCAGCGGTGAACCCCAGAGACAATGTCGGCTCGCATGTTGTGGATAACGTGTGGACATTTTCTCGGTGCAGACACTGTCGCATGTACTAACTTTTGTTCGCGACGAGCGCGTTGATAGACCGTGTGACATGTTTCGCCGGAGTATGTGTAGTGATTTAAGAAGGGGGGATATGGGGATGCACGACTCTCCCGCATCTCCTGTAATCCGGCTTCACCGCATGGCTAAGTGCCAGCGGCGGTCGTGGTGGTTGCGGCGCATTGCGAGAAATGGCGCGAGTGTCGTGATGCTAACGCCACCGAACAGCGGGGTGACTTGGGAGAGAAAGGTCAAAGGCGCTTCCTCGTTGGCTTGGGATCGGCGGCCAACACGCACGAACGCTTCGCGCGTGCGCCGGCCCGCTTCGCGCGACCGTCGCGCGAGGCTAAGAGCAGGACACCGGTATGGACGAACACGGCTCGTTCGAGCACGGAACCATTCGTGTGACTGTACACGTGAACGACTAGGCGATGGTGTCATAGCATGGGGCGAACGTATTCGCTCGCTATCGGGTCGCGGTGAGTCGGACTTCCTTGATTTGTCGCGCGCCCGTGTGAATGTTCTATTGGTTGTAATTCGGCTAGTGTGCATTAGTGTATGAAAAGTGCAATAAATGCCCTTTTGATTGTTTACACTACCGTGTTGTCGTTCCTTTGTCCCAAGAGCATGTGTGAGACCCCCACAAGTTTCGTTAGTCCCGTATCTTCTGTTGAGTTGCGCATATTGTAATTGCCGACTTAAATTGTCAACCTAAATTGCCGACTTGATATCGCATGTAAAAGGCCGTAATGTTTACAGTCATCAAAGAGCAGCATCGCAGAAAAGGGAACCCAGGGGGTGAGAACAGCATAAAGCTGCGACTGTAGTCAACCGTAGTTGCACACAGCATGAGTGCATTGGCAGCTGCCACGTCAGGGTGAGGTGTGTGTGTTTGTTAGTGAATGAACAATGTGTTTTTAAGGAGCCAATGCTGTTAGTGCCTGCACAGTATCATTCGTGCAGTTGTATATTTGGTTCTTTTTATCTGTGGTGCTGTGACAACTGAAGAACACAACTCAAGGCAGCTGTTTTGTACCTCTGTACTTCGCAGCTTTGTGGGCCCATCAGCACGCATCGTTTCCCCGCTGGCGATTGTACTATTTGGAGGTAATTATTCTACTTGTTTATTCCTCTAGTTCAGTATAAAATTGTTTTTTTTTTTTAATCGTAATAGTGGATGTACTTGAGTACACATAAACATGAAGAAGACACGACAGACACAGACGAGCGCTGCTACCAACTGTTTATTACAATCAACAAACCCTCTTTCACCTTATAAATTGTTGTGTGTGTCGATTGTAATAAACAGTTGGTACTGGCGCTCGTCTGTGTCTGTCGTGTCTTCTTCGTGTGTATGTGTACTTATTTGCACTATATCTGAAAGTAACTATGATCTGATATGTTACACTTTTTTCACAACTCTTCGATAGAAATTTCCCTCAAGGTGCATTCCTGTATCAAAACTATAGCTGGTACAAGGCATGTGACTGACCACGTCAGCTCCGTCCACGGTGCACAGCTTGAGTGACTGGATGCGTGCCTCGAGTACCACGTTGATCATGGCGCACATCTCTGAGGGCACGATGTAGTCAGTTGTATTCCACTTGCTCTTTCTCTGCAGCTGCTGGAATGCCTGCAGCGTCCTGCACAATGAAGCACTACCTTCAGCTGCCCCACTGTCACAATGGCGTGCAAAATGAAACAAATACAGTAGAGCCTCGTTGATATCGTCCCGTTACATACGACTTTCTGGCGCCAACGTTCGCAATCAAGAACACAAAAAATGACACAACAGAGCTAAGTTTTCTTCTGTTCTTTTTTTACCAGTTCATACGTTCGCAGAAAACACGATTTTTCGGCACCAACGTTTAGTACATCATCAAACAGAGATCATACGATACGTTTTCCGGCCGCTAGATCCCACGTAAATAAGAAAATGCGCGAGGCACGTGCGATCGAGTACAGTATATAGCCGCCCACCACAGCAGCTTAACTGCAATACTCACCAACCCACCTCACGTGAAAATGTCGGCGCACACCCAGTTTCTTATTCCGGTACCGGCAACTGTCCTCCCGGGCTGTGAATGGGCCCGCCGCATTCACAGCTATTGCCGCCAAACTTATTGCGATAAGCATCTTCACCTATCTGTTTTACAGCGCATGGAGTGCTTTTGGTAGCGCACTGCAAGCTTTTCATAGCTGATAATCCAAACCGTTCACTGCTGCAGGATGCACGATGTTAGGACCACGTGTCGTTTAGGCGGGCGTCGCCTACCAGATGGGTTTCGTTTCGATTTACCGTCACCGTTTCTCCGGGCGCCAAAGCTGTGCCTAGTATGCAAGGATCCACATTACGTAGATGTCAACTGCACTTGAGTTTGTCAAGTTTTTGAGCTACTTCGGATTGTATCTTTTCTAGGCTAGTACCTTTTTTCTTGTGGTATTTTTTTTCCAGGACGTACGAACGAGGTTCTACTGTACATCATAACAAACATACAAGGCGACTACAGGACCTAGAGCCAAGGTTAAAATATTTGCATGAGCTTTAGAAGAACGCGACTAAAATAATGTTGTTGGCCGCTCTATAGAGAAATTATTTTGCATTCTCTTTATTTGCGGAAGTAGTCAAAATTAGGTAATCAACTCCACAATTCCTAAATTTAGAGAAAATTAAACTTGCAATTATGTAGTTGCAGAGCCTTCTAGGAAGCATCAGGCTCAGCAGTATTTAAATTCGTACCTTTTAATCAAGCACTTTTGCTCACATCATAAACAAATCCCCACGTGACTACGTGATTGTATGCTGCAATCACAGTTCTGTCATTTGTACCGCGTATGAATAAAAGGCGCTATCAAGCAAATGTGCCACCACAGAGAAAGGCCATTTCTGGTTCTTCATTTTACACGTCCAAGCTAGCAGCTGAGTCACACGGCCAGCCTTGGCAAGCAGCCTCTCCCTGCAGTGTCCACCAAACCCGAGCTCTTTTATGCTTGACCAAACCTCTTTTACGTTTATAAAAACAGACAAGCTACCAAAAGAGAAATTCCAAGCTGTTGTCAACAGCATCCCATGCACAGACTGCGATCGCAGTTAGGTCGGCGAGACAGGCAATTTTCAGCAAAGACTCGAGCAGCACATGTATCATGCAAGAAAGAAGCACGTAACTTCAAATGCTCTGGCCGAACACGCATAAGCCACTCGTCATGAAATAGACTGGGACAACGCAAAGATAATAGAAAAAAGAAAATAACTGGACTTCTCGGCTTTTGCTTGAATCCCTGACAATTCAGACCACTGAACACACACTTAAAGGGATACGGACACAAAAGTGGGCGGGTGGTTTTTTGCGTCGGAACAAAAGTTGAACTGTTGAAAATGACGAATACAAAAAGCTGCTTTGAAAACGAGAAACATCTCGAGAAAAGAACGAGAAACAACTTTTTTTTTCGATTTTCTTTTGCACCTTGCCTCCAAGCGGCCGCCGGCAGAAGCTGAAACTTGACGGCGAAACACCCGCTTGCACGGCCAAGGTTGGCCACAGCCATCGCAGTGTTTCCGGGGGTGTCGGTCCCTTGCAGCGTTTGATTAACCCCTTTCGGCGATCTTCGCACGTGGTCATCTGAAACATTAACACCGTCGGGACTCCACGCAGGTGGTGCGTCTTACATGCACTTTCCCACGGCCATCGTTTGGTATTGACGTGTTCGTCGCGGCGGAAGGAAATGCCCAGACATTGCTGTTATATAATAGCATCGTCGGTCGCGACACGCCGTCGCACACATTTCCCAGAGACGAGAAGGTGCGTAAACTTTGGATACCTGCCTGTCAGCCATCACGCCCAGCCTGGAGACTTCTAAAAAATGACTTCATTTGCGCGGACCACTTCATCGACGATGATTATGTGACCAGCCCGGCTGTGCTGAAAAGCCTTGGTATGCCGCTCAAAAGGCAATGCCTAAAGCCCGACGCTGTGCCATCGGTCTTCTCACGAAAACACAAGGCAGAAATAATCAGCGGTGCATTTGAAAAGAGAAGGCGAAAAGATGTCGGTACTGTTTTCGTTCATTGCAGCCTTCTTGTGCAGTGTGAGGGCAAGGCTGGGGCGAGATGCCCGAGGCTGGGCACAAAGGCAGTAATGTCTTTAAAGATGTTGGCAAAGCATAGTAAAACAATACAAGGCTAGCGCGTGCGAGCACGACTCACGAGATCAGTCCTACATGGCAGTGGGGCAGACACACACACAGCTCTGCTTCTCCACAGGCTAAAAGCAGGAAAAACTGGGAAGAACTCCAGGCAGGTGCTGCCATCTGTTGGTCGGCTGGCAAAGTGGACGTGAGAGTCTCGGAAGTACTGATACCTCACAGCAGTTGCTCATGCCAATGGCATAAACTACTATTCAGTCATCCACGCAGTCATGAACTACCCCGCAGCTGCCTTGCCTGCGTGAGCTCTTGAAGAAGCAAGTTTACAGAGGAAACGACAAATAATTCTTGCGCAAGTATCTGGTGCAGAGCGAAATCTTCCGGCTACAGTTCGCCAAAACCTGACCGGCACTTCCACGGCCACCTGCTCTTCTTCGTCGCTTGACGCGGAAGGCTCGTAACCGTAAGCGGTAATATTTCTTGCCAAGTTGGAATGGTCCTCGTCTTCAGACATGTACTCATCGCTGGTAAAGGCACCAGAACTCGAATCCATGCTCGCGATGGTGGCGTCGGCATGCTTCGAATGATCACAGCCGGCCAGCTGGCTATCTGACGAGGGTGTCGTAACATCACGCCTTCCAACTCCCGCGGGTCGGGCGGCGAGGCGCGCGCTCACAAAAACGCCAAAAATAAAGCCATCGGCTGAAAAATGAGCTAAGTGATTACTTCTTTTCGGTGTAATCACACACTGGGGATTCATTGTCGGTATTTTCGTAAAATTTTCAAATTTTGTGTCCGTATCCCTTTAATCGCAATGACGGCAACTTTCCTCACGTGTACACACGTTGCTTACATCATATCTTAAAGCCTACATAACCACACCATTTCTGCCTTCACCTTCATTGTGAACAAGGCTCCGGTGTGGGAGCCGAAACGTCTTATTATATATTTTTTAAAACTTTCGTCGTCGGTGTCCGTTTTAATTGTTGTCATGCATATTCCCGAACAGACGGGTTTCCGTCCAACTCTTAACTTCATGATAGTTTTCTGTACACCAGTGATTTCGCCTAGTCATATACGATTTCACCTAAACATTTCCCTTTAAAAAGCGGCGGCAGCACCATGCGGGTGCGCGGTGGTTGCCTAGGGGACAGAGAAGCCTTTTGCTCGGCTGCTTATCAGTGGTGCGCTTTGCACTGAACACGGTTCAGTTTCTGTGCACCCGCTGTGATGTGCGTCGCGAAGTGCAGATATTGCGCATGTGACGGAGTCAGTTTAAGTAGTGATTCACAAATTTAGCTTGGAGCTGTTAGGCTTTATGTGCCCTTGTGAGCTTCCGCCATTCATACCAGTGTGCACACATACAAACTTGGTGGGAATTCATAGCAGTCGCCGCGGCTGATTGCCCGAGCAACCAAACTCCGGTTTGTACGGGTTGCTGTCAGTTCAGCCCATAATCGTCTACGGATATGAACATATCAAGGGCAAGCTTCCTGCAACGGCATGCCACCTGGCACCCCCCGTCGGCTAGGCCTAACTAGCGCACCTCGTCGGTGACCAATGTTGTGGTTTGGTGCCGAGAGAACGAAATGCGTTGCCATGGCTGTACGGCACATGGAAAGTGGAGAAACCCCCTTGATAAAAAAAGTGAAGGCATGGGCAATACTCGAATGGCGGCAATTTGGTCCCCGGTCACCATGTTTTCGACACCGCGCATATGCCGATCAGTCTGAAAAATCAGATAAGGCACTGTACTGCATTTGAAATTTTGGTCACTGTCGTTTTCTTTTTTTGAATTATTATTACTTTGTCTCCTTCATGCAAAAACCGTGGGTACTTCGATATTAACTTTTCAATGTTCGTAAGTTTAAACGGATGCAAAAATCCCGGTCGCACGCTTCGATTCTTGGATACGCGCAGTTGCTTGGTCTACATGTTTTACATAAGTGCTGGCCTTGAAAATCGTTGTTTTGGTTATAGTGCAGATATACGTGACTTACGTTATAAGTGGTCTACACTGTATGTACTTTTCCTAGGGTAGACGAAATTAACTCAAACATCCTAATAAATAAGCATATAAGCAGTGGGAAAGGCGGCAGCAATCGCGACAACATGCGCTTAAACGGTCCTTTCTGCATTTTGCAGCTGCTGCTTTCTCTATGATCAGAAAAGTATCTATGTATAATAGAGCCAATTATAATGAAATTATAAATGGGTTAGAGGAAGCTCTGGATGATTATACAGTGTAGACCGCTTTTAACGTAAGTCGCCGGAGTCGCGAATATCCGCACTATAACCGGTACCGCACTATAACGAAAGCAACAACTTTCAAGGCCTGCACATATGCAAAACATGTGCACCGAGCCGCCACGCGTATGCGACTGTCGAGGAATGCGGCTAGAACGTTTGCATTCAATTTATAGTCGAATCTCGTTAATTCGAACCAAATCATGCGGCAGTGCCTCCGACCGGCATTGCTCCGGCACCGCCATAGAATAAAAGCTTAGGAGAGACCCCTTAATGTCGCGCGCGAACGAAACAAAAAAAAAAAAAGAAAAAAAAAACGCGGCGGAAATTTCACCCTCTCTCAAATGGCTAGGTCGCCGATTCTGCGTTGCGCCGGAACATGCTTGTACGTGCCGACGTCTCAGCCACAATACCGTAGCCACGTGTAGAAAATGGCAGTGAACCCTTCTTTCTCCTTTATGCTTCCTCTACTTTCTAGTCACGTGTTGACCTTGCACGCTGCAGCTACGGCGCAGAGGGAAGCAACGGCGCTGTGCTAGGCCGGCCAACGAAAATGCCCACGCCGGCAAACGCCCACTTCCCTATAACGGCTGAAAACGAAACTTCGGGGAGATGGCGCCGGGCCGGCTGGAGCGGCGGCGCCTGCACGGCAGCGAGCGCGCACGGTGACAGTCGAAAGTGAGGGAGCTACGAGGGAGGGCGAGGAGAGCCACCGAAGCGGCAGAGTTGCCAAGGCAAAATCCGCTTCCCTGCCGCCCTCCTCCCTCACATTCCACAGTCTCCACGTGCGCCCTTCGCCGTGCGTGCCGGCGCCGCCCGCACCCTGAAGTTTCGTTTACTGCCGTTATCATGAAGCGAGCGTTGGCCGGCGTTGGCAGTTTCGTGGCCCATTTCACGACTCGCACTCAAGATTCTGGTTTCAGCCTCACTGGCTGTTCGTTCGCACCCCCATGTGCCCTTCTCCTCCACTTCGTCACTCTTTCTTCCTCGAGCACTCCTTGGGGCGCCCGTTTGAGGGGAGCGTTCGCCGTCTCCGCTGACTTCCATACTCCCAGGCAGCCGCACTGTAACCGGTATTTCATTTCCCGCAACTGCACTATAAGCGATACGTGTGTACATGGAGTGCTATGGGAAGATTAACTGGAGAGAGACCGCACTATATCCGGTCCTGCACTATAAGCGGTTACGTTATAAGTGGTCTTTACTGTATTGTTAAATCCCAGGATGAAGACGTCGGTACCCTCTGGACCATTTTCAAAAACTTGCTATCCGCACTGACTGAAAAATGCATTCCCTCTAAGTATGCGCAAGATAAGTGCAAAGTCGATAAGCCCTGGGTAAGGAGTGATGTGAAAAAGCTGATAAAGAAACGCTCTCGCTTATACCAGAAATATAAAAGAAACCCTACTATTGTTCAGCCCCGTCTGGAGGAACTGGACGTGAAGTATAAAAGGGCTATAGCAATGGCAAAGGAGGATTACTTCTCTGGACTAGCAGAGGCTATAACAAAAAATGCAAAATCTTTCTGGAGCTATCTTAAAAGAACGCGTAAAGAAAATCCGGTACCCCCAGTATCTTGCATGAAGGAGTAGAATTATTAGACACTACTGACAAAGCTAGCTGCTTCAGTTACTACTTTAAATCAGTTTTCTTGAAACCAAAGCGTTATTATACATTACCTACTCTTAAATACAACATGCAATGTTTAATGCCTCCTGTAACAATCACAATTGAGGGTATCAGAACATGTTTATGTTCATTAGATGATTCCAAACCAGCTGGTCCAGATAAGATATCCCCGAAAGTACTAAAGGCATGCTCTGATATTAGAGAGTTTTAGTATAGCGGAAAACAGCAAACGCAAGGATTTAGCGTTAGCGTTGCGTGCTGCAAACTGCGCATGCGCAGAACGTAAACGTAGCCAAAGCTCTTACGTTCATACGCTATTTCCGGAATATAGTGTTGAACGCTAACGCACGCAAGGGATTCCGTACGTAGGGCAAGATGGCAGCGCCTGCTGAAGCGAGAGCCGTCCACTTCGGATCTATCGAGTCGTGCTGTGCTGTTTGGCTCATTCGTTCCTCACTAATGCTCGTGTTTGCTTTAGATTTGTGTGATGATGCTTCGACAGCGGCGTACAGGTGACAAATGGGCAGTGTTTTCAATATACGTTCTCGATTAGCGGTGGAGTAGGCTTAACGAGAGGATTTGCTCATGTTTGCTGTATCCGCCTCGAGATGGCGCCCAAGTGTACTTGCGTTAGCGTTAGTGTTTTGCTCCGTTCTGCTATTCTAGAACACTACCTTGTACCGCGCAGTGCAGCCTTTCTTTACGTTAGCGTTGCGTCGCACGGTAACGATAACGTAAGCGTTTTCCGCTATACTAAAACTCCCTATTGTGTCTCAATACCTGTACATAATATATCGAAAATCGCTTGAAACTGCAATTGTTCCCGAAGAATGGAAGACGACTTCGGTTGTCTTCATTCACGAAAATGGCCCGAAGTCTATGGTAGCCAATTATAGGCTGATTTCCTCATGCTGTATAGCTTGTAAGATAGTGGAACATATTGTGTACAGTAATATTTAGAAACTAATAATTTTTTCTTCCAGAATCAACATGGGTTTCGTGCTGGTGTTTCATGTACCACCCAATTAATAGAGCTATTTCATGACCTTGCCACTGCGGCTGACAATAGATTGCAGACTGATGAAATATTCTTAGACTTTAGAAAAGCATTCGATTCTGTTTCGCATGAACTATCAAAGCACAAACTGTCTGCTCTCAGCATTGATCAAAATATTTTGAAATGGATTGGAGATTACCTCAACAACAGAAAACAATGCGTCGTCCTGGGGGGAAAACAATCTAGATTTGTGGAAGTGACTTCGGGTGTGCCACAAGGCTCGGTATTGGGACCATTATTATTCTTAATTTTCATCAATGACATCGCGTCTAATATTTCTTACAGTGTCAGATTATACGTAGATGATTGTGTAATATACAGGGAAATTAGTACAGATAGTGACATGCAATCACTTCAACAAGATTTTGATTATGTCACCTTATGGTGTAGCACATGGAAACTAAATCTCAACGCAGATAAAAGCTACCACATAATATTTAGCAAAGGGAAGCGCATACTGAACACAAGGTACACAGCTGGTAATAAGGTACTTGGAAACGTACCCGAAGTGAAATATCTAGGGGTGCTTCTTTCGGAAGATCTTTCATTTCATCAGCATATCAATAACACCGTTAAAAAAGCAGCCAGCATGATTAGCCTTGTTATTCGGAATCTGCGTGGCGCTCCTCAAATACTGAAAATGGCGGCGTACCGATCACTAGTAAGACCACACTTAGAATACGCGTCCAGCTTGTGGGACCCCCATCAAAAATGCCTCATTGATAAAATTGAAGCTATACAGAATCGTACGGTGAGGTTTGTATTAAAACAATATTCCAGGGGAGCTAATGTCACACAAATGAAGGCCAGCATTGGAATCAAACCTTTTGACAGAAGGCGGAAGAAAAACCGGCTGAAACTAATGCATGCAATTTATAATAACTCAACTCGTATGGACAAATTTAAATATATAAAACCTCCCCACTACATCTCAAGCAGGAGGGATCACAGCTGTAAAATTAGAGAAATTAAATGTCGTACAAATTACATGAAACACTCTTTCTTTATAAAGACAACATCTGAATGGAACACTTTACCAGAGGAGGTGGTCACAGCTGACGGCGTCCACTTCGCTCATCTGATCAATAACTTGTAATTAATATAGTTATTCTTGCCCTGTGCTGTTTTATGGTTTGTAAAACAGTTTCTGAAATTACGAACGCCTCATTTTATAATCATCATATCTTGAACTGTTTGTCTGTGTTGCTTGTTTGATTTTTATTACAGTTAAACCTGGATATAACGAAATTGACAAATTCCCGAAAAACTTCGTTATAAAGAGGATTTCGTTATATGCAGGTTCGGCACAAAATTCGAAAACTAAACGTTTACCGTATTTACTCGATTCTAACGCGCCCTCAATTGTAACGCGCATCCGTTTTCCGTTTTCGTCGAAGCACTCATCCTCGGAATGTCACCGGATGCATGGACGCGTGTCGTTTCGCACAAGCGCGAGGCATCGGAAACGAAGAGCGAGCGTCACGATGGCGTCGTAGCGTCGTATAGTGTTACAGTAGAACATCGCTGTTACGTTCCCAGGGGCTGCGTTTTCCCGGCTGTTACGTCGTTTTCGACCGGTCCCGTCACAGCTCCCTTAGAACTCAATGCATTGGTAACCCCGCTATTGTGTCGCAACTGTGGGACCGTTCCCACATCATACGTTGCGAACTGCCACCCTGCGCCGGCCCGAGCGGCCATTTTGACTTTTCATGTCGCTTGGCTTGGTGGCTTGACGATGGCATTGGCCGCCCAAAGTGCCGGGGGCGACAACTATGACGTATTTTCGGTTTCCGCCAGCAAAAGTATGGCCCTTGAGATCCGTATTTGCTATATAAAGATGGTTTCGTAAATTCGCGATAAGATCTCCCGCGCTCTCCGAACGGACGAGCAACACCGCGAGCGCTCGTTGCTTCATGCGAGAGACGACGATCGTCGATTGAAAACCCGGTGCGGACCGGCGGTGTTCCGGTTGTGATGGCTCCGTGACGTCACCCTCGTCGCTCTTGATTGGTTCTTCATCTCGCGGCACGCGGCATTTGCCGCAGAACCCATTTGGCGCGGCACGTCGCAAGACCCCCGATTCCTGCCGCATTTGCCGCGCGCGGCATGAAGCGTTGCCGCGCGTTTCTGACACGCGTTTTTGCTGCGTGTTTTTGCCGCTAGCGTGGCCGTACCCTAAAGTACAAGGGCGCTAACACAGTCGCCGCGCGCCGTATGCTGTATGTGCGAGTGAAAACGTCCGAGGGTAGCCGACGACTGCGTCTAAATCTCGCTTGCGCAAGAAAAGCAGGGAGGAAGCGCGCCTTCTTCCGTTGCGCTCGAGGCACCGGCGAGGGAGCGAGGGGGGAAGGATAGCGGGCGGCGTTGTATTGTACTCTGGCATCAACTGCGTACTGCGCGGCGGCGCACGGTCGCGTGGGCCGTATCTTGAAAGCGATCTGCGTTGGGGCAGAGTCTAGGCAGTGTAGGTGCGTCGGCAGCTCGTAGCTTTGTGTGTGCTGTGTGTTCTCGGTGCTCAGTTTGCGTTGAAGCGATAGACAACAGCACGAAGGTCACTTCGCTCACTTCTGCAGCGGCGTTTCCACACGCCAGTGTTTGACAGCGTTTGACAGCACATGTCCGCGCTCATCGAGTGTGATGTGTCACAGCGTCTGCCAGCGCATCGGCAACATCAACTGGAAAAGGAGAGTGCCGGCTTGGGCGGGCTAGGCCAGCTGCAGCAAGCGGCAGGATCAGGTTTGAATGAAGGGAGGGGGAAAGGTCACGGCCGCGGCGGCAAGATCGCTGGGTCGAGGGATGCAGGCCCACCTCGCACACACTCGCACGCACGCACACGTGCACTCGCTTCGCATTCCGTCCCGGCGGAGAAGGTGCTTTCAGTAGCTGCTCGCGCAAAAATGACAAAATTTGGGATGAAATCTCTAAGTTGTCGGCAGAAAAAATTCGTTATTTCGAGGAGGTCTCCCGCTGCCACTTCGTCACGTAGAGGTCTCAAATACATGTGGTTCTATAGAGTAACGACGGGGAATAGAAAACCTTCGTTATATCCAGAATTTCGTTATATGGAGGTTCGTTATAAGCAGGTTTAACTGTATTACTTTTTGCTCATGTCTAAAGTATGTAGTTCTGGTGGTTTCGTAAATAAAGCTTAGTTTAAGTCAGCGCCCGTGTTGCGTTCTTTCTTCTGTCCTCGTCGTTTGCGCTGTGCAGACATGATGATAAAGTTCTAAGACAACTGTACACTTTTGGATACAGAAGTTCAATTTCTGCACAGTTATAAATAAGTTAATCAGACCACGCGCTATAATAGACAATAATAATCCCGAGATGTCATTGCTTATCTTTGTGTTTTTGATGTTGTTCTTTGTATATGTTCATTTATTATATATGTTGGTTGGTCATCAACAAAACTCAGTTCAGCGGCATTTCTTTTGTCCTTAGTATGTCGAATCAACTAGCCCATCAACTCATACTGCTCCGTGGCGAGCCTTTGGTTCATCAGCATGTACTCTACGTGCCCCTTCTACTATCTTTTGCTGCAACATACAAGATGCTTCACATGTGGCACGCCCTGCATAGAAACAAATGTTAGAAGATTCTTGCAAGTGCACGCAAGGATTAAGCAGGCCAGAAGCCAATGCTGCAAGTAATTTACGAATCAATTTATCATCATTATGGCAATCGAAAAGTGTCCAGAAAAGCTGACTTGCAGTGCTGGAAAGAGTCTAATAGCTTTGTGGGGAACAAAACTACATAAATTTGCAACTAGGGCAGTTTAATCAGTCATTTTCCATGACTTCACTCAATAAAATGAAAAATTACCTGACAATTCCATGACTTTTCCAGGTTTACCAGGTCGCTAGACATCCTATTGCAGACTGTACAAATGCAGTGGCTGATTGTCAAAAGCAATGATTACCTGTAAGCTTATTATGCAGCTTGAAGGTGTCTCAGCTACTTCCTTTTCTAGGATAGTAGGAAAAAGCAAGAATCACTAAGAGAAGATGCCTGCATCTACTCACCTGTGTTTAGTATGTACGCACAATCTGTATTGCACTTGATTATGCTATGAAAGTGGTTGCTAAGCTCGTAATTTGTCCACACAGTAGGTGATGTTGACAGAAATCTAGACCACAAGCAAGATGAGTGTTTTGGTAAATAACTTGACATGGCAGACAAAAGAAGGCTAGCACACAGGCCAGTGTGAATCCACACAGTCCTCCACTGGTCTTGAAGAAAAGTATGATGTGCAAAACTGGTTAGCATGTACACAGCAAGAGGATGCCACTCACTACAATTGGCTGCATCCTGAACAGAGAAATGTGGTTTTCATGATGCAATCATACAGCTTACCCAGCTTCTACAATTGGTTCTGTGGACACATGGTGGAGGCCGTGATTGACGAAATGCCTAATGCCACCACGAGCACTTGGACAACGAGGAAATATTTTAACACACTGGGCGTAACTGCGCCAAGCCTAAAGGCTATGCAACGTATGTCTCAAAGTAACATTCCAGGTAACGAAGATATAAAGCAGAAGATTCAAGACTATTTCATACCACAGTAAACCAAACGTAGCCCACTTCATCAATAAAGTGTTGTTACAAATGGTAAGTGCTTTTATGTTGTCTAATTCGAATTGTGCCCTATACAGAACTCGTAGGTGTTTTTCTTGCGAGTTCAAGATAAGCACTGTCATCAAAAAGTGCACTGACCTCTATCATGAGACTCACCTAGTGACGCAAGACTCCACCATATCACAGGCCATGAGCTTGAGCCGCTGCTCGAGGTGCTTGGCAAACACCTCGTCGGGCCAGTGCAAGTCTCGGATGAAACACTGCAGTGCGTCCAGCTTCCAGAACAGTTCCTCGGACGATGGGCAGCCATTGCTGCAAGCACATAAGCTGGTTGCAACCCTGGCACACTATCAGTTTGCACATTGCACACTTGTAGTGTCAACTGCCCATTTCCCTGCATGCATTCTAGCTATAACGCATACATTGCCAACAATATATTCCAGTGCTAACATGAGGCAACGTACCGACTGTAAGTGATGTTCACTCACAAGGCACTGCAGAATGTGTCCAAAGGTATGCCCCCAAAAGCAAATTATTGAGCACATGTGTCCCCTCTGGCTTTGCATTTGGTTAGCATTCTTTAGGATGTCTGTGTCACATATATGATAGCACCACATGCTGTGGTGCTATCATATATCATCAGCAAGTCAAGCTTCCAGGTAGTCATGTGACTCGGCCGCAACTGCTTATAAGGCTGGCATGTTTTCTCTCCTGGCCCGCTGCATTTGTACTTCCGTTCTTGCTGCACAATGTGGCAATAAACTGGCTGCTAATGTTCTACGTCTGTCTCCGGATCCCTACGACACAACTGGCGACGAGGATGATTCGAACCTACAGCAGCGCTGGTATAACGGAAGAAAAGTTCTTGTCTGGTTCGTGTTCCTGGTGCTGTCACTGCAAGATTGCGAGCTACCAGAACAGCATAGATGGCTGATCCAGTGACGCAAGTGGTGGAACAATTTGGCCACATGGAGCCTTTTGATGACTTATCAAGCGACTGGGCTTCCTACGATGAGCGGTCGAAATTGTTTCACCACTTCAACAAAGTACCAGAGGAGGACAAGGTTCATGCGTTCCTGAGCCTCATAGTACATCCAAAGACGTATGCCCTCCTCAAACCACTTACCTCTCCAGATCAAGCAAGTCTTACAATGACCTAAGGAAATTGCTTGGCAACCATTTGGCACCGAAGCCTTCAGTAATTGGTGAGAGAGCCAAGTTCTATCGGCGGTCTCAGCATGAGAGTAAATCAATTGCTGAATTTGTAGCAGAACTGAATTCCTTCTCGAGTTTGTGTGACTTTGCGGATTTTTTAGACAAAGCGCTGAGGGACAAATTAGTTTGTGCATTACGAAGCCAAGATATTCAGTCAGTTTTGTTTGCAGAAGATTAAAAGTTAACATTTAAAAAAACTGTTGAAAAGCTTTAGCGATGGATGCTGCAACTAAAAGCGCTGCAGAAGTGCATAGTTGAACAAACTTCTCTGACGCACATCGTGCAACTACGTAAAACCAATGGCAGAAAGCAGTTGCAGTTAAAGATTGCAGCGAAAACAAAGCATCAAAAATCTGTTTGCGGTGTGGCACTGGCTCTTTTAAGCACACGTGTAAAAACTGCATGAATGCATCACTGACGTGTTTTGGCAGTAGCAAGAAAGGACATATTCAGCACAATTGTCAAGCTGATAAGAATGCAAGGTCATTGCACATAAGAATGCGGAACATGAAAGTTCTTGCCAGTGAAGCAGAAGTGACATTAAACGGTACCACATGTTCCAAAAAAGATGACATAACTGTACGTCTCTTGATAAACAAGATGTTGCTTGACATGGATACGGGGGCAGCAGTATCTGCGATTTCTCTAAGGCAACAGCAACAGTTATTTCCTTCTTTGAAGCTGTGAGCGACAAACTTGCGCCTCCGCACCTACACACTGGTCGAACCAGCAGGAGTGGCTTAAGTGGTCGTTGAGCGCAATGGGCAAAGTTTTGTGTATGTGGCTGAGCAGGACTTCTGGGCCGACAGTGTTTTCCTGCAACAAGCGCTCCTCAGCACGAGAGCCGACTGATACTGAAACAAGGTGAGCAAGTTCAGTGATCTTTTCAAAGAACTTGAATGTATTAAGGCAGAGCTCTTTCTCAAAAATGATGCTCATCCAAAGTTCTTGGAGGTGTCAAGTGTGCCTTTCGCACTTGTTTCTGCCGTTGAAAAAGAGCTTGACAAAATGCAGTCAATGGACGTCATTATACCACTAGCCACTTGCGAGTACGCAACACCGGTGGTGCTGGTTGTAAAGAAAGATAGAAACATCCGCCTCTGTGGCGACTACAAGACAACTGTGAACCCTATGCTAGACACCGATTGCTATCCTTTGCTGAGTGTCGAAGAAATTTTCAAAGGACTCTCTAAAATTGACTTAAACAAGGTCTATCAACAAGTCGTGCTTGCGGAATCGGCGCATCGTCTTCTGGCGATCAATGCACGAAAGTAAATCGGCTGCCTTTCAGTGCGTCCTCAGCTCCTGGTATTGTTCAATGTGTCAAGGACATAATGCTCAAGAATCTCAAAGGTGTTGCATGTTATTTGGACAATATCCTAGTGACAGGAAAGACTAGGATGGAGCACCTTCAGAACTTAGAAGCAGTTCCAAGTAACAGGAGGGCACAAATCAAGGGTGACAAATGCACTTCCTTCTTCAAGAAGGAGTCGACCTTATTGGGGCACAAACTAAGTGCAGATGGCATACATCCCACAATGGAAAAGACATTGTAGCTGTGCCAGCACCAGAGAACAAGCAGCACATTATTTCTTTGCTTGGAGCTGTAAACTACTACAGTAAATTCCTGCCTCAGCTGGCCACGCTGGCCCATCCCCTGTACAAGCTACTGCGTGACGACCAGGCATGGATGCGGACAAGTGTATACCAATGGTCCTTTGATGACATCAATGATGCACTGGCGTCAATGGAGGTCCCGGTCCGCTATGGCGCATAAAGTCCCCTTCAAATGGCTTGCGACACATCACATTAAATGGTAGGCACCGTGCTTTCGCACATTATTCCTGGTGGCAGCAGTCGTCCTGTTGCTTACACTTCTAGGACATTGTCCAATGCAGAACAGAAATATAGCCAAGATTGGGAAAGATCTAGGCACCATAAATCATCTTTGCCATTAAGAAGTTTCACTACTATCTTTACAGACACTCTTTCACGCTGATAACAGATCATAAACCACTGCAAACTATCTTGGGGTCAAAGTCTGGCATACCAACCTTGGCAGCAGCACGACTTGAACGTTATTCTGTTACGCTGTCTGCCTATAGGTACCCCTTAAAGTTTCGACTGGCAAACAAAAATGTCGAGGCCGACTCTTTTTTGCCCTGGCCATTTTGTCGGGGTGGCCTAACTTTGTGGACGAGATGGAGCTCCAGCCGTACAGGCGGACACAGCTGACCACGCATCAAAGCTTTAGGGAATGCGTGTAGTGGCACTGTCAATGCTGAGGTCCCTGGTTCTACAAGAACTTCACAACAATCATCTTGGTCCAAGGAATTTGCCCGCGGCTACGTTTGGTGGCCTTTGAATGACGCTCATCTCACGTGAGAGAATGCAAACCTTGCCAGGAACAGAGTAGTGCCCCTCCCGTTTCCACCGGTGGCCAACAACTCCTTGGAAAACGTTGACATTGCAGGGCCCTTCCAGCAGACCATATTCTTAGTTGCAGTTGACGCTCATTCTAATTGGCCAGAAGTCTGCATGATGAAGAACACAACTAGCAAGGTAACTATTGATCATCTTCACGAAATTGTTTGCTGCTTCCGTTACCTGACAACAATCATATCTGACAACGGGCCACAATTTACGTCAGCAGAGTTCAAGACATTTGTCCATGCGATAGGCGCACATAAAGTCACAACAGCGCCTTACCAGTCAAGTTCGAATGGCTTGGCAGAAAGTTTTGTTCAGTCCCTAAAGACGGCACTAAAGAAAGAATCAAACATGGGAAACATGCGTATCTGGACAGACAACAATTGCGATAGTCTTTTGAGGGGTCAAAGTCTTGGCGCTCCTGTCATGAATGTCACCGGAAAAACACAGCACAAGAAAGACACGGACACGAGAGAGCGACACGCACACAGCGCTGTGTTTTTTCCAATGAATCACCAACACACCCAAGCTACCACGCTAAATGAATGTCACATCTAACTTTATTGCGCATACGCGAAAATATTGTAACATCGTTATAAATGTTTTTCTGTCTAATAAAAAATCGGTTGATAGTCAAGCGCTGTACTGTCTACTTCCTTTCTGTGTCCGTGTCTACAGTGCGCTTCAATCCAAGTCAAATATGGACGTCAACCAACTAGCTCAACTCGCCATCTTTTTGCAGGCCAACCTTCACAATTTCTTACTAGCTTATCGTAACTCCCCTTATGCTACTACAAAGAAAACGCCGGCCAACTCAAAGTTCGGCCATCGTCTTTGTTCCAAATTCGACATTCTCAAACTGGCAGTAAAAGAACTAGTACAGCACGAGCAATTTATTCAGTCCAACCGACACGGCTCAAATGTTTTCTGTGGGAGATAATGTCCTTGTTCGAAATTAACGGGGGACCACCGAGATGGCTTCCGGGTACTGTGGTACGGCAGAAAGGACCCGTTTCTTCTGCCATCAAGGTGCACATGCCATGGGGCTTCGCAGTGTGGCATTGTCACCAAGATCTGCTGGGCACAGCTGGGGTGGTATTCTCTAAGAGTCTACCTAGTGGACTGTCCATTTCGGCAGCCGCTGATTCGCTGCTGCTTGACGTGCAGGAAGGTGCCAGCCAGTCTCCTTCCTGCACGTCAAGCAGCAGCGAATCAGCGGCTGCCAAAATGTCCACTAGGTAGACTCTTAGAGAATACCGCCCCTGATGTCTCCAAGGGCGAAGACACGTTCGGGGAGTTGTCAGACACACCTGCTGCGGAGACCACAACTGCAGTGCACGTAGCTTCGGAGGCTGCGCCACCTATACAAAGATATCCCACACACAATCGACGACAGTCCAGCAGTCCAGCGGGGCCCTTGAACGGCGCTGACAGAAAGAAACGCTCTGTCTCTTTTTTAGGCAACCGTCGGCCCTGCATGGGAACGAGATGCGACACGGCAAGAAGATGCACTGATCATCGAGACCGGATGACGTCATTATCGGCAGCGAATGAGCAAGTGACAACCTGGACCCTACATGCTTTAAAGGGGAAGCGGATCATCGCATCGTTGCAGCCCAGCAGGGCCCTTGAACGGCGCTGACAGAAAGAAACGCTCTGTCTCTTTTTTAGGCAACCGTCGGCCCTGCATGGGAACGAGATGCGACACGGCAAGAAGATGCACTGATCATCGAGACCGGATGACGTCATTATCGGCAGCGAATGAGCAAGTGACAACCTGGACCCTACATGCTTTCAAGGGGAAGCGGATCATCGCATCGTTGCAGTCCAGCGGGGCCCTTGAACGGCGCTGACAGAAAGAAACGCTCTGTCTCTTTTTTAGGCAACCGTCGGCCCTGCATGGGAACGAGATGCGACACGGCAAGAAGATGCACTGATCATCGAGACCGGATGACGTCATTATCGGCAGCGAATGAGCAAGTGACAACCTGGACATGCTTTAAAGGGGAAGCGGATCATCGCATCGTTGCAGTCCAGCGGGGCCCTTGAACGGCGCTGACAGAAAGAAACGCTCTGTCTCTTTTTTAGGTATGAACTCTAATTTTTGTTTCTCTTTGCTTTTTTAATCAAAGGGGCGTTGCTGGACTGCACTTTTGCTCACTTTTGCTTGCTTTTGCTTTGTTTGCACTTTGGTTCGTTCTTTGATTTTGTTGACACGAGTGAAATGGAAAACTCTGATTGTCTCGTGTGCATGAAGGCTCTTTCCTCCGATGGAATTACATGTGGTCTATGCCGCAATAACTACCATATCGGCAAATGCGCAGGAGTAACTAAAACTGCCTACAAAAGCATGAGCAATGCTGACGTAGAATTGTGGACGTGTCAGACTTGCAAAACGGCCGACACTCGGACTCGCAAGACGCCGCATGACCAGCAAAAGAACGATAATGATAAGGGAGCGACGAAAGAGCCTTCACTGAACGACGTCATGGCTTCAATTGAATCACTGTCGTCGAAGCTCAGCAATGTGTTAGATCGCCTAGGAAAATTGGAAAGAACCGCCGAAACGCAAATGCTGAAACATAATGACACACTGTTTAAATTGGAAGAACAACACAAAAAAATTGTAGGAATGGAGAGCTCACTTGAACATATGTCTTCACAATATGACTCGCTGTTGAAGGCGATCGAAGCGCAAAAGGAAGACATTAAAACTCTGCAGACAACAACCGTGAACTTAGGTACTAAATCAGACAGTCTGGCAGATGAGGTCGCACAGATGAAGCTAACGATTGAAAGTTTAGAAGAGTACTCCCGGAGAAGTAACATTGAAATCCACGGAATACCCCAGTCAAACAATGAAAACCTTAGAGATGTGTTGAACAATTGTGCTGACAAATTCGGTCTGACTAGGCCAATGGATGGGCAGCTAGAGGCCATTCACAGAATTAGAGTTCGGGCAGGGGTGACTCCGCCTATACTGGTCAGATTCTCGAACAGATCAATCAGAGATACATGGCTAGCCAAAAGGCTTCAGCTAAATAAAGTCGGATAAAATCTTCATAAATGAAAACCTAACGTCATATGTGAAGAAGTTGTTGTGGATGGCAAAGAATGCCGCCAAAGAAAAAGCGTACAAGTTCGTGTGGGTGAAGAACGGGAAAGTATTTGCGCGAAAACAAGAAGGAGCCGGAGTTATCAGAATTGAAAATGAAGCGAGTATAGCCAAAATGACATAGACATGGAAGTAGAATCCAGCTCAATTAAAGACTGGGTCACTTATCGACAGAGATACACCTGCGAGGAAGAAAAAGCTCCATGCCTTGACCTGATCCATATTAACATCAGAAGCATACATAAAAATTGGGACTTATTAGAGCTTTATTTAGAGCCATACAAAAATGCATTAGATGTGATTATTCTGACTGAAGTGAACGTAGATGACCTCAATGTTAAATTATATCAAATGAACGATTTTGAACAATTTGCTGTATGCCGCCACGACAGAAGAGGAGGCGGCGTTATAGTATACGTCAGAAACAATTGGCTAGGCGAAAGACGGTCCATAACAATCAACGAGGCAGAGGTACTACTGTTATCAATCGAAAGTGCACATGCATCATTTATAATCTGCGCGATCTACAGGCCACCAGATAAAAATATAGGCACTTTTTTGGGGGAATTACAGCATCTTTTAACGACACTAGAGAAACGAGACAACATAATTCTTGTAGGTGACCTCAACATAGATACTTACTCTACTACGAAAAAATATGTCAGTGATTATTTGACTCTCATTTCAAGTTATGGATTAGAAAACAACATTACAGGATTTACGCGAGAAGAATTTTTGGGTCACAAACTTACGACGTCATGTATAGACCATATACTAACGCGTGTTTCAAGCATGCAACCAGTAACAAGTATCGTGAAAGAAAAGGTTGCTGACCATTACTTTATTGCTCTCACAATGTTTTGTGATGACATAACCAAGTTACGTGGAGAAACTAAACATAAGTTTGATATCTTCGATAATCAGAAGATGGATAGATTAATTAAAGAATTTAATTGGGATACCTTATTAACACTAAACCATTTACATGCTTACGATAAACTGATTGTCACATTGAAATCATTTTATGATAAATGTCGAAAGGTAATTACTATAAAAAAAAGGAAAGTAGAAAAGCCATGGATCACCAATGAAATTAAAGAGTTAAGTTACGTCAAAGAAAAGCTGTGGCGCCGAAGTAAGGCCAATCAATCAGACGCACAGCTGAGAGAAGAATTCAGGCAAACAAGAAATAAACTAACGGCTACAATAAGGCTAGCAAGGAATAAATACTATAGTAACAAGCTGAATGAGTGTGAATTTAACTTGAGAAAGTCGTGGAACGTAGTAAATTCACTAACGGGCAGACAAACAAAGAGCAGCATAGACGAAGTCATAAGCAAGAATTTTCGAAGACGACAAATGGATGAAGTAGCAAACGAATTTAATAACTGCTTTGCAAATACTGTTATCAAACTTCGAGAAAATTCCCCTAGGGTGGCATACAACATAGCAATTAAGACAAATATCAGCTCTGCATACTTGAGTGAGGTAACTGATCTTGACCTTTGGGATGTAATAAGATCATTTAACATTACTAGAATGCCAGGATATGATGGGATTAGATTTCGTGAGATACTGTTTAACTTTACTTGTTTAAAAAGTGTACTACTATATATTTATTCAAAAGTATTTCGGACGGGCCTAATTCCTAACGCAATGAAAGTATCCTTGATTAGACCAATTTACAAGAACGGGAGAAGGCAACAGTGCGAGAACTATAGACCTATAGCAATCTTGCCAGCATTGTCGTGTGTTCTGGAAAAGCTTATTCACAAAAAAATGGTTTCCTTTTGTGAAAAATTCGATCTGTTGTCTAGCTCACAATATGGTTTTCGTCGCAAGAAAAGCACAATCACATTACTAGAAGACTTTGCAGACATAGTGAATAGTGAAATAGAT
The DNA here is from genome assembly GCF_013339745.2 of Dermacentor silvarum. Taxonomy (NCBI): domain Eukaryota; kingdom Metazoa; phylum Arthropoda; class Arachnida; order Ixodida; family Ixodidae; genus Dermacentor; species Dermacentor silvarum. The sequence continues at coordinate 144,354,414 of NC_051163.1, read as the reverse complement.
AAAAATAAGACGGTAATTGGGCTTTTCTTAGATCTTAAAAAAGCCTTCGATACGTTGGATCACGAAGTACTACTTGGAAAATTAGCTCAAATGGGATTCCGCGGACCATTCCTAGAGGTTTTAAAAGACTACTTCAAAAATCGACATCAGGTTGTTCGAATTCAAAATACAGAGAGCAACTTAATTCACATAAAGCATGGAGTCCCAAAAGGATCCGTGCTAGGCCCACTGCTCTTTAATTTGTATGTGAATGATGTGAATAATTTATGTGAATAATTTGTATGTGAATCGGCCCATCTGTCGTTACACTCAAAGTTATACCAATTTGCGGATGATACTGCTTTAATACTGCCCCATGAAAATTTTATTGAAAGTGTTACTTTAATACAAGAAGATATATGCAAAATAATGACATGGTTTGAGAACAACTATATATTTGTTAACAAAGAAAAAACACAGTTAATCTGCTTCCACAGCCCGTACAAGAAAGTGGAACTGACCGAACACCTATACTTGCATAGTGAGCACTGCAATCGATGCTCCTGCCAAAGTATGCCGTATGCTACCAAAATAAAGTACCTTGGCATTATTTTCGATGAATCCTTCTCATTTGTCAATCACATACAATATGTAGCTAAAAGACTCCGAACAGTATGCGCAGTTATTTACAAAATCAGATCTGTATGTGATCTTCGCTTAAGAAAACTCACCTATAAGGCTCTGGGTGAAACTGTATTAAGATATGGCATCACGATATACGGACTGGCCTCGCCATATAGGCTAAGCGTGTTAAATAGAGTAATACAGAAAATAACGCATAACATAACATACGGAACAAACAGCAGCGCTGTTGGCCACAGCGAGCTCATGGCAGAACATGGGATATTTGATATTAAACAACTTTTTCTTTCGGTAGTACTTACGAAGCATTATTTTGATGAAACATTTAAAACAAAAAACGTAAAAACTCGGAATTTGCGCAAGATTGAGACATTCGTTCGGGCTAAAGCGTTCACGAACTATGGTAAAAGAACGAGGGCATTTTATGTACCGTTCTACTTTAACAAAATACCACAAGTCACCAACGTATCGTCACTCCAGAAAATAAAAAATTTCATACACCACACAGTTCTGGCAAACGACTGGGAATAATAAGAGAAATCGATGGGATGGGAGTTTTTTTACAATATCATTTCGCTAACTATTGTATAAAATGGACTAGGATATTGTGTTCTTTGTGTTTATATTCGTGTCTGTTTTTGTTTCAAAACATTTCACCACTACATCTAACTGCTACATATGATGGAATGGATGGTCGTGCTGTACACACAATATTTTTTTTTTTTTTTTGCTGAAGTATGCAATTGCTTACGTTATTGCTTGTGCAGGAACAACAATTGGAAATTAGTCGAGCGTTTGAGGATAACGGAAAAGGAGGAATGGGGAAAAGCGAAAGAAAACATGTACTATGCTTTGCTGAGAGAAACTATACACTGGTCCGCATAAAAGCATCGATGCTTTCGCAGACTACGGGTTTTTGGTACATAAAGAAAATGTGTATCTATATATGGACATTTCTTTTTATCTTCCTGCTGTACATACTTTTTCCCTATTGTTTCCTTGATTGAAGCACAAAACTGTGTCATTCAGGCCAAAGCACTGCCCTGTCCCGCCCAAAAGCAACTTTGCTTTGGCGGGCTGACAAATTACTCAGATTGTATATTTTATGTTCTAATAATAAAGAATGAATGAAGAATGAATGAATGACGCCATCTTAGTTTTGTATAACGGTAGCTCCCCACAAATTAAGAGGGCGGAAATGTGATGTATGTGACATCAGCAAGTCAAGCTACCCGGTGACCTGACCGCGATTGCTGCCTCTTCTGGCCACTTGTACTTCCGTTCTTGCTGCACAATAAACTGGTTGCTAATGTTCTCCGCATCCCTACGGCACAACAATCTGCTTGTCCTCGTCTAGTGTCTTTCCCACCAACTTGATTCACTGGGTAACCCAATGGGTTCATCACTTGATGTAAGGGACCAACTTGGGTATGTGACATGAAACATGTTGCCACCCACTTGGGTACGTGCTGCTCCTCAACGACAAGAAAGAAAAGCTGGCACTGGGCGGAATGGAACCCCCGTCACATCTATTCAAAAATATTCAGACATGTGCACACTGCGGTGGTGCCGCTTGTCCGGCCTGACTGAGTCTCTGCGGTGGCTGTGTAACTACATTGCTTCAATGCCCGTCCCATTTGTTACCAGATGGAATTTTTAGAGAAAGCAACAGAAGCAATGCAAAAAGGCAATATCACAAACCACGAATGGGACGGCAAAGGGCCATACGTTTCCTGTTTGCCAAATGCACACAGCTTGTCTTGCCCTTATAAAAAGGAGACCAAGGAAGCCATGGAAGCATGCCACATTGCCACACGTGACGACCAGGCATCCGTTACACTCGGGCGCAAGGAAATCCATGCAGGCTGGATGACCTTCGTGCTATGTCCTTGCTTATTTAATTTTTCCTTCCTCAGTTCCCATGGAGCTTGCGCAGCGCACACTTTACTGTGATTCAAGCCCATGAATTGCTTCAGAACATTGCATTCTTTATCACTGACCATAACAAACAGCTCACTCACATGTTTCCCACAGTCAAGTTTTTTATCGAGGTTTTTCATTCAGGCCCTCTGCTTTACATCACACTATTAAATCCAGAGGTACCAACCTATGGGCAGTATAGATGCACCCACACTGGCCAGTTAATGCAATTACCTTTGCATGCCTGAAAAGGTAAACAACTTATGAAACATTGTGGCATGCCATTCATGAGCCACAATACATGTGGAAGAGCTGTAGTGCCCAGAAAGAAGCTCCCTTGCTTTTGGGACTGCCTTCGCTATGCACTTAAAACAGGACTTTGCCTTTTCTATGCTGATTTTATATTTTTTGTAACATTCTGGAATTCTCCTAATGTGGCATTAGTTACTGCCCACGCCTAATTTTCTTAAATTTCACTGCTGGCATCATCATCATGCTGTGTATTATGACATTTCTGCAAGTATGATTAAATGCAGGTCCATAAATTAGTTTTCCCCCAAGTGCTTTTTTCTAGTGCTTTCACCTACCAGTTCCGTATTCGTCATTAACCATATCCATTATCCCAGATATTGCCGTGTTACGGCAAACACGAGAACAAAGTGAAAGCAGGCCATGGTATGGCAACTTTGCCAAATTCACAAATTTAATTTATTGTGCCTTAACTATTTATATTTTCATTTATTTAGCTATAATAACTATTGTAAATTACCATATTTAGTTTAATGAGACAGCATTCCCAGTATGTGGTGAAAAAATAGTGCTAAATATTAAGACACAAGATCGAGAGAACGGAAAAACGCATTTCCCTGTTTTACTGTCCCTTAATTACGGCGAATCATTTCCCTCACCACATTGTTCGTTGTTGTTCCTGGGGCTATTATATAGACCTCTCCCATTGAGCTTGTCTGCAAGGGAGGCACCATGCGTATGGTTTTCCTTTGCACACGCACGTCACTGCGTCTTGCGAGATGTGTCACGCAAGTACTTGGTAGGGCTCTTGGGTGCCTAAACAACAGCACTTTTTTCGTCACATTGGAGGTAGTACAGCCTCACGACTGCTGCTTGTTGAGCTGGGCATCTGAGAGAGTGTGGTGCCATCCTGGCCACGCAACTTGCTCTGGCCTGATTTTGTCACATGGGAAGTGGTGCTACCCACAACTTGCCTTTCTCACAAAGTAACATGTTGTGACATGCTGTTGAAGGGTCTTCACTTCAACAATTGCTGCCAGGTGACACCAGAAATGCTGGACATTAGGTAATTTTCAGGCATCCACACCTCCGAGATACTGTTACGTAAACAGGCTCTGGTTATTTACAACTGAGATGCAAGGCTCTCAACAAAAAAGTGGACAGCTCACATGCACCGTCCTCTTCGACGACTTTTCCTTTAGACTTCAGTAGCCGCCTAGCAACGTGCCCCGAGCACATGTCGTAGCGCTCTCACTTGGGCTTTGGGCTGGATACTCCTTGGAATGGTATAAATGGTGAGTAATTGCCAATGAAATTCCTCCCACGATCTCGCCTCACGGTTCTCAGACCTTGCAGGATCCTTGAGTACACATTGTGCAGCTCATGAATCAAACTGTTGAAGCTGATAATTAACTCTGGCTTGGGCATCCAGGGTTGATTGAATGCACTGTCCAAGACTGTGCTGTGGTTGAAGGCAAAAGGTGGAGCGCATCAGAAACAGGACACAAGAGGAATAAAACAAACAAGACACACGTTTCTTCCTCTTGTTTCTGATGCGCTACGCCTTTTGCCTCCATCATCTTATACCAACAAGTCCAACGTGCAAGGTTAGTCAACTGTGGTTGAAATGAGGGCACTAAAGACTAAACTAAGTAAAAACGACCAAATCCTAGACACTATCCAGCAACGACTTAGTAAAATAGAACAGGATTGTGGTTCTTTTGTCGCTATAAAGACTCAGGTCAAAGGCCTTGAGACACTTGCTGAGAGCCAGGCTAACCAAATCGCTGCTTTAACCTCCCGTGTAGACGAGGCGGAAGACAGGGCGCGTAGGCAAAATTTGATATTTTACGGTCTTGCCGATGCAGACGGAGAGACCTGGGCACAGTCAGAAAAAAAAGTGATAGATCACTGCGCATCTCATCTCCAGCTAACCGTCGAAACACGAGATATTGAGCGCGCTCACCGTCTTGGCACTTTTTGTTCCGAAAGAAAACGTCCTGTGATAGTGAAATTTTCACACTTCAAAGAAAGGGAGCGTGTTCTAGTGGCGGGACGTAGAATCAAAGTACCTGGTATAAGCATTGCGGAAGACAACTCACCAAGCACTCGCTTTTCTCGAAAACGCTTGGTCGACTTCGGGAAAAGCCAAAATGTTGCATTCAAATTACGCTATAACAAATTAATTATTGGGAACGATACATACATATTTGACAGTACCAGTCAAAAAGTTGGCAAACTCGGATCGTAGCAATCGCAATCTGCCCTCGAACTTAACCAACGAACTGCTCTGTCGTTTCTTTTCACTAACATCAGAAGTGTCTTAAACAAAGGTGATGCTCTAGGCAGTCTTATCGACTCGTCTTCGTCCAACCTTGTAATACTTACTGAAACCTGGCTAAATTCATCTATTAATGATCAAGAGCTTCATTTTATTCTCCCTGGGTTTGATTTATTTCGACATGACCGTGAGAACAAACGAGGTGGCGGTGTTCTTATAGGCGCTCACCGCTCCCTGCAGTGCGCCCGTATAACTGTTCCCTCCCCTTTAGAAATCATTTTCGTCATCTGCAAGGCCATGAGCCCACCCATTATAATCGGGGCTTGTTACCGTCCCCCAGACAGTGACCGCTCATTTACATCATTGTTTCATGATGCATTACACAAAGTATCTTCTCTGTATCCCAAAGCTGCTATCTCTATCTTTGGGGATTTTAACTTTCCATCCATTACCTGGTCCGACCTAGCTTACACTTTATCAAAACAGAATGAAGAAAGTGACTTTGTAAACACGTGCCTTACATTTGGCCTATCGCAACTAATCAGCTCGGCAACCAGATGCACAGCGCAATCTTCTAACATTCTGGACCTTTTGCTAACTTCACAACCAGACAATTTCTCCCCGCTTAGTTACCTCGATAACATCAGCGATCACGCAGTGATTCACGGCATGTACACATACAAATCGATTCGCCTAAACGCCAGGACAAAAACAATAACACTATATGATAAAGGAGACTATGACGGTATGAACAACGAACTAGGCAATTTTTGCGACTCATTTTTCCCGGATTTCCACGCACGCTCCGTAGACTTAAATTGGTCCCTGTTTAAAAATGAAATGCAACGACTAATGAAAAAATATATTCCAGTAAGAAATATCCGTGAACAACCTATGTCGCCATGGTTTAATGCAGATTTAAAACGACTGAAGAACAAAAAAAAGCGCCAATTCAGATCGGCTAAGTTGGCAAATACTCCGTACGCGTGGGACAAATATCGATCTACGGCTAAGCTATTCGATTCTGTTTTAGCAAGCAGTAAGCGCACCTTTTTCGGCTTCACACTACCTTCCTTAATACGCAGCAGCCCGAAGCAATTTTGGAGGACCATCAATCCTCGTGATTCTTCGACATCTATATCTCTGTTAGATCAAGCCGGTATCGCCATTGCAAAACATGAAGTTGCCGAGACTCTTAATACCACATTTTGTTCTGTCTTCACCCATGAGCCCTCCCATAGCCTTCCAGCATACCCCTTCTTTGATTATCCATGCATGCCCAGTATCAATTTCGAACCCCGTGGTATCTCTAAAATCATCGACTCATTAAAACTAACCTCATCTGCAGGCACTGACGGTATCAACAGCAAAGTATTAAAAAATACTAAACATATCGTCAGCGTCATTCTAGCGCAAATTTTCCAACAGTCTCTCGAATCAGGTTCTGTTCCTTTAGATTGGAAAATTGGCAAAGTTATACCTATTCCAAAAAATGGCTCAACAAATACTTACCGTCCCATTACCCTCACCAGTGTGTGTTCAAAAATAATGGAGCACATTATTCACTCCCACGTTGTCAAATTTTTAACTTCTGTCGATTTCTTTACTCCTAACCAACACGGATTCCGGCAGGGCCTTTCTTGCGAAACTCAATTAGCTTTCTTTATTAATGATATCAGTTCTAGTCTAGATAATAACATCCCTGTAGATGCCATATTTCTCGATTATGAAAAAGCCTTCGATAAAGTACCTCATCATCGACTCTTGCTAAAACTATCGCATCTCAACTTAAGCCCCTTAGTACTTGAATGGATAAGAGAGTTCCTCACCAACCGCCAACAGTTTGTTTCCGCCAACGAAGTCAACTCCACCTTCTCTCCTGTCGCCTCCGGTGTCCCACAGGGAACAGTACTCGGCCCGCTACTTTTCTTAATTTACATCAATGATCTACCCGCGTGCATCTCTTCAAACATTCGCCTATTTGCAGATGATTGTGTCATTTACCGTTCCATCACAAATCCCACCGATAAACTAATGCTTCAGCGCGACCTAACACACGTTGACAATTGGTGTCAAACCTGGCTCATGGTGCTTAATGTTAAGAAAACTTCCGTAATCTCTTTTCATAGACGACAACAATATCAAACTTATACGTACATGCTTAATGGCGAGGTCATTTCTTCAGTAGATTCCCTCAAATATTTAGGACTTCACATCACCCGTGATCTCACGTGGTCATCACACGTCATGCACATCACAAACAAAGCCAACCGCACCCTTGCCTATCTACGTCGCAATATCGCACTTTGCCCACCCTCCGTTAAGTTATTAGCCTATCAAACTCTTGTGAGACCAAAGTTAGAATATGCATGCGCAATCTGGGACCCCCATAAACAAAACCTTAGCAAGACCCTCGAGTCGGTACAAAATCGTGCAGCCAGATTCATCTTTTCGGACTACTCATACCATACAAGTGTCACTCAGCTAAAATCAAAAGCTAATCTTCCCAAACTAGATAGGCGTCGCAAAACCTTCAGACTCTGCCTTTATCATAAACTCTACCATACCCTCCCTCCCGAAAACACCCTTATCAAACCAGCACACCGTCTTTCAAGCCGTATCAGCCACCATAAAGCCGTTTATCCACCACATGCTCGGACAACTGCTCATCTTCATTCCTTCTTTTCTGAAACAGCCGTCGACTGGAACAACCTTCCAGTAAGCGCCATTGTTCATGCTGATCCTGTGCGTTTTAGGTCTGTCATTGAATCACTTGCCTGATTGTGTCAACTGCTTGTATTACCGGTAGCACTATCTTTACCATGTTTATGTCGATGTCCTACTGTATTTATCGAGATGTCTGCCTGTCTTTGCTTGCCGTGTAACATACCAAATTGTGTTCTTGCTAATTTGAATGCTCGCCCACCCCTCATGTAAAACCCCTTCAACAGGGGTATTTGAGGTATTGTAAATAAAAAATAAATAAAGTAAATAAAAATACCTGGAAATGACTGCCGGTATGCGCAAGCTCACGTCAGTGGTTGGAGATTGTCTGATCAAAAAATGCCACAGCTCACTAAACTATTAACTTTTTTAAATAATGGCCGACACTAGATGCATTCTTTGCCGTCGTCATATCTATGCCGACACCAACATACATAATGACACTTTGGCTTATTTATGCTTAATATACCATTCTCAACCATCATTTGCTTTACCACGTTTTGTCATGGTAGCAGCAGACATTTTTCGGGATACCTTTTTTTTGCAGTTAACTAACCACATTGTTCGAGTTTCTCTGACAAGTCACTCACCCTTTGATCTCCCAGTGCTCTTTCTCAAAGCCCTTGTGCAGTGACTGGGCAATGGAGGACTCCATGAGGTCCACGTAGCGAACCACTTGAGGAGCAAATGTGTCTCGCAGATGCTGGTGGAAGCGACCTCCACACAAGTTTTCTGCGTAAGAAAGCTGGTCCTGATGACACAGGCGCTTCAATAATCTCTTTTTTTTTCCTCATACAACCCTGTGCATCGTACTACCTGCACAACTTGAAACTGGGCAGCCCCACACTTTTCCTGTGCATGCATGCCAGTCATCCTCTGACAGCATTTGTGTCAAGCAAAGTTGCGCTGGTGACATGTTACAGTAACTCTGACAGCACAAATCATGCTCATTATTTCACATCTCAAAGAACCGGAGTAGTAAACACCCAAATTACCTAAATTGTATAGAATGGACAAAGAAAGCAATGACCAACATTTACCACGGGTGAAGCCGCATGCACTGGCTACCAAGACAAGCCTTCTCTGGCAGATGTCCACTTGCGCTCTGCTTGCCAAGTGTAGACAAATCAGCAGTCCATGGTTTTATGAATGATGTGCTACCATGTGGTTGTTATTTCCGCAACATCTATGAGGGATCTACCAACTAAAAACCATCTGAATGCAATTTAGGAAAGTTTGGGTTAGGTGGTGAGTTGTCCTAAAATATACGCTCACAGTGCAAGGCCACACGTAGACAGAGACAAGAAGACATGGACAGCACTGACATCGAACTGAATTTTGATTACACTTATATAGGGCTGTGCAATGAAATCACAATGAAATCCTGTCTGAATGTGCATGAGAATGACAAAGGCCTTGCCTTCAATGGCTATGCTTTCCCAGTGGTTGTAACCAACTCACTGGCGAAAAGAATTTGCAGAACAGGGCTCAGCTGGATATTTTTGAAATGTTGTATGTGAAAATGTGAGCATGCAATTGAAATGTCTTTTGTTGATTCGCTGAGTGCATTTAACACCTGCTGTCTCCCACAGAGCTTTCACTCTGTTTGGATCAACGGCAGGAAGAATCCAACTGCCTTAAGTGTAAAAGCCACCCACCATCAATGCGTAGGTAATCGTTGAGCACTTGCAGCAGAGGGAAGCTATCCCAGGTGTCGGGCGGCTGCTCCGCGAGCACCGCGTCCATGTCAACCGCAAACAGCGACCAGAAGATCTCGGCATGCTCCACCAGCAGATCGCTGAACCACGCAAACGCCTGCAGCACAACAACGATGACACTGGCTTGCACGGCACCCACTTGATATGTATGCCGTGCAATTCCCTTCAAATTCTGATCAGCTGCAAGCTATGGGCTAGAGAATACCTGGGGCAACACTCATTCGCACTCCACTGCAGCAATGTCACTCAAGAAATGTAGATTTTGATGCAACGAGAGATGGCACAATTACACCAAAACCGTTGTGCTTCATTATGGAGGTTGCCTCTGTTTTTTTCGCTTCCAGAAGAGAACTGAGACGTATTTTCCAAGTTGTAAGAACTCCACTGTGCAAGAAGGCGGCAGGTCAGCAAATGTCGGAACTGCTGGCTGCAGCCGATTCCTGGCCACAGCCAAAAATGCTCGTGCACCACAGGCACACACGCTAAGAGTGGTAACCCTCATAACTAGGGTTTATTCTTGGTGTAACATCAGAGAGTGTCTTTCAGTTTATTCTTAGCCCAAAATTCAAAGTTTAGCAGAGACTACATGTAAGACAAAATGAAATTTAGAGTTTCTCAACTTTCTTTTTTTTTAGCATTACTTAGAGTTTCGCTTCACTTTTATTTTTAAAAGAAGAAAAAAAAGCAATCTTGAAAAAAGAAAATAAAAAAGAAAATTGCAGTGTAGCTGCAGAAATGTTTTTATTCATCATAATGTCCCGAGAGATGCCCCACCCCCCAAAAAAAACCTACCCCAGTTTTTGGCATGATTTTCTATTTTTTCAAACACACCAAAGATAGCCCACAGATTTGGGGGCCGAATGAGGATGCCTGCTCGTGCTGGACGAGCTGCCCATCCCCAACAAGACTTTGCAAGCCAACCCTCGAGCCTGCGGGCTCGAGTTGGATGAAACCATTGGGGGGAGTAATGACCAAGGGCAATCTGAAGAAAACCTTCACGTGGAAAGACAATGTGAAGCTCGGGTCCATGCCCTTGGGCATCTGCATCCAAGAAAGTTGTGGTCCGATTGTTCAAGCGCTGTCTACACCCCCGATGATGGGTCCAAAGACGGCGAGCTCCTCGAGCGACTGGCATCCCTCGTCCGCTTCCCTGCCTGTTCCACGTCTGCCCATGTGACCATGACAAAGTCATAGGTATTTTTGTCGACAATGACTGTTCCTTTGAAGGTTTTGAGGAAGACTGAATAGGGGCATATAAACAAACCTTCACAAGTTCTGGCGACAATGTTTTTTTTTTTCTTGACTGTGCACCAAAAGTTAGCTCACTTTCTCTTTTCACCAAATCTGCTGTAGATTTTAGGTGGGCTATCTCTCAGGATATTGCAGTAGTCCGAATTTACAATACCGGAAGGGATTATCACCATTACAATACAACACATATACACTTGTAAAGTTGAGAGTCTGCCAAAATCTTGTCCAGTCTAGAAGAATCACGAAGCGAAGAAAACACACACTGATATTAAAAGCTTTGCATGTGGGCTAGAAATGCATCTTTGGTTAGCAGTGTGACGATCTACATGGGAAGTGACAGGAAAGTGTGGTGCTCACCAATGATAGAAAAAGGGCACAAAAAATTTGCGGGAAACTAAATCTACCTAAATTAGCCTCATCACTAAAAAACAGTGCCAACTTGAGCCTAGGAATGTTTTTCTCTGTAAAAACTCACACGGTGCCCTTACATGTGATTGTCTCAGAGGCAGACACTTGGTAGCAGTCACTTACGAAATTTTTGCACACACATTTGAAATGTCTCACAATCCGCCTTTTCATTTTACTGTGCTGCCCTCTGCCGCATGCCGCCGGAAATATTTTGGAAGGGTGCTGGGGCTTTTGCCGGTTGATTTGTGAAGCTGAATTTCGTGGATTGCGAATAATTATAATGGCTTCTGCGGTGCAGCATGTCGTTCCTGGAAGAGCACTCACCAACTATAGGGTCAGCAGGCGTGAGTGCCCTGTTTTGTTTATCGTGTGGCCAATAAAGGCACGCTGAGTTCCCTCTGCTGGTGCGGCTGCTTTGGAGTTTGTTGTCGCCAACTCCTGCACTTGCACCTCGCTTTTTTTTCAATTCTTTTTGCCCATTCTTTAGACATTTTGCATAAATAAGAAGTTTTCAAGCGCGCAGCCCTCCGCGTCGGATTTAGCAAAGCGGTGTACTTGTTTACATCGACATCTACAGCCACAGATCGTTGTTAGCGTCAAAAATTGGGGAAAAGGTGCATTGCTGATATGAAAAAAAAAAGGCAGAATGTCGAATAAAACACACATATCGGCTCATATGAGCCGCGTTATTCCACCGTGAGATGAGTAAGTATGAGCGTATGAGTCAACAGTGACTGTGATCCAGTTACAAATATCGGGCTGTTAATTTATTACTGATTCTCGCCTTTCCTTAATTTCATCATACTTAGTTTTCACGTGTCATAAAGCACTATTAGATAAAATTGTGCAGGCAGAAGCGCTCATTTAAAGGCCGTGTTGTTCTCCTGCAACAACGCGGATGCCATCGCTGACACTGTTAGTAATATATAACTGAGCGAGGCGACCGTTTATGCTGCTGTACTGAATGTACCGTCTCTTGTTTCGCGTTTGACGCAGAAATAAACAATACATCTCAGGAATTAAGAAATGTGTCAGAATACCAACACGTACAAACCCACCCATCTACATTGCGAATAAGAGCGGCAGCCTACGGGAACGGTCGACGTACAGATGTTGGCACAGCCGTTGGGCACAGCACTGTGTCGCCGCTTGCAGCTTACTCTGTACACGCCGTGCGAAGCGAAGAGTAGTTTATTTCAAATCGCTAAGGCCAGAACTGAACTATAAAAGCAGTTTCCTTCGTCCTAACTTGCTTACTTTTCAGTACAGGTCCGCCGGTAGCGGGTGCACGAACTTGACGGCGCTAGGCCTAACCTTCGCTGACCAGGATCAACATTGGCTCAAACTTCATGTGCACAGCTTGAGAGGGTCGAAGCTTGTGCATTTCAACCTTTCAACTTCATAGGCATGTTTTGACTCACTTTGAGCGCGATTGTTTGTATACACCAATGAAGGTGTCGCGGCTATCGCGTTATCGGTCCGACGGCGTATCGCGCGGGGTTAGGTCGAACGATGGTAAGCACGGTGATTTTATCGGTGCTGTCAACAAGAAAGCCCGTCGCTGTACCAAAGTCAGTCTTACGCTACGCACGCTTAGAATACCGCACCGACGTAGAGCTACCAGTGGAGTTTCATCGCGATATACGGCACGAGTTGGCAGTAGAATGCGTCCGAGCGCTTTTTTTTTTCGGGGGACGTTTCCCCGAGATGGGGCCACACGGCCGCGCTATAGCCACGTGAGCGACCCTTCCAAATCGTTTCGGGACTAATCCGCCAGGGCAGGGCGCATGTGCCGTCAGGCCATGAAAAAGGCGGATTGACGACTCCTTTTGGGGTGACTGGATCTGGACAGATCACAGAGTTTCTGATAAACAAGCACAGCTGAGCGTTATTTGCCTTTTCCATTGAAATAAAGGACCTTCATTACTCATCGCCTCATGACACACTGCTCGTCGCTGTCTCCATTTGCACTGACATGTATGGCAGCATAGCCTTTCAAAATGCTGCTGGCATCACCATAGGGGGATTTATTGGGCTTTTAGATACGAATTTGAATTTGGCGTTTGCCACTTGGAACGGCAAGACGTACCTACAAAGGGACGGAGTTTGCATCGGTTCATGCATGGCGCCTGTACTGAGTGACATCTTGCTATAGCCACTTATGGCCGTGCACTTCCCGAATGCCTTCCGTCTCTTGTGGAAAAAGGCTTTAGGATTGTAGATTATTTTTTAATTCTTTTAGATACTGACGCCAACACTGTTGAAACTAGCTGGCATGCTGCTTAATTGCTGTTTGAAGATTGTCTTCATCCATTAGCCTTGACCCATGAGCTGCCAAATGGCGACTCGATTAGGTTTTTAGATCTCAAACTCATTTTTAGGAACAATCAGCTGTGCTGGATGTATGAACCCAGAGATAGCAAAGATTTTTTACCATTTAGCTCAGCCCATTCTAAGCTAATCAAGTGAGGAATCGTTAACCTATGCTTCAGTAATTCCCTTTCAAAGTCATGTCACCACTTAATGGAAACTAGTTTCGGAAAACAGGTCCAGAGGCTTGAGCAATCGGGGTACCCGGGCAATCTAATGATGTCAGTAGCGGGAAGCTTGCAAAAGCAAGAAAAAATTAGCAACCCTGATTCTGCCACTCCCAGAAAGAGAGTCACAGTCATCCCTTGCATTCACACATTGTCCCATAATCTCAAGAAAGTTGGTCGGCGTGCTGGCATCGATGTTGTGTTTTCGGCACCAGGTAAGCTGTCACACTTATGCAGGCAGTTTAACTGCAATCCAAAAGAAAAAAAATTACTGCAGAACCCATCATAATAACAGCTTCGTCGCATGCACACTAGGTAGGCGTTGTTTACAACATTCCTCTTTCCTGTGGCCGCGAATACACTGGTCAAACGGAACACTGTCTCAATGAACGATTAAAGTGGCACAATAATCATGTTTGTAACTCCGTTTATGGTCATGGATGCCGAGAACATCAACGCAAACCTTTATTCGATAGCATACAAATTATCAGTCACCACAAGCAACCAGAGAAATTATTGAAGCACTTGAAATTCAAAAGTCCAGAGAGTGCTATGTAAGTGCCACTTCATTGTCACTGTGTGATAAAGAAATGCAATATTTAGTCACAAGATTTGCATATTGTATGTTGGAAGCAGGAATCCCGGACACGTGCTACCCATCTGTACTATCTGTTGTGCCTTAGGGTGGTATTTAAGCCTTGCTCATGTGTGCAATAAAAACTGTTGTAAGTCAGCGCTCTTTCCTGTCACTTCTCTCGCTTGCCATGTCACGTTGCTAACCAAAGATGCAACTTCACCAACACGCCACCCTTGCGGCTAGAAATGATTGTACGTGCAAAATAAGGCATGAACTAAGAATAGACAAGGACAAGCTACCACTCACAACTGATTTATTTCCTGACGCATCGCTACATATTAGCTCAGAAATACGCACAACAGTACAATGAATTACTTAATAGATTAACACCGAAATTACCCTATCCGATCACCAACGAAATGAAACTTGTTCGCATAAAGTGACAACAAAGGAACGCTGATACACCTGCCACCGCATTTCCAAATCTCGACGTGCCAAGGTATCCCACATTTTCAGTAGCATACCTGCCAGCAATGGCTTAAACATGCAAGTTTTGCAATGACGTGGCTGATGGCATCCGGTGCCATTGTTAAATGACAAGGCGAGTTCTCGCGAGCGGTCATTTATATGCTGGCCTGTTTGGCCAATGTAAAACTCGTTGCAACTTGAAGGAATTTCATATAGTACAACTCCTACAGAACATTTCGAGAAGCACCTTACGAGCTTCTTGTCACACTCGAACTTTTTAGAGCAAAACCATGCCATGTCTCGCAAGGTCAATCATCGCGTCGGAATGACCTCGAGCCGTGGAGTGCAAGCCGCCGAAGCGCAAGTGTGACAGGTATGATGCGCGAGAGACATCGCAGCTACGCTCGCTTGGAGCCTCGCCGCTGCGGTACCACGTGACTAGGCGAGGGTTTAATGACTGCTTCGCCGGTGCCTGGTCGCTCAGTCTTGCCATGGATGGCGCGCCGGCTGGGCCATCTGTGCCTGCGCTTCAGTGCAAGCGACAGGCTGAATCTAATCATCCAGTAGATACAGTAAAAGCTCGATGATACGATCACGGCTAATACGAATTTCCGGATGATACGAATTTTTCTGTGGTCCCGGCCGAGCCCCATTACTTTACAACGTGCTAGAGAACTGTTGTTACGAATCGATTTTCGGCCTGCATCGGTTGATACGAATAAACGCCACCCCACTGACGGCCGCGAAAGAGAACAGCGCGCAGTCACGCGCTTTCTCCCGTTTTGGTGCGGAGGCGCGGACGCGGCGCCGGACAACGTGGACTCCGCGACTGGGCGCGAAGAGTTTGAAGCGGTGGCGCTTTTGTACTTTTCATTCTTTTCGGCGGCCGCCCATAGGACGGAGTGGCTGCTGTGCTTTGGGCAATAAATAAAAGTCAGAGGTGAACTCACTCAGGCACATGTACGTAAAAAGCATTTATTTCTTGAAGAAAAAAGTCTCTAATGCCCTTCTAGTGAGTGAGTTCACCTCTGACTCTTTAATTTATCTACAGTCGAATCTTGTTAATTCGAACACGCTTATTTCGAACATACCGCGCACCGACAATGCTCTTAGCAGCGCGCCAAATCACGCGGCGGCGCCTCCGACCGGCATTGCTCCGACACCGCCATAGAACAAAAGCTCAGGAGAGACCCCTCAATGCCGCGCGCGAAGGAACGGGGGAAAAAAAAGAACCCGCGGCGGAAATTTCCTTCTCTCTCAAATTGCAAGGTCGCCGTTTCTGCATCGCGCCGGAACAAGCGTGTACGCGCCGACTAGAGTGTTCTAGACAACCGTATTCTAGCACACACTAGTGCCGACGTCTCAGCCACGCGGATAAAATGGCAGTGAACCCTTCTCTATTTTCTAGTCACATGTTGACCTTGCACGATGCGGCAGCAGCGCAGAGGGAAGCGGCAGCAGCGCAGAGGGAAGCAGCGGCGGAGGCGCAGTCGGGCCAACGAAACTGCTCACGCCCGCAAACGCTCGCTTCCTGATAACGGCAGAAAACGAAACTTCAGGGAGCGGCTAAAATAATCTGGCGCCAGCACGGCGGCGGGCGCGCACGGAGATGTGCGCACGGAGTCAAAGGTGAGAGAGCTACGAGGGAGTTGAGAGGGAGGGCGAGGGGAGCCACCGAAGCGGCGGAGTTGACGCGGCCAAATCCGCTTTCCTGCCGCCCTCCTCCCTCACCTTCGACGGTCTCCGTGCGCACCCGTGTGCCGGCGCCGCCCGCTCCCTGAAGCTTCGTTTTCTGCCGTTATCGGGAAGCGACCGTTAGCCGGCGCGGGCAGTTTCGTGGCCCGCGCTTGCTATGCGCGCTTGCGCGCCGCGATATTTCACGACTCGCACCGTTCGTGCATCGTGCTATGGTGCACGAATACTTCAAAAATACGTCCGTTTAATTAAAACAAATTTTCGGGCCCCTTCGAGTTCGAATTATCGAGATTCGACTGTAGTTTTAATTGTGTTTCGATGATACGAATTTCGGCTAATACGAATATTTTTCGTGACCCCGTGAGATTCGTATCATCGAGCTTTCACTGTATAGCTAGACGGCAGGCTGCGAAATCTCAAGCAAAGGCAAAGTTGGCTGCTGAAACCCCAGAGCAAAGGGAGGCCAGATTAGCACGGTATAGATAAGCTTACCAAGCGCGGAAGCGTGCATTAATCAAACAATGTGTGCATAGGCTTTGCAAAACCAAGCCAAACAGACAGTTCGCTTGTGATAACTAGGTTTACAAGAGTTCTTTTTTATCGCTGACACACCCACCCAAATACGTGACAATTTGCAGGCACCTTGCTGCATCATTTTTCAACGAATGGGCCACTTTGTGGACATACAGGGTGCATTTCCCTTTCTTCCGGTATAGTGTTTAGCTCATGACGAAATTTCTTTGACAAAGCTTCCGCTACCGAAGCCAACAGTGAAACTGGGAGGCCAGTCGTCCCAATTGGGAGCTTGTCTATTCTTAGTCCATGTCTTATTTTGTGCCTAAAGCCATTTCAAGCCAATATACCGACAGCAGACATTACTTGGGCTCCCACGCTTTGTCCACAGTGAAGGGAACGCATTGCATGCAGGAGTACCAAGCACTGTACATGTTAAGCTGTAGCTACATCATCTTACCACTAAGATGTGCACTAACAACTTTTGAATAGTTGTCTTGTGACCACAAGTCCTGTTCGCAAAAAGATTGTTTTGCTAACCTTTTCCTGGTATGCATGTGTTGGTATTCAAACTTGGATAACATTTCAGCACCAGCAGACAAGAATATAACAGATGCACAAACTTCAAAAGTTTATTCTCTGGTGCATTTATACACCGTGCACAACTGCGGCACTCGTGGTAAAAAATGTCACGCTGCTCCATCCAAAAAAGGCAGGTCGACTGACATAGTGCTCACACACATTCCGCCTAATAGGTCAGGCCTCTGTAATTTCACACATTTTTTTTTTTGTCAGGCAAGAATAACACACAATCATTAAACAACGGCGCGCAGCTGTTGACAACGAACAGAAAGATGACCATAGTGGTAATTCCTAACATTCAAACTCTCCGAGATTGTGACGACACATTTTTCGTGAAAAACTCGAAAGAAATGACATATTTTCTAAAAAAACCTGACAATTTTTTGACATCGAAGGACCTGTATTATTCCTTGCCACTTAAGAAACTATGCTAACTTACGTAGAAGATCACACCAACGATTACAGAGCAGTTGCATTTCAGAGCTCATCTGGTTCAAGGCTTCTTAGATTTGCTCCACTTTTATCTTGACAACACATGCAGAATGGTATTTTTATTCACAAGCAAGAGGCGTGCATTGGCTCGTGTTTGGAACCTATATTTATTGCTAGGTATACATTTTAAGCCTATCATGACAGATGTTTATCAGACAAATTTATTGATCTTAGTGTTTAGATGTGTCAATTATTTTTAGTTTTTTTTAAGCTGGGCTCGCACTCAATGTTGGATAATATGTTAGAGATTTTTACTGAAGCTCTTCATTCATTAACACTCACGGTTGAGTTGTCGGCCGAGGGGACACTGGAGTATTTTAGATATCCAGCTTCGCCTGTCTGAACCTTTAATGAGCCCTTATTACTGCATAATTCAGCTAATTTAAAACTGATTATAAGGGGTACTGCCAACTTGTGCATAGGCAATGCTTTAAGAAAGATCCATAGAAGCTTAAATATACAGTCCGAACGTTTGTCTGCAGGGTGCTACCTGAATACAGTAATGTGGTGTCGTGGTTTCCGAGTCGGGCATCACACAGACAGTCGCGCTCTAGCCTATGCTGCTGGTGTGTCTCAAAATGGGTAGCTAGCCTATGCTCGGAGGCTTAGCGGGCCCATGCCGTCATCCAAACTTTTTTGTATGGAAGAGTTGCTTCATCGTGATGAGTTACGAAGAGGACAAGAGGTTGGAGGAATCAAACAATGGTTTATTTACATGGGAAGGCAAACTTGTTTAAAGACAAAGGCATAGGATACACCGAGTGCCGTACATGTTAAACTGTAGCACGCAGCTGCATCATTCTCAGAGCACTGGTGCATGAGCACGCTACATCATTCAGGGATCACTTGCTAGGCAAGCAGTTCATGCCCTAATCAGCCAATCCGGTGGTCATGTAAACGTCACAAACTTAGCTTTCGAGGATGGGAAAGTCAACACAAGGCACAACCATTGAGGTGCTCATGTAAAGGAGGAAGCGAGTACATCATACTACATAGGAAGCTCTCCTACATAGAATGGCATGGATGCGGTCAGCACGGGCAACTTGCTGAATACACACATGCTCTTTTTCTGGCCCACACCTTAAATAAGGCATGCCTCCGAAGACGGTTTCCCAGTGACGTCATAGGCAAGTTGCTCGGCAAGAATAGAGATGCGGATTCTTGTAGGAATGCTGAATTTGCCAGCATCTCAGTGTACATGTTGACTCAGTGGAATGTCATCTGACACCGATATCACACCAGACTTGGGTAAATATGTCAGCTGTAGCAATACCTGACACATGTCTGTAGCAGAGGATTTCCAGAGGAGGTCCCATACGGACAATCAGATGAATAGTTAAACGAAAGACTGCGGTTGTGCCCTACCTACCCCCTCGAACTTGACACAGTCCACGAACAGCATGCGCTGTTGTGAATGTCTCAACAAAATTTTTCAGTTGTGTGTGGCGCATGGAGCTCACAAAAGAAGCATCAAGTCACCTTTTTCTCAAACACTCTCTTTTCAAATGAGGCCTTCTCACCCGTTTCGAAGCCGCCAGCGAATTGCATGTATCGTCGTATGCAAAATTCCCATACACGGCTGACAGTGACTGATAGCAGCCATCAACCAATAAGGGTGTTTGGATCAGTGCACTTCTTTCTGCTGTTACTGTGCATATTTGTTAATGCAGTTTAATAAACAGGCGGGGCATGTCACCGCATCAAACACGGTCATGCCAACACCGCTCTCTGTGCAGGCTTTCCTGATATGGACCGTCTCGGCGCTGCCTTATGGCTTCGCCGACATCCAGCTATCTGAGGACCCTTCAAGACGCTTCGCCGGCTGCCCCTGTTACTTGCCATCGAAGAAGCCACCGCATCCCCGCTATTTCCCGTGTGGAACGAGCCACTCATCTGGCAACCTGGTGCTACAGTCAACGCGGGATCTTCGTCATGCATATTTAAGCCACGACTGCACCGGCGCGACTTGGGGCATGTCACCGCATCAAACACGGTCATGCCAACACCGCTCTCTCTCTGTGTAGGTTAGTTACTTAACCCATGCTTGTTGTATCCGTACAAGTGACCCCTTGTAATTTGCGGTGTCGTGCCCACTTGAGTTTATTGACTCTTGCCGCAAACTGTTTCATCAAATGTGCTTACATTGCATCAACGCTTATGCTGTTCGCCTTTTGCTTGTGCTCTCTGGCGACGTTGAACTGAACCCTAGTCCTGGTAATGACGATACATCAGCAATCCTACAAACAATTGCTGCGGCGATATCCCGTCTTGAACTCTCGCAGAATACTGTACTTACTGAGCTTTCGAGCATTCGTAGTGCACAGAATAGCATTGAAAACCACGTCAGCACTCTTTCCCTGCGGGCTGATGCCTTCGAAAAAATAGTACAAGCAGGTCAAGCCAACGGACAAACTTCATCCCTAAGCTCGAACAACGAAATTACCAGGCTCTTCTCTCCTCTGAATAAAAAATACTAACAGAAAAGTGCGACGACGCAGAAAATCGCTTGCGCAGGTCTAACTTGAATCTTTTTTGGTATCGCGGATTCGAACGGCAAAACCTGGGAGCAATCGGAGACGCATGTAATCTCCTTTTGTTCACAGCACCTTGGACTGACGATAAACAACGACGATATAGAACGTCCGTTTCCAGGTATCTAAACACCATCCAATCATTGTCAAACTGGCACATTTTAAGGTCAAGTCGAAGATCCTGGCAGCAGGGCCAAAGCTGAAGGAATCAATATTTTCGATTAGAGAAGATTATTCGGTGCCCGTTCGATTAGCCTGTAAAAAAATTTTACTCTTTTGCTAAGGAAAGGGACGCCACGTTCAAAATACGTTACGACAAGTTGCTGATCGACAAGAAGCAATACATATATAATGCTGCTACGGATTCCGTTATCGAACTTGCTTCATAGCGGTCACCGCCCGCGACCAAACCCCAGCTTACACCAGCTAAGCCTTTGCAAAGTACACATGTCACCCTATCTTATAATAATATGGCGGTCATGCTCACGAACATTCGCAGCTACTTACCAAGAAAGAAGCTATTGAAGCCCTTCTCCAAGATAACTGCTCGGATATTGCAATCCTTACTGAGTCGTGGATTACCGTAGACATTAAAGACAATGAACTCCTTGATGACAGTAAATTGTTCAGTGTCTATAGATTCGACAGAGTTGGCCGAAGAGGAGGCAATGTCCTGGTTCTTGTTAAAGCAACGGTCGATTCATATTTAGTACCCGTGCACTGTAGCCTCGAACTAGTGCGCGTTAACCTGTCTCTTCCATTTTACAGAACCATACTTATCGCCTGCTACCGACCGCCAGATTCTGATTGTTCTTTTGTTGATGAGTTGTATTCCGTCCTCTTACATCTGCAGTCCCTCTATCGCCGCGCTAACTTTGTCCTCTGTGGAGATTTTAATTATCCCGATATCGATTGGGAGCAGTTGTCAGCATGTTCTCGCCAGTCAAAAAAGTTTTTAGAATTAATTCTTACCTTCAATCTTGTTCAGTCTGTTAAAACTCCAACGCGAGGTACCAACATTTTTGATCTTGTATATCTCTCGAAACCAGAGTTGTGTCAGGATCTCTCGTGCACTAGGGGCCTTAGTGACCACGTGTTATTTTTTAATTTGGCCATTTCAATCTCTATCTGCAAGCCATCATTAAAATATATTCGCAACTATAACAAAGCTGACTATGTGAAAATTACCCGTATCTGGTAGAGTTTCTTCATCACTTCAGTGAAAGTGCCTATTCTCGAACAATACTAACTGGTTGCTTTATAAGGAAAAAATACTGTCACTCATGGAATCACATGTACCTCTTATCTGCATTCGTGCTGATGCTGATAAGCACTGGTTTTCAAACGCTCTTCGACGGCTATTAAATAAAAAAAAGCGTCTTTTTCGGGCCGGCAAAAACGCAGACTCACACTCAAAATGAGACAGGTACTCTGAATGCCTCCGTGCTTATACGAATCTTTTAAGGCGATCGACAAAGAAATTTTTTCATAAAGACTTACAGAATATCATTCAAAATAACCCCCAAAAATTCTGGAAGGTACTATTACCGAATCACAACTCACCACAAAATATTATTTTACATGACCAAGATGGCTCAAACATCCCTGCAGTGCAGATGTTATGAACTTTTCTTCCGTTTTTACTCACAAACCAGTCCTTAATGTACCCCGCACTCACAGCCATAATTTCAGCCTCCGATTTTCATTTCAGCTGAAGGCATAGCTAAACTTATCGATAGCTTGAAGCCATCTAGCACTCCCAGACCTGATGACATAACTACAAAGATACTAAATGGCACTAGATCATGCTAGATATTACAAATAATCTTTAGTCAATCAATTTCCACTTCTTCAATCCCAGATGATTGGAAACTAAGCAAGGTTGTTCCGGTTTTCAAGGCAGGCAACCATTCGGATCCATCAAACTACTGCCCAATTTCATTAACATGTATTGTTTGTAAAATGCTAGAGCATATAATTTATTCACAAGTCGCTTCTCATCTGGACAATAATTCTTTCTTTTTTCACAAGCAACATGGTTTCCGCTCTGGATTTTCTTGGGATACACAGCTTTACGAGTTCACCACTGACCTTAACCTAAACCAAGATTCTTCATTTCAAACTGACATTATATACCTAGATTTTTCTAAAGCCTTTGACCGGGTCCCACATCAACGTCTGATGGCTAAACTTTCCTCCCTCTCCCTAGATTCCTTAATACTGTCCTGGATTTCCTCGTTCCTTTCAGATCGCACTCAGTTTACTGTTGGCAACCATCGCTCAAATACCTCCAATGTTATTTCAGGCGTACCTCAAGGCTCTGTCCTAGGGCCCCTTTTATTCTTAATCTTTATAAACAACCTCCCTAGTGGTATTTCGTCCTCAATTCCCCTTTATGCGGACGATTGCATCCATTATCGTCGCATAACTTGTACCACTGACCAGTCACTCCTGCAGAAAGACCTCAGCATGATAGAAACCTGGTGCGCCCTCTGGCACACCAACTGAATGTATCCAAATCTAAAAGTATGCAAGTGTCGCGAAAGCGATCCATCCTAAATTATGCATACTCTTTAAACTCCACGAACCGTGCATGTGTTGACTCGTACCGATATTTACGTGTCCTTATCACAAACAAATTAAACTGGTCAGAACACATCACAAAACTAGTTGCAGCCACACCGAAAACACTTGGTTTCATTAAACGGTCTCTTTCTTTATCCCAAGTTACATCCGCAAACTTGCCTACGAGGTATACATTAGACCTAAACTGGAATATGCCTGCGCGACAGTGGCGCACCCACGGGGGGGTGTTTCGGGGGTTGTAACCCCCCCCCCCCCCTAAGGCTGACTTAACCCCCCCTTTTGTTTAACCCCTTTTCTTTCCTTGCGCATTTGAGTACTGCAACTAAGATGTAAGATGCGCAATCGTCTGCACACTCGCAAAAAGCGCATATTTTTTACAATTTCCCGTGAAGAAATCGAAATTAGTGCTGTTTAGATGGTATTGGCAAACTGCCAACCCGCCCCTGGCAGAGATCCTGGGTGCGCTACTGCTGTGCGATATGGAACCCTCACCAAAATTATCTAATTGAATTACTTGAAAGCATCCAGAATCAGGCAGCTCACTTCATCTGCTCTGAATATGATACTCGGGTTAGCGTAAGTGCCATCAAATCATCCATCAGTCTCGACTCATTAGCTCAACGAAGAAAGACAGCACAGCTGGCACTGTTTCATAATCAATATTACCATCACCCTGACCTTCGAACCTCCCTTTTAGTACCACCTGTGCGAACATCACGCCGGCTTTTCAATTCCATGAGTGTGCAGCGTATAACTGGCTCTACAAATGCATTTAACAAGTCATTTTTACCCCTGGCCATAGAAGAATGGAACTCGCTTCCCGAATCAATTGTCCATGAACGTAACAATTCTAACTACAGGCGGTTAGTGTCAGCTCACTTTTCTAAACTAAAGTGATCATCAGCAGATGTCTTCCTTTCCTTGCTGAACCAAATGTTAAACTGGAATCTCGCTTTGTAGTTGATCCTTAATCTTATTTATACATAATATTGTGGCCTGCACCTTGACATTATTTATTGTAAACTGTGCTATAAAACGCTGTGCTCTCATTTTCCTCGCTTCAATATAGTTGTATTATGTAACCACACCTTCTAGTACTTGTAATTTTGTGCTGTAATATCCCTACATCATTGTTTTGTAAACACAAGCGGAGATGCATCACATGATGTTCTTTTTTTGTTATGTTCTATCGAAATGTAAAATTTTAACATGCCTCGTTGTTTGGGATATTTTACTGTTTAATAACATGACCGCGCATATATTTTTCTTTAGATGCCCTCCCCTTATGTAATGCCCAAACCCAGGGCCCTTAAGGGACAATAAATGATGATGAAGTAAGTGAAAATCTGCGTTTCTTATTTCGATAAAAATTACATATTTCCAGTACGAATTACGAGAAGAAAGGGAACCGAGGGGCCCGATTTTTATAATCATATCATAAGAAGCCAACAAACAATGACACCAAGGACAACATAGGGGAAATTACTTGTACTTACTAATTGAATTAAAGAAATGATAAATTAATGAAAAATGAAAACGGATGAAAAAACAACTGTCCACAGGTGGCGAACGAACCCACGTCATTGCATTACGCATGTGATGCTCTCACCATTGAGCTACCGCGGAGCCGTTTTCCTGTCCACTTTCTGGGGTATTTATGTTTTTACAACTAGAACTAACCCTGGAAGTGTTAGCCAGCGGGAGCTGGCTAACACTTCGCGGTAGCTCAATGGTGAGAGCATCGCATGCGTAATGCGAAGATGTGGGTTCGTTCCCCACCTGTAGACAGTTGTTTTTTCATCCGCTTTCATTTCCATTAATTTATCATTTCTTTAATTCAATTAGTAAGTACAAGTAATTTTCCCTATGTTGTCCTTGGTGTCATCATTTGTTGACTTTTTATGATACAGTAAGAATTACGTATTTCTGGAAGGAGCCAGCTATCATCTACTCGCGCTCGGCCGCAGCTGCCCATGTTGAAATTAACCTCCGGCCATGCTGCTCATTGGAGTCACAACCGTCGGGTCTTGCTAATTTCGATTAATTTTGAACCCTCAACTAGCCTCGAACCGTGCGAAACTTAGTCAGGTCTTTAGTACGCTTGCCAGTGCATGCTCACTCCTGGCCGTTCATGGCTAGAGACACCTTGGTAGACATTGCTTCATCTTGAAGCACTTGAAAATGTGCAATTTGGACGTGGCTACTATGCGACAGTCAAGCTAGCACAGGACAAGGCTGGTCTGCACCATGTAACACTGCCAGACTGGAGTGCCCACTGTTGTGCACATCGCAGGAGTTGCATGTAGCTGTATCTGCTACGTAGCATAGAGACTGCGGCCGCAGTGGAGTGCCACGACGAGCTCTCTCGGTGAGCTCGCTGAGGAAAATCGCATGCTCCGAGTGGTCTCTGTGGGTGACGTGGCAAGCCAGCCCGAGCGCCACCATCTGACTGGGACAAGTCGCCTGCTTCCCAAGTTGTCGCCATCATGGTCGAAGTTTGTTACGCTAGGAATCCTTTCAACGCAAGTGCGGCATCCATTACTTTTACCCTATGTTGGCATTGCTAACGTACTCGCACGAGCGAAGATAGAGACGACCCTCAAAAATTGTGTGATTGCTGTAGAGATAAGTGCCACAGGAAATGTGCTACTTGCCACTTGGTACGAGAAAACAAAGCTGCACATAGCTATCTAGTACACTGCAGCACATCTAATTAAGAAATGAGACACCATAAATTAAACCGCAAGCTGAGGGACAGCCTCAGAGTTTGGGGCGTCATAGGCACCAAAATTGGTAGTAGTGGTGAACATTCAACATTAAATTTGAACCTGCACATGACATTCCCCAGTCAAAAAAAAAAAAATTGACTCCAATTAGCTATTCCAATAGGAATCAACTAGGGCCAATAGGAACCAATTGGGAAATGTTTACTTCCAACTGGTTACGATTGGATCAGAGGAGAAACCAATTGGAGTTGCCAATTGAAATGAACTGGACCCAATTTGAACCGATTGGAAAATCCCTAGTTCCAACTGGTTATGATTGAGTCAAAGTGAAACCAATTAAGTCCGATTGGACTTGCCAATTGGAATCAACTGGGCCCATTGGGAAATCCTTACCACCAATTAGTTACGATTGAGTCAGGGATGGAACCAATTGAGTCCAATTGGACTTGCCAGTTTGAACCAGCTAGGCCCACCTTACATTCAGAATTGTAGCGATTTGGGCCTGTTGGTTGTACATCGGAAATAGTTTGAAGCGCAAATACACAGACACAAAAGAGCACATGAAACACAGACGAGCGCACTACCAACAAGATTTATTGACCACCACACGTGTTTATACTATGTTCCCATTACCGTTGCACATGCGCACAGTGCCTTCTAAGAAAGGACAGCTCTTTATCGGACAAGTGTACAGAAGGAGTGCTGATACAGGCTGAGATCGGACAAAATCTGTTGGTGCTATGAACCGCGAAGTAATAAGCCGATTTTGCCCTATGGCACATTCTAAACTGGTTAAAAGAGGGATCATCAATTTATGTTTTTTGAATGCAGTTAAGTAATCGTGTTCGCATCAGATGCAATCAAGTCTTCGCTACCAGGTGGAGCGATTGTTACAAGCTGGATACCCGTTGCATGTGCAGTGCTCTGTTGCAGAATCTTTGCTCCGAAGATTGCGCACGGAGATTAATCGATCACAGGTTTCATCCCCCAACATGCATCAGAAAGTGGCTGTCATCCCTTATATTCATGGGGTGTCACATAATATCAAAAAGATTGCAGGCCGCTTGAAAGTTAATGTGTTTTTGGCACCACAAAAGCTCATTAAATTCTACAATCAGAGGTACGTTCGTAATCAAAGAGGCTGCAATAAGCAGCACAAAGACCCTTTTGTTCACTGTAATACTAATGTAGTCTACAGTATCCCGCTAACATGTGGCAAGCAATACATAGGGCAGACGGGGAGATGTTTGAATGAACGTTTGAAGGAACACGCGCTAAACGTAAAGAAAACGGCACGTGATGGTTGGTTGGCGATGCACTGCAGTTCCTGTCAATGTAGACCTCTTTTTGAAAAGTGTGCTGTTGTCAGCAGAAGTGACCATAGGCTCACCCGTGAGATAACAGAAGCTGAAAAGATATCTTCATTAGGCTCAGCCTGTATCAGCACTCCTTCTGTACACCTGTCCGATAAAGAGCTGTCCTTTCGTAGAAGGCACTGTGCGCGTGTGCAGCAGTAATGGGAACATAGTATAAACACATGTGGAGGTCAATAAACCTTGTTGGTAGTGCGCTCGTCTGTGTCTCATGTGCTCTTTTGTGTCTCTGTATTTGCGCTTCAAACTATTTCCACCTTACATTCCCAAATGAGTCTAATTGGAGTACCAATAGGAATAAACTAGCTAGAACGTAACCAACTGGGAAATCATACTTTCAGTTTATGAAACCACTCAAGGAAACTAGAATGAGTTATAGCTATATATGCATGCAGTACTAAGGCTATAGCAAACCTGTTTCTGACAGCTGGAATCCTATTTAGGTTTGCTTTGTGGGGTATATATGTGTATTGCCCACTGGTGCAATTGGCCATTCCAACCAATTGGTTTCAAACCAATTGGCACCCATTGGGTACAATATGTCACTTCAACAAAAACCAATTGGTTACGTTCCAGTTGGTTCAATTGGTCCAACTATGTACTAATTTACGATTGGAAATTTTCCAGTTGGTACCAATTGGAAATTTCCCAATTAGAGTCAACTGCATTTTTTGACTAGGTCGGTAGGCGAAGCCTACTGTACCCTTTGCAGGCATCGAACACGGAGCAGGAGCAACATGAAAGGGATCAAAGGTGATCATTCATTGCCAATAACATTGCTTCTGCTGAATACATTGAAGTACTTTTTACTGCAAAGTATTTCTGAAATAGTCCATTTTAATTTCAAATGCATTTCTCGACGTTGATAAAACGTGTTTCAGGGCCCCTTTAAGATTGCTAATCGGTTAAAAGCAAGGGCCGTTTTTTTAAGCACCAGATAAACTGAGCAAAGTGCGTTGGTTGACAAACACTTGTCGTAAAACCTGGTTGTTTGAAGGGGCATTGAAACCATCTCAGTGATTGTGTAAAGGCAGTAAAGTATGAATTGCTATTGTCACGTGGTAGGAAGTACATGGGACAAACGGACAATGCCTTCATGACTGCTTAAGAGAACATAGTTTAAATGTAAGGAATTACTGCAACAGTCATCATCTGTTCATTGTGAAGAATGCGGCCTGCGCACACTTGTTTAATTTTTTTTTTATTTATTTCACATACCCTCAAGCGCCAAGACATTATAGAGGGGAGTGGGGTACATGTGAAAAACAATAACAGTGAGTACTACAAATTTATATAATGATTGTGTTAATCTTGCCCAACACAGAGATAAGGATGTGCTGCAACAAGACGGCAAGTTGGGCCAGTTGGTTGGGATTCATCTTAAGTATCGTAACAGCGCAAACAATACAGGGACAAAAGGAAGGAAAAACGACAACATGGCGCTGACTCTCAACTGATATTTTATTGAAGGATCGTCTAATACATATACAAAAAATTTCAAATAAGCATGACTTGCGCAAGACACAGTGATACATCAAGGCCGTGGCGACAAACTAGGCATAATCAAAAGTTGCAGAAGTAATGAAATTCCTTGTCATGAAGAGTGATCGACGGTTCACTGATGCATTCTGTGCCCCTAATCGTTATATTGTATGCCTCAGCGATTTCTCTTGTCAACTGGTTAGTGTGTTTAAAGATGATAGAAGTCTTGTCAAAAAGGGGGCGACACCCGCATGAGTTACAATGCGGGTGTCGCCCCCGCATTGCAATGAGTTACAGAACCACGTCATCTTCCGGTACATTGTAACTCATGCGGGTGTCGCCCCCTTTTTGACAAGACTTCTATCATCTTTAAACACACTAACCAGTTGACAAGAGAAATCGCTGAGGCATACAATATAACGATTAGGGGCACGGAATGCATCAGTGAACCGTCGATCGCTCTTCATGACAAGGA
Source organism: Dermacentor silvarum (assembly GCF_013339745.2). Classification (NCBI taxonomy): domain Eukaryota; kingdom Metazoa; phylum Arthropoda; class Arachnida; order Ixodida; family Ixodidae; genus Dermacentor; species Dermacentor silvarum. Next base: position 144,325,205 of record NC_051163.1, on the reverse strand, counting down.
ATTTCATTACTTCTGCAACTTTTGATTATGCCTAGTTTGTCGCCACGGCCTTGATGTATCACTGTGTCTTGCGCAAGTCATGGTTCTTTGAAATTTTTTGTATATATATTAGACGATCCTTCAATAAAATATCAGTTGAGAGTAAGCGCCGTGTTGTCGTTTTTCCTTCCTTTTGTCCCTGTATTGTTTGCTCTGTTACGATACTTAAGATAAGGATGTGCGTGCAATTATAGAGGCGCAAGCTATCAGGCAGAATGGTGAAAGGTGTTGCACAGCATCTGCCAACCTGCTTGATGAAGAGATAGCCTTTTTGGAAAGGCGCATTCTCCAACTTGGTCGACTGTCCATTTTGGCCACTGCTGATTGGCTGGAGCCGTGTACCAGCGAAGAGGAGGAGACAGGCACCCTTATGACGGGTCTGTAGCCAATCCTACTCCTCCCAGATTTCCACCTGTACGCGGATGAGGCTCCTTTGCCAGCCGTGTTCTCTCCTCGAGAGTTTCAGCATTCCTGAATAAATGGTCTGCCTCTGTATGTTTTTGTCCATGCATAATGGCAAGATCTTCAGGTAGGCATCCCATCAGGACGAGGTTCAGTACCACGCTGTACTGGTTCGATGAGACTACAAGGCCTTTAGACTGGTGTTAGTCATCGTCATCAAGCACTGCATCAATTCAGCTGTAAATGCTGCACATCGATCTGTTATGACAACCATTGGGGCGCCATGTCGAAGCACTATGTTGTGAACAAAAGAACTTGGCAACTTCGACGGCCGTTCCCCGCTCAAGGCAGCCAGTTTCAGCATATCGTGTCAAATAGTCGGTCGCGATAACGATCCACCTCTTCCCTGATGACGATGTGGGAAATGGTCCAAGAAGATCCATCCCAACTTGTTGAAATGGAGTCTTAGGTGGGTCTATGGGTTGAAGAAGACCAGCTGGCTTTACGGGTGGTGTTTTGCGCCTTTGACATTCGCGACATGTCTTCACGTAGTGTTGTACTGACGCTAATAAATTTGTCCAATAATATTTTGCATGGATCCTGGCGAATGTTCGGGTGACACCCAAGTGGCCTGATGAGGGGTCATCATGGCAGGCTTCTAATATTTCAGGCCACATAACTGACGGTACGACGAGTAAGAACTTTTCATTGTTCTTTTGGAAGTTTCTCTTGTAGAGTGCGTCATCTCGGAGGCAGAATAAAGATAATCCTCTCTTAAACACTCGTGGAACTTCAACATTATGCCCTTCGAGATACTTTATGAGTGGGAGCAAATCTGCGTCGGCCCGTTGATGCTCGGCGATTTCCGCGGCTCGCATAACACAAAGGAATGGGAAATCGTCGTCTTCGGAAGGAGGAGAGCCAACCGGTGCGCGTGACAAGCAATCAGCGTCGTTATGCTTTCGCCCAGACTTGTATACAACGGTAATATCATATTCTTGGAGTCTGAGGCTCCACCTCGCAAGTCGTCCGGATGGGTCTTTCAAGCTTGCCAGCCAGCAGAGTGAATGGTGGTCGCTGACTGCATGAAACGGCCTGCCGTAGAGGTATGGTCTAAACTTGCTGATGGCCCATATGACTGCCAAGCACTCCTTCTCCGTCGCAGAATAGTTTCTTTCAGCTTTTGAAAGAGTGCGGCTAGCGTACGCTATGACCTTCTCTTCTCCATTTTGCCACTGAACTAAAACTGCGCCACGACCCAGATTGCTGGCATCTGTGTGGACTCTGTATCTGCAGTCTTGTCGAAGTGGGCGAGGATTGGCAGGGATTCCGAACGCTTCTTTAATTCTTTAAAAGCAGTGTCTTGTTTGGTATGCCATACGTCTTCTTTCGTGAGTCTTGTTAGAGGTTCGGAAATTTTTGAAAAATTTTCTACAAATCGCCTGTAGTAAGCACATAAGCCCAAAAATCGACGCAACACTTTCTTATCTCGTGGCTTGGGAAATCCTGCGATGGCTGTAGTCTTCTTGGGGTCCGGCCCAATACCTTGAGCGCTGATGACGTGACCCAAGAAACGAAGCTCTTCAAATCCAAACTGGCACTTATCCGGTTTGATTGTCAAGCCGGCCGACTGGATAGCCTGGAGCACTGAACGTAGCCTCTCCACGTGCTGCTCAAACGTTGAAGAGAATACCACAATGTCATCCAATTAGACTAGGCATGACTGCCCTTTGAGACCCGACAGGACACTGTCCATCATGCGCTGGAAGGTTGCTGGCGCGCAACAGAGGCCGAATGGGAGTGCTTTAAACTCATAAGGTCCGTCCGGAGTAACGAATGCTGTTTTTTCACGATCTCTTTCGTCCACTTCAATTTGCCAATATCTGCTTTTTAAATCCAATGAAGAAAAATACCTTGCATCACGCAGCCGGCCCAAGGTGTCATCGATACGTGGCAAGGGTAGACATCACGCTTGGTGACGCTATTCAGTTTCCGGTAATCAACACAGAATCTCATAGTGTTGTCCTTTTTCGTGACAAGAACTGCCGGCGACACCCATGGGCTGTTGGACGACTGAATGACATCGCCCTGAAGCATCTCTTGCACCTGATCCTTTATGATCTCCCATTCTTTCGGCGATACTCGGTATGCGCGTTGGTATACAGGTCTGGTTGCTTCGTCTGTTATTATATGGTGTTTAACAATCTGCGTTCTCCGTACTCTTGAGGAAGTAGAGAAACACTCTGCAAAAGCACCTATGAGGTCTTGTATTGTTTTCGCCTCGGCTGGCAATAGGTGTGGGCTTATTGCAACTGCTGCATCGGCCTTATTCGTAGTTTTCGCAGGAGGTGGCTCCGACTCCAGGGTACATAAGCGTGTCACTGCAGTAAAACTGTGCAGGAAGGCGATGGCAGTGTTCTTCGCGACATGCTGAAGTTCGTTTCCGAAGTTTGTCAGCAATAGATCGGCAAGCCCATCGCGTAACCGGATAATGCCCCTAGCAATGCAAATACCTTTCTTCAGCAATAGCTCGACACTGCCATCCACTATACCCTCGGAGTCAACGAATGCTAGATTTCTGACGCGAACCAGTACACTGCTTTGTGGTGGCTCAGTTACGTCTGCGTCGAGAACTCGCAAGGCAGTGTAGTCCGGTTCCTCAGGCTCCTCCATGTAAATGGCCAGCTTCGTCGAGAAGGAAACGCTAGAATTCTGCAGGTCAATTATAGCACCGTTTGCGTGCAGAAACTCCATACCGAGTATAACATCTCTCGAACAGTCCGGAAGTACTATGAATTCGGTAACGTAAGTTACACCTCGAATCAGAACTCTTGCAGTGCATATTCCTAGAGGATTAATGAGGTGATGGCAGTGTTCTTCACGACATGCTGAAGTTCGTTTCCGAAGTTTGTCAGCAATAGATCGGCAAGCCCATTGCGTAACCGGATAATGCCCCTAGCAATGCAAATACCTTTCTTCAGCAATAGCTCGACACTGCCATCCACTATACCCTCGGAGTCAACGAATGCTAGATTTCTGACGCGAACCAGTACACTGCTTTGTGGTGGCTCAGTTACGTCTGCGTCGAGAACTCGCAAGGCAGTGTAGTCCGGTTCCTCAGGCTCCTCCATGTAAATGGCCAGCTTCGTCGAGAAGGAAACGCTAGAATTCTGCAGGTCAATTATAGCACCGTTTGCGTGCAGAAACTCCATACCGAGTATAACATCTCTCGAACAGTCCGGAAGTACTATGAATTCGGTAACGTAAGTTACACCTCGAATCAGAACTCTTGCAGTGCATATTCCTAGAGGATTAATGAGGTGACCCCCAGCCGTACGTACGTGCGATCCGTTCCACGGCGTCAAAACTTTCTTTAGCTGCTTTGCGAGTGCGTAGCTTATGACTGAATAATCAGCACCCGTGTCTACTAAAGCATTCGATGCATGTCCATCGACGGCAATAAGTAAGTCTGAAGAAATTTTCTGCGTACTTATTGTAGTCGTCGCTTTCTGCTTGTCGCTACTGCACTGCGACATTGATGGAGGATCTTCGCTTTGTCGAACGTCAGCGGCCTTGCCTCCCCAGGTCACTGGCTTTAGTTTTCCGGGCACGGGCTTTCTGAACGACGCCTTGGGGAACTTGAAAAGGGTCGCGGGCTTGGTGAACGGTAGCGGGCGGGCGTTGGTGACCGTGGCTGGTGTTGGTAACTAGCAGCTGCAAGTTGACTTCGCGACAAATAATCTTCAATATCTAAGGGTCTTTCTCCATTGCGGGGGCAAGGTGCATTGACAGCAAATCCACGAAGGCAGACTCGCCGATATGGGCACCATCTGTACATGTGTCCAGCCTCTCTGTAATGGAAGCAGAGCGGCATCCTGTCGGGTGTGCGCCACACGTCGCTTTTCTGTGGTCTGTACTCTCCCTGGAAGGATGCACTGCGCAGAGCTGGTGGGCGGGCACTGAGGGCTGCGAATGATGCAGTCTGCATGGCAGGCTGACGCACGGCGTCAGCGTATGTTGGTATGCGGCGTTCCTGCAGTGGTTGCCCGAGTGAAACAGGCTGCACCTCTGGTTGCGGTTCTAACATGTTATGCCTAACTTCATCCCGAATGATGGCAGTGAGCGACGAAACAGTCAACGCGACTTGCGGTTGCTGCAGCTTCCGAAGCTCTTCTTTAACGATAGATCGCATCAGCTCTCTTAACGCTTCGGTGCTATTGCCTACGCCTGCCGAAAGAACGTCCACAGGGGTGCTGCTGACATCACGGTTGTAGTGGCGGGCGCGCTGCTGCAGGGCCTTCTCTATCGTCGTCGCCTCGGTGTGAAACTCCGCAACAGTATGTGACGGGTTGCGAACCAACCCGGCAAATAGCTCCTCCTTCACGCCACGCATAAGATGGCGCACTTTCTTCTCCTCGGGCATGTTTGCATCTGCACGTTTGAACAGACGGGACATGTCCTCGATGTACATGCCAACACTCTCGTTGGTGCGCTGGTTCCTGGCTTGCAGAGCATTCTCAGCCTTCTCTCAGCGATCGGCGCTTGAAAACGCAGCAAGCAGATGTCGCCGAAACTCTTCCCACGACGTTAACACCGCTTCGTGATTTTCATACCATGTCTTTGCTGAATCCCTTAACGCGAAGTACACGTGGCGACGTTTCCGTGCTGGGTCCCAGCCGTTGACATCTGCGACCCTCTCGAAGTGCTCCAACCAATCCTCGACGTCTTCGTACAGCTCACCGTGGAACAGCTCGGGCATGCGCGGCGGGTACACGACGACTTCGGGTGATGTCGCCTGGCTAGTCATCATTGTGGCGTCAGCGGAAGACACCGTCTGTGTGGCTGTAGCAGTGGGAAGCGGTCCGAATTCAGGCGGGTCTCCCCGAAGTCGGCGGCTGGCGCGCTGGTGCACTGGAGTCAGCTCTCCAGATTCCAATCGCTGAGGATCGGGACTCCTGTCTCTGGCACCCAGGGGACTTCCAAACATACCCAACACCTCCACCAGAATGTAACGGTATTTCGAGGAGTGAAATACAATAACTGGTTTATTAAGGGCGAACCTGTGCCCTGAAACTAACTATGTACACGAAGAGATTTCAAGAACATTCCACACGAGCGTCTCTGCGCTGAACGCACTTCTTTCTCTTCTCCAGTGATGGTCCGCACCACTGTCTCGTGCGCGTGCACGAGCGGCATACATTGCGCCACCCCACGAAACCAAGCAGGCTCGCGAGACGTAGCAGACACTCTTTTGACAGAGTGGCTCGCTGGCTACCGTCGTAGAACACATGTTTAGGAGCAGACTTGCGGCAATATGACATGGTGTCAGACACAGGATAGCAAGAAGCCAGTCAAAGAAAAGAGTGACACAAGCCCCAAAAGCTGCAACTAGAAGCGTTTCGAAGGAGGCAGAATGGTGGCAGTGAGACACGATTCCGAAACCACTATGACAGAAAGGCTCCGAAGCTGCTTGACGTGCTATCTCTTGCTTACCCAACACACAGGGATACTGGCTAAAGCTACGAATGGTATGCCAGTGCAGTACAATTCCACAAGAAACCTCTGGAAGTTAAGGTAGTGAACTTCATGACGATGACTGAGCCGGACGCACAGTATGTGTTCCAGATGCTCCCACCGAGTTAAGCTAAGAAAGACCTACAAGCAGTCAAGTGCAAGTTTAAAAAAATACTTCTCCCCAAAGGTTAATCATGTGTACAAGAAGTACAAATTTAACCAAATGAAACAGAAGGCAGGGGAATGTGTCAAAGAATTTCTGACAGTGGCGTGGCTGCAAGCAAAGAAGAGCGAATTGGCCGACGAGCTCCTTAGGGACCGCATCATCATTGGCATTGACAACGACGACGTTCGAGGGCGAACTGACTGTTGACTTACAGACCAGTGCTGGGTGAGTGAGCAAGCATCGCAGTAACTCAAAGACATCGCTATCAGTGAGACCAGGAGTGTGGATGCACTCACAATGAAAAAGCCACCACCATGGAAAAATCCGATGACCCAGAAAAGCGTGCAGTTTTTGCAGAATCCTCCATAAGCCAAGGGAATGTCCAGCTTATGAAAGGCAGTCCAACAGATGCAAAAAAAATTGAACCCTTCACAAACATGTGCCACTCGAGCAGCCAAATGAAGTGAACACCATTGAAGACAAACAGGAAACAGAATGTCTAGGAGCTAAAAACAAAGAGCAGCAGTGCAGTGCGGCAGGAGGAGCTGTAATTCAGCAGTGGGAGGTCTACATGTGCTTCCATCACCACATATATAAACCACAAAATTCGTGTTCTTGATGAAGACTGAGAGAGACGTGTACAGTGAACAGGCACGCAGCAAAGCTGCAGTTCCTTGTTGTAGACTGTGATATGTCATTCCAGTGCTTGTTCAAAACACGTGCAAATTTCTAAACCTGGTAAAAAAAAGTGCATGAAGTCTGCGAACTAGAAAGCAATGAGGACATATTTCAAGGCATTAGATGCATAAAGCAATCTGAATATGATGCAGATATCCATTATTCTAGAAAGAGCTTGGAAAACAAACCTCCCAGGAAAGTCCCATTTGCATTGATGGAAGAAGTTCAGCAGGAACTTGCAAAGATGGAGCAAAATCGAGAACATAGCCGAACCAACTCCATTCTGTAGCCAAACAGAGAGGCAAACAGAGAGAGGTGGTAGTCAAACAGAGAGGCAAGACAAAGATCTGCACCGGCTCTCTAGAATTAAACAAGAGTTCCTATCAGGAGACATTACCCACTGAGGGACCACTGAAAGAAATCATCTCACAAATCGCCAAGAGGTTTTTGCTACCATACCTATAGAAGGAATTCCGGCAAATGAGAGTGTCAAAATGCACAAAGAAAAACATAGCCTTCAGCCAACCTGGGGGAGGTACTGCTTCAAGAGAGTCCCTTTTGGCATCGCAACAGTGCCAGAGGTCTTCCAACAAGTGGTCAGTAAAATTCTGGAAGGAATTCCATTGGATGACATCCTAGTGCATGCAGGAATAATCAAACAGCTCAAAAAGTACATAATGCTATTAATGGATATCTTGAAAGATGTTTGAGCGAAACTGAACAATGAAAAGTGCATCTTTAACAAGCAGGTTGTAAAATTCCTGGGTCACATGTCATGAGCCAATAAAGAAAAAAAGAAGAAGAAAAAACAGAAGATAAGAAGAGGACGAAGTTAGAAGCAAATGAGAGCGTCCGAATAAAAAGAATACAACACAGGAAAGAAGAAGTGCAAAAGTGCACACGGAGATACGTGGCCAACGGGTAAAAGAGACACGTAGCCACAGAGAGCGGCCCAGCTAAGCTCTGGGACGACGAGGGGCATCGGCAACAATGACAGAAGCTCAGCATTACTACCCTGAGATAGAGAAAGAGGTTCTGGCCATCAGATGTTCCACCAGTATGACTGGCCATTCACAGCAATGGCAATGGATCACAAGCCACGAAAACACATCGCTCAAAAGCCACTGAGCAAAGCACCACCTCGCCTGCAGCGACTGTAACTTCATGTGCAACACGAGAAACTTGAGCAAAGACTGGGGATTCAGCCAAGGTATGCCCAGTCTAACCACCTCACAGTGCGAGTGGTCCAGACAGCAAAAAGCCTACTGAGAAAGTGCACACTAGAATGGCTCTACTCAACCTGTGGAACACACCTAGAGCCGAAGTGGGCTCTCCAACACAAAGGTTGTTCAGTAGAAGAACAAGAGCCCTCGTCTTAGTCCACAAAAAGCTACTACAGCCAGAAACGATTCACGGTGCGTTGGAAGCACTGTTCGGCGAGTGTAACTGCTGCAAAATGTATGCTGACCAGCATACAAAAAGGGCTCCTCCCACTGCTGCCGGTGTGGGAAGAAAACAGAAAGCAGGTTTGAGCGCAGGTATACAGTGAAAATGCATACCCGCATTGTGCAAACGCAAACAGAATGGTAGCACTGCGCTTCAGCTGCCTATGCAACGACACCCATCACCTGAAAGACTCCATTTGCAAAAACAGGGGGATGTCAAGAGGAGCAGCAGAGGACATGTACACCTAAATTGTACCTATAAACAATGTTTGTCATATGACAGTCGCTAGTGAGATGCAATTGCTTTCTGTTGCAAGAGTAGCACTGTATGGTGGCAATGACACATCTCAGATATTAAGGAATGAGCCGCTGATACCTTTGCGTTGAATGCAAAACGAAAATGTGTGCGCAGTGCTTAACTGTGGCCAAGAATAAAGTTTAAATGCGAGTAAACAAACACTCGAATGGAGTCATAATTAAAAGTTGTCAAGGGGGAAAAAAGGAACTAGACTTCGTGAAATTAAAACTCAGTGATGCTGTTTACCAGTACAGTCCAATTCCGTCAATTTGACTCGGACTAAACCAACAAAACTGATCGACTTATCTGGCGGGTCGAATTATACAAGATGGAGAAAAAAACTCCAACACAGTGCTGATTCGTTTGGCAGTATTTTGGCTATTCTAACACCCCCCCAAATCAAACCTGCGCCCACTTTTTATGCGTCCAACATACAAAACAAACATAGAAACGATATTAAAGCTTCTAAACAAAGTAGAAATCTAATGCACATCCCGTGTTTTAGCAAAATGAAAAAAAAAGGAAGAAAAGAAAAATAGCAAGGTGTGTCGCACAACGGCAGCCGGTTTTTTAAAGTCAGCTTCGCCGCAATACATCCTTGTTACGCGGTAAAGCATACAAATTGTGTCCGGTTGCATCGCGCAGGCCCAATTTTTCTAAAAAAAGAAAACGCGCATGTTGTAATCGGGTAAATATCTTAATCGCACATTGCGAGCTACTTATTGCTGAAAAATTTTTCTGGCAAAGGCCGAAAATAAACGTTTTCGATGAGAGAGATGCATGTTCAACGCAATGACTGTCCCCACCGAAACAGATGCTGCTACTAAAGAGGTCGCTATTTTGGTCCCTAGGGGTCAGGTGCGTGCATTCTCACTGGCCAAGTCTGAATTATCCAGCGAATGCCAATTTCAGGATCAAAATAACAGAAGTTTGGGCCCATAGAAACACATGGGCACTGACCAGGACCTTTGGCCTGGATCGAATTAACCAAGAAATCAAACTAACAGGACTTAAATTAACGGACGTTTTCTGTGAACTCCAGGCAAATAAATCACTTCACGATTTCAAAACATCAAAACTACACATTAAATTGGATATACCGATATTCACATGACCGTGTGAAGTGCAACAAGTCTATTTAGCACGAAACACAGGCAAGAAACAAACTCTCCACTACGAAACAATTTATAGAGTAGTCGAGATGCATATACCACTTGTATGAAGGAATGACAGCTCACACCTTCAAAAACTGTCCACATTAGTTATTTAGCTAAGCTGCACAGCACTCGAGATGTAATGCAATAACATTGCGAGGGAAAAAAAAAAAAAACTGTACAGACAGCAGCAGAATTGGCTGCAGAAGATATGCCATATCCCACGATCCTTTGCAATAATCTCGTTTTTGCCATACAGCTTTTGTTCTGTAACGTCCCCGAAAAAAGGAGCTGGTAGCTAAATAGAGAAATACTATGTCGCTACATCTTGCGACAAAATCACTGAAATGGCCACACCATGTAGGACGCTGCAGGGCCAGTGGCTTTACTGCAGCAAAATCCGAGATGCCCGGCTCACACTTGCCTGCAAGCGAATATATGACGAAATATTTTGCTACTATATATCTTATACACAATATGCTCCTCCCATGTTACCTCGTGTTATCAAACTATTGCTACAGGAAAATGATGTAGTTTGTGACAGAGAGACTGCACTTCATCTCATGGTTGGTAGAGAAGAGGCGGTAATGCACCAGGCAGTGAAAAAAAAAAGGCTGTCATGTCCAGGTGATGCCACACTTACCCGATCCTGGAGAGGCGATAGTCCCGAAGGAAGACAGAGAGAGAGGAGGCAGAGAAGTAGGTCATTGCCCCCAAATTGAAGGGGGAGGGGGGGGCGGGGGCACAACACTCATGCAAGGGTTCATGCATCACGCTCACTGTTTAGAACATCACTAGTGGTAGCCCACATTTTGAGATGGCTCAAAAGCAATATTTCTACCTCTGCGATTCAGGCTTGGCTACTCGTATAACTGTTCGAATGCTGTTGCCATTTTCTAGCAGGAAATATTCACATAAAAACAAGGAGGCTCACTAATGTGCCTGCGGACAACCAGATGAGGCAGCACCAATTAACACGTACTGTTGCTTTACCAATGCCAATTATATGGCCACACTGTTAGGATGAACAGAAAGATAGACGCATGGCTTCTGCAGGACGAACACAGGTTGTCCATTAGCGACCAAAATATTTCACAATGCTCTCTAACACTGACTTCTGGAAGAGTGATTGCATGCTTATGACATGAGCAGTGCTATAGAGCAGTGCTTAATAAATGCACAATCAAATTTTCTCCAAGAACAACCAAGGATGACCGAGTTGGCTACTTGACAGCACACAATGCAGCAAACACCAAATCTACAGTACAAGTCTAGTATCCTTAGAATGTTATATATGTGTGGGACCGCCACCTTAAATCGCAAGAGCTGAAGGATCGTAGAAGGCATATCAGATTCAAATTTTTCCACGATATTTATTATTCTAAAACAGGTATAAACCGTGAACAATATATCCAGGCACCACACTACATATATAAGCGACTGAACCACTGTTTGAAGATCAGGGAATTTTCTTGTAGGGGTAACGTCTTCCGTTATTCATTTTTTGTTAGAACTATTCGAGATTGGAACAGTTTGCCATCGAGCATTGTATACATTACAGAAAATGATGCCTTTTTCCACGCATTTAAATAATTTGTTCGTGTATTTAGTCAAGTCTGTAACCTCCCTGCTCTAATGCCCTATAGGGCGATGCAGCTAACTAATAACTACAGTGGAACCTCGATGATACGATCACGGCTAATACGAATTTCCGGATGATACGAATTTTTCTGCGGTCCCGGCCGAGCCCCATTACTTTGCAACGTGCTAGAAAACGGTTGTTACGAATCGATTTTCGACCCGCATCGGTTGATACGAATAAATGCCGCCCCACCAACGGCCGCGAAAGAGAACAGCGCGCAGTCACGCGCTTTCTCCCTTTCTCTTTTGGCGCGGACGCGACGCCAGACAGCGCAGAGGCCGCGAATGGGCACGAAGAGTTCGAAGCGGTGCCGCTTTTGTTGCTTTTGTGCTTTTCCGCGTGCCATTGGGCGGAGTGGCTGCCGTGCTTCGGGCCGCGTTCTTTTTTTGCACCATTTTGCCTAGTCGCAGCGAGCTATGTCTACCGAGATACGATCTCAGCTGATTCGCGCGGCCGTACGCCGAGGCGCGGGAGCCTCCGTTGGCGCGTCTTCCGTCGGCTGCGTTATTGGTGCCAATGGCACAGGGCGATTGTAGGTTTCGCTGCTGGAGTCACACGGTGCAAGATAGCGCGGCACGTAATCCACGGTGCAAGGTTGCGCTAGTTCAGTCGGGTGCTCCTCCACTTCTCCCGCTAATCGCCGTATTTTTCTTGCCGTAGGAGCGCTTCCGTATTCCGAAGGCGTGCTTCGTCCAAAATTTCTTCTCCAACGAGCGACGATCCATCACTAAACTGGGAGCTCTCAGTAATCCGAATTCTGCGTGTCTATAAGTTTATATAAGAGTTTATAAACGTCTAAAAGCTATGAACCAACTAGCCCACCAGAACGTCCTACTGAAGTACATTTCTTCTCCTCTGGGCTCTATTTTATGTGCGCACTGCGCTCGTGGTGTCGTGTGTGTTTTCCTTCTTGTGTCTTCGTTTTCTTGCGCAGTTTATAAAGCGTGTCAAGTGAAGACACTGGCGTGGTTTACGAAGCAGACAACCGCGGTTGCCATCTTGCCCCTGCCACAGCAGCAACCAATGGAGAGACGCCTTTCAGCACGGCAGCCAATCGGAGGCCCGCTTTTATCAGAGGGTCCGTGTGACTCCCTATCGCTGAGCCGCGCTTCTTTGGCGTTTGTGCGTTTGTTACAAGTTAGCAACGACGGACGAATTGAGAAGCGGAATGGCGAAACTTTGAGCTTTCGAACGATACCAAGATGGCGGCGCTCGGTGGCGGGAAATACGAGATATGGCTCCGTGAACTGCGGTGATTTTGAGCGATTTAAAACTGTTTTCTCGCCCTGCGCACTGACGAATTAAACTTTTTCGGGCACTTTCAGTGCATTTTCAGCCAAACCATTATGATGCAGCGTAGATTAGGTGTTGCAGATACCCAAACGCGTGGTTTTCAAAAATCGATTTTTCTCGCGATTTTCGCGATCTGATCCCCGCGTCCCCCCTTAATTTATATAGTTAGTTTTAATTGTGTTTCGATGATACGAATTTAGGCTAATACGAATATTTTTGTGACCCCGTGAGATTCGTATCATCGAGATTCCACTGTACTAATAATAAATAACAACACGAAAGTCGGGGGTGGACGCGGTCACGAAAGTTGAGGGTGGACATGGTTTTTTCTGCCCCCGAGTGTCTACAGAAGCCATGCAAGCAGGTTAATTCAGACAAGATGTTCTATTCAATATCACAAGGAATTTGTAACCTGCACTCATAACGTTGTCTATGCCATTCCGCTTTGGAGCAAAAAAAAACTTATGCCGGTTAAACGGGCAGATGCATCAATGAGAGACTAAAAGAGCATCAATATAACATCACTAGAGTAATCTCGGGCCATTTGGGCATTCATTGACGAGATTGTGGCTGCAAAGCCATACTTAAGGATACTTTTTGTATTGTTTGTTTCCGCTCGTTCGGTATGTATTTATCGGTGCGCGCGAAAATAAAATCTATAGTTGAAAGTCGCGCTGCCTCTCTCTACGGCTTCGTTCAGTCGCGCTTACACGTCCTATTAAGGTCTGGCATTTTTTCCCTACACCAATATATGCTGCAAAACCTTTACTAAATTATTTTCCTGCAGTTTGGCTGTAACCAAGAACGATCCCAAGGACAACGTAGTGTGCAGGAAAGGCTTCAATTACGCAAGTTTACTCCAGGATTGGCAATAATCAAGGTTTGTGATGCCAAATGGTGGCAGTGGCAATCGATGTGGCTGTTGCAATGCATCTACAACACGTGGAGCCTGAAAGAAGGAATTGGCTTGTTTTATTGTGTAGTACAAACCAAAGAAGCACACTTGGCACCTGATGACAGAGATAACTACACCCAACACAGCCTCCTGAAATGGATTCTTGTTTAAGTGAGTTATTAAGCGAAGCATTTCTTGGCAAACATTTGCTACTTTGACAGTATCTATCTATCTAGCTGCCTACGTCTTTGCGCTCTCATGGTCGTTTCGGTAACTTGGTATGTACCAAAATTGGTATACTATGACGAGAGTATATGACGAACATAAATGATATGTCATGACATGAATTTCATGACATGCGTGTTATGTAGGTCATGAAACAACCGCCTACATCTTGGTGCTCTCATGCTCATCCCGTTAACTTAATAGGTACCAAAATTGCATAGTATGACAAGAATATATGACAAACATAAATGATAGGTCATGACACAAATGTCACGACATACGTGTCATATAGGTCATGACAATGACTCAGTGAAAAAAATTTACACTCAAAAACCCCTGAAATGGGTTCAGACGGTACTAAGTGAAGGAAACACTAAAGGATGGTGATAGAAGTGATAGTCATAAGCATGACTCAGCAAAAACGTCAATAACTCTGCAAAAAAAGCTTAACCCTCTCAAAAACCCCTGAAATGGGTTCGGACGTTGTTACTAAGTGAAGGAAACACTAAAGGATGGTGATAGAAGTGATAGTCATAAGCCTGACTCAGCAAACACGTCAATGACTCAGCAAAAAAGCTTAACCCTCACAAGCCACTGAAATGGGTTCTCACGTGGGTAATTAGTGACGGAAGCACTAAACGATGATGGTAGAAGTCATAGTCATGACCATGACTGAGCAAAACTGACAATGACTCAGCAAAAAAAGATTAACACTCAAAAACCACTGAAATGGGTTCGGACGTGGGTACTAAGTGAAGGAAACACTAAAGGATGGTGGTAGAAGTGATAGTCATGAGCATGACTCAGCAAAAATGACAATGACTCAGGGAAAAACATTAACACGAAAAAGCCACTGAAATGGGTTCGGACGTGGGCACGAAGTGAAGGAAACACTAAAGGTTGATGGTAGAAGTCATAATCAAGGGCATGACTCAGCAAAAATGACAATGACTCAGCGAAAAAGGTTAATACTCAAAAACCACTGAAATGGGTTCGAACGTGGACACTAAGTGAAGGAAAAGGCTAAATGTTGATGGTCGAAGTCATAGTCATGAGCATGACTAAGGCTTTCGCCTTAAGGTCTCTTTGGTGTAGCTGAAGGGACTCCTGAGGACTCATGACATGAATTTCATGACATGCATGTCATGGAGTTCATGAAAGAGCCGCCTACGTCTTGGTGCTCTCATGGTCGTTTCGTTACCTTGGTAGGCCGCCCGCACAATGCTTCGCATAACATCGATTCCCACAGGGCGTGGGATCTTCCGGCTTTTTTGGTAAAGGACCTTTTGAAAAAGACAGAGATGGGAAATCTTTCTTCGAAGCTGCAAATCAATAAGGCCAAGGTTTGACTTCATTAGAGAAATGCTGGCTGTGCGGGAGTAATTTGAAAGGATGAAACGTGCTGACCTGTTCTGAACTGACTCAATGGTGTCTGCTTATGTTTTTTGACCAGGATCCCAGACAGATGACGCATAGCCTAACTTCGGTCTAATTAGTGTTTTGTACTGGCTACTGCTACAGGCTGCTCGGGAATTTATATTTTCTGAGATCCCGTGGTCTGTAAACTTTTGTCACCGGGTGTACATTGAGCAGATTGTTAGTATTTTGTTAAGTATGGTAGCACGAATGGGTACTGCCTCAAGAGGAGTTTGAACTTTTAGCATGCTATAGTGTTTACTGCGATAATTGCAACACCAACTGATGAAGCTAGGCCATCATCGCGATCTTTATGTACTATACAATATTGGTGCAACAAATTTGTGTTTACCGATTTTACATGTGTCTCCTGAATACTTTAGGATTGTTTAGTTCTCTAATGTCATCTCGGTTATGCAGGAGACCTCTAGCATTCCACTGGAGTATCTGCGTTGCCATTATAATAAAACAGAATATTCCAGGGTGTTTACAGTCAAGTGATCTTTTCCTTCCGGGGATTCTTGGTTCTTCCTTTGCGTTCAAGAGAGCAGTGTTGAGGTGGCTGGGGTTGTGGGAGGCGGGGATGGAAATGCGTTGTGGGCCTCCCCTCATGGGGGAGACGGAGCCACTGGTGTGAGGCCCAAACAGTCGTGACCTTTGTGTGCCACATCAGCATTGCACTGCACAATTGAGAAGCGCTTTCGTGAAGCAGATGTTTTCCTTGATTTTCAGTGTTATTCCTTTTTCCATGCAGGGCAAGAACATGTGCATAAAGGGAGCCCACCATCGCAATTCACACAGTGGGGTTTTTTGTCACAGTCATGTACAGCGTGATCATGGTTGCCATACTTTGCCCAGGTGAGCCGTCCCCGACAGCTCTGAAATCCATGGCCATACACCCCTGGCACTTAAAGCAGTGCCAAGGATTTGGTATATATGCTCTGGCGCTAATTTCGACGTAACTGGTTTCTACATACTCTGGTAGTCTGCTAGTTCCAAAAGTAACGATGAGGTGCTTGGTCGGTATTTCTTTGTCGTCACGGCATATCTTAAAGGGCCCCAAACCACCTCAGATATTTTTTGAACATTTTAAGTAAACACGCGCATCGAATTCAGAATGCCATCATGATCAACGATGCGAAAGGCTGCAGGGCTACACACCGCAGGCGTGCCACAAAATCAAAAAGCAATGCCATGCTCCTCTGCTGGCCTTCCCGGTATCCCCAGCAGTAGTCACGATGTCAGCAGGATACATCTGGTGATGTCAACAGCGGTTACGCCGCCCATTGGTTGAACAAGGACCTATGACTTCCGGTTTGCCTGCTAGTAGGTACGTGCACTCCCTGCTCTTCCTCGTTGTCTTGCTCGCTTGTGTGCCCTTGCGAATCGGTAATTACAGCCCGCAACGCAAGTGCCAAATCGCTCGCGTTCCATGCTTCAGTCGTGCTTACTGGTCTGATTAGCTGCGCGAACAGAGTGCGACAGTGTTGGCCTTTCTAGACGTGCGCGCAACACAGGGTCCATAGCGGCACGCTTCGCATGAACACGGGCCGGCACGGCAGCCACAGCGGGTAGCCACAACGGGAAGCACGTTACCGGCATGGTAACTCACCGCACGCCATTTGCCATTCACGGGCGGCCATTCGACAGCGGTTTTGCCCGCGAACGGCGAGATTTCCTTGCCATCGGAGAGAAGATGAGACCGGGACTCATTTGTACGGCAGCCTCACTGCCGCTGATCGCTGAACGGCGCCGACATCGTCGCTAGGTTTTTTTCGGTTCCCTTCAAAGCTAAAGCGGATGGCGCTTCGAAATGAATTACCGACGCTCATAAGCTGCAATATTTTCTTATCGTTGTTATTGCTATTTGCAATAATTGTACATAAAGAAGAAAAATATGCTGATATTAGCAGCGCTGTCGACTGCGATGCGAGCACAGCTGAGCCGGTCGTCTCCCGTCGGTAGCCGTGCACTGCAGATGAGCTGCAGCCGATGTTTTCGTTGCCGGTGGCAAGGCTCGCAGCTTCGCGGTCGTCGATTCGCCCATTGATCGTGCTGTGAGCTGTGCGCCGGCCGAACTGCTGTCTAGTTTGGACACCTCTTGCGTGGCAGACGTTCTACGGCACTGGAGGCCGGTTCGCTGTCGGTATATTTGCCACTAGCGTGGATCTGCCTTAACCGAAAATGGACTGTGCGTTGCCGATGACGTATGTCACGTGACATTTGGAGGAGCGCTCGGCGAGAAAGAGAAACCAGCCGACGAGGAGAGTAGCGAAGGAAAAAGCGAAACGAGCGAGGGCCGTGTTTTAATCATCAAACGCGTGTAACCCCGCTATTAGGACACCATTTCGAAAAATTATAGCGGTTACGTGTTCATTGTAGAGTCGTGCACAACTGCAACACCACAACTAAATTTCGACCTCTGGGTGGTTTAGGGGCTCTTTAACTTTCTGGACATCAAAAACATTGTGCTCTTTCCAGCCCTCAAGCAGTTCCGTTTCACTAAGGTTGATCAAGTCGTCATCTGAGACTACCCAACAGACAGTGTTTATTGATTTATGCTGGGTAATTATGACTAGAATATCAACAAATGTCAGGAGGCTGGTCAGTTTGTCGTGAGTTTTGTGGCAAAGTTTCAAGAGCACATTACCACTCGCCATTTTGTCACTTGGTAGCCAGGTCTAAACTTCTCCGCTACGCCACAAGGAAGGTGAGATGGTGCTCGCTGGTTCAGGGTAGCCGCGATTACATGAAATCGGGGAAATGGATCTTTGCTGAGGATTAGGAAATCGAACGTTGCCTCGGTGTGCCTTCTTTTCTGAGGGCAACCAGGAAGGGGCATTAGCCACGACAGCCTTGCTCTGTTCGGCAGCGATGCCCCCCACAGAGCCCAACAAGGGGACGCTACAAGGTGTGAAGATTACCTACAGATGCCAGCTATGCATTGCCGCTATAACCTAATATATAGTATGTACCCAAGGCTGGATATGATACTGCCACGTGCCTTCAAAAGGGGGCTGACGACGTTTATTGAGAGCAGCTGGGCTCTGGAGAAAATGGCAGTGAGAGCGAATTATCGAGCGGGGCGGTTAGCACGCGCACTTCTTTCTTCTTGCGCCTCTGCGCATGCCCTATTCCGACCGGTGACAATAGACAAGGTTTGCCACCTGAAAATTCGGAAGTTAGGAGAAGCGAATAGTAGACAGGAAAGATATAAAAGTAAGAGACAAAAGAAAAGCTTGGAGAGAGGGACAGGAAAAGACGAATGCCAATTTCCCCAGGGTGGGTCAGCCCGGGGCGTCTATGTGAAGCAGAGGCCAAAGACGTGTGTTAGGCCCAACCCCTGGCATCTGCTTAACCCCCAGGATCCCCTTTTCCCCAGACAAGGCTAAGCAGCGCACGGCTACACACGGGAGGGTCCAATCCTCGTGTGCTCGGGTACGGGGTGTCGCAGCACACCAAATGCCTGCTGATGCAGACGCCCCTGCGGGGGGGAGACAAGGTGCAAAATCGTCGTTACCAAGTCGCAAAATGTTGCAAACTTTAGAAGTGCATGGTACAGTCGAGCCCGCTTATAACGAACTCGAGCGTCACGCAGCGGCCGCTCATTATATCCCGAAGTTCGTTGTAAGTGGACTCGACTAAATCGCTCAAAAGAAAAAAGGTGCTAGTCAAAACATTTTTTTTGCAACAAAATCCGTGATGCTTGTCTGTTTGTGCAGTGCACATTCAATGAGGGTGGTCTCCAGCGGAAGCGTGCTATTTGCCGACGCCCTTGGCATAGACAAGTTTCCCGAGACCCTCTTGTAGCCCATTGCTACAGGCGCGCTTACAAGTGCTGGCTCTGAAGTTTCATCGGAATCCAAATCCTCCGCATCACTCTCGGCCCGCACTTCATGAACGATGCCTCATCCATGCACAGTTCCATAAAGTCAGTGTCTTCATCAGCAGAAATAAAAATTGAAGGACACTTTGTAAATTCCAAACTGTGCTCGGCAAGCACTTCTCCGAACCACTTGCCGTGGAATCATCACCAGGCCGCTTGGGAGCCATCCGACTAACTCGACTGCTGCAACGAGACGTCTGACGAAGGAGCATTGCCGCGCGCGCCGCTGTGCCATCACGTACGTGATTGCCGAGAGAGTGTGAGGGGGAGAGGCCAGAGCTGTGGCGGCGCAACTGTTGCTATGCGCCGCTGTGCCATCACGTACGTGATTGCCGAGAGAGTGTGAGAGGGAGAGGCCACAGCTGTGGCGGCGCAACTGTTGCTATGCGCTGCTGTGCCATCACGTATGTGATTGCCGAGAGAGTGTGAGGGGGACGGGCCACAGCTGTGGCGACGCAACTGTTGCTATGCGCCGCTGTGCCATCACGTATGTGATTGCCGAGAGAGTGTCAGGGGGAGAGGCCGCAGCTGTGGCGGCGCAACTGTTGCTATGCGCCGCTGTGCCATCACGTACATGATTGCCGAGAGAGTGTGAGGGGGAGAGGCCACAGCTGTGGCGGCGCAACTGTTGCTATGCGCCGCTGTGCCATCACGTATGTGATTGCCGAGAGAGTGTGAGAGGGAGAGGCCACAGCTGTGGCGGCGCAACTGTTGCTATGCGCTGCTGTGCCATCACGTATGTGATTGCCGAGAGAGTGTGAGGGGGACGGGCCACAGCTGTGGCGACGCAACTGTTGCTATGCGCCGCTGTGCCATCACGTACGTGATTGCCGAGAGAGTGTGAGAGGGAGAGGCCACAGCTTTGGCGGCGCAACTGTTGCTATGCGCTGCTGTGCCATCACGTATGTGATTGCCGAGAGAGTGTGAGGGGGACGGGCCACAGCTGTGGCGACGCAACTGTTGCTAGCGCCGCTGTGCCATCACGTACGTGATTGCCGAGAGAGTGTGAGAGGGAGAGGCCACAGCTGTGGCGGCGCAACTGTTGCTATGCGCTGCTGTGCCATCACGTATGTGATTGCCGAGAGAGTGTGAGGGGGAGAGGCCACAGCTGTGGCGGCGCAACTGTTGCTATGCGCTGCTGTGCCATCACGTACGTGATTGCCGAGAGAGTGTGAGAGGGAGAGGCCACAGCTGTGGCGGCGCAACTGTTGCTATGCGCCGCTGTGCCATCACGTACGTGATTGCCGAGAGAGTGTGAGGGGGAGAGGCCACAACTGTGGCGGCGCAACTGTTGCTATGCGCCGCTGTGCCATCACGTATGTGATTGCCGAGAGTGTGAGGGGGACAGGCCACAGCTGTGGCGGCGCAACTGTTGCTATGCGCCGCTGTGCCATCACGTACGTGATTGCCGAGAGAGTGTGAGGGGGAGAGGCCACAACTGTGGCGGCGCAACTGTTGCTATGCGCCGCTGTGCCATCCCGTACGTGATTTACGAGAGAGTGTGAGGGGGAGAGGCCACAGCTGTGGCGGCGCAACTGTTGCTATGCGCCGCTGTGCCATCCCATACGTGATTTACGAGAGAGTGTGAGGGGGAGAGGCCACAGCTGGCGCCGTTCTAGGGCACGGATGGACGGACGGTGGGACGCCGTGAGTACGAGCCATTAAAGGCTTTCACCTTAAAACCATCCCAACCAATGCCATGGCTCCCCATGTCGGAGTCAACGACGCGCTGCCACAAATCGCCGCCGGACTGATCCTCTTCGGAAGCGTCAGGCTCGCCATCAGATACTAGGCCTTGTGGAAACAGTTCAGCACGCAAGCGGCCGTTACCTCCACCCAAGCCGCTTTCACCATCTCAACGGCTGAATACAGTGAAACACGAAGTGGCACGTTGGCGGCCGGGTGGTCAACAGCGATGAGCTAGCGCTCCACAATGCAGTGCTATACGATGCCTTAAAGGCGTGTATTATGCATAAATCAAGCGGCTGCACTTTCGAAGTCGAATTAGGCGGCAGGACAAGTCGAGGCACTGCCATCAGAGAAGTTAGAACGTGGTGCGTTGAGCACGAGCAGCAAGCGCCTGCCTTGCCTGTCACGCCCAGCCACTCTGCGAATAAGTTGCGTGTCATCCACGCCTTCGCATTGAGCGTAGGGGCACATAATTCCGAAACCAACGCGGCTCCCCCCGGATCGAACCTCGCTGCCCGGGGGGCACGCGCGGTCGCTCGGGCGGCGCGGAGACAGTGCATGTCGACTGGGAGAGGGCGTGCCTGCGGGGAGAGGGTAGCTCACTTGAGAGGGGCACGAAATGCGCAGTTCGCCTGCTAGAAAGCTCAGGAAAACAGGCCGCGCGCGCGAGAGGGTTGGAGGTCGTCGTTATATCTCGCATCACGACGCCCAGTTTGCACCGTCCGTTTGCTGTAACCGATTGGCAGGGCCCAAAGACGTCCGTTGTACGTGCGATTTTGTGCCATTCAAATACTGTATATTTTGACGGTCACGCAGGTTTCGTTCATTTTAAGGGAAAGTTCGTCTTAAGTGGGGCAGTTATATGTGAGCTCGACTGTATAGAGAACACATTTTCTACATGCTAACCCTTTTACTTCACATTTATACCACCTCTCGTGTGGAATTAAGGCAAATTAATTTAATTATTCTTAGCCCGACAATACACAAAAAATTTGTAGCTTATTTGGACGTTTTGTTAAGGCACCTTGTATTAAGGGTTCAACTTGAAATTTTGTTTTGCTCTGTTGTTTGTTACGAGCTTCACAATTTACGAAATAGTGTGTTCACCAATTTCTTCCTTTTGGTTCAAACTGGATGGCAAGTTAGAAAAAGAGGGCATGGAAAGCAAAGTGTGCGCCTATTTTTTCTTTAAATGAAAAAAATTCCAACTTCAGGACCACCTCTTGATGAACTTCCTGAAAAAATCTGTCGCTATACTCTAATAATAATAAAACTGTTCGATGTAGACTAGGAATTTTGATCTGCTTCACTCAGCGTCCTTACCCTCATTTTGTTTATAGAGCAACGAACTTCACGGTGGCTGAGCTTGATTAATGCACAGGCAGCCTGAGTATTATCGTAATATGGGATATCTAGAAGCGATCACGAGGCTAATCGAGGTTGACGAATTTATCATTCACAACATGGGTTGAAAGGGAGGTCAAATGAAAGTGCAAGAACCACAGCTTGAGGTTTAGGATTTTTGAAAGAGTTTATTTGCGTTGTCTGCTGCAACCTGTAGTATCCAGTCAAGCAAGCAAGTTCTGCAAACTGCAGATTCACAGCTCCATCCATTCTGTGTTTCCGCTACATACAGTGAATTTCCCCAGTCAGATTTTACGTTCTTCCACATGTGGTTTGTCTGAATTTCTTGCACCCACCATTCTATTTTTCTTTCCTCCATTCTCTGAAGGCTTCATGTGCAGTAAGAAAAAACTTTTTCAAGTTTACCAGCTACAATGTTCACAAAATCACTTGCTCTCAAAAATGCTGTCAAGGATGCTCGACTGACAAGCATAATTGTTTCCTTGTTGGTCTTGCTAAACGGCGCCGTTTTTATTTATGCTGCTGGGATCACCAAATCCTGAATATTGCAGTCCTGTCCAACGAATTCTCAGTGTGAGACGGGTTCCATACAAGCACATAAAATACTTAAACTTGCATATTCTTTCTTAAACTACCATCAAAAGTGGTTTTAATACCAATTGCTGCCTTGTCTCTTAAAAAAAAACAATTACTCTTTTTTAAGCACCATGCTAGGAAAATTATATTCAAATTACCTTAATTTCGTGTGAGAGGTGGTAGAAATGTGGAGTACAAGGGCTAATGTGTAGGAAACTTTCTCTATACCACGCACATTTAAAGTTTGGAACACTTTGCGACTGGATAATGAGATTTTCACACCTTGTCTTGGGATTTCTTGTGAGTGAAAAAAAAAATTATGTGTGTTTGGAAAAGTAGTCGCAGGTCCGCAGTGTGGAAGGATTTTTATGCATAATATAAAAAATTTAAGTGAGAATGAAAAATATTCAGGAGCTGTTTTGCGACTGTCCTCATCTGAACGTACCCAGCTGCCTCATCCATTACAGTGGCATCATTGCGCTTTCCCACTAGACTGCTGCATTGTTAACGTACACGGGGAGCATTTTGTAATTAGAGATAATGCCAGAAATTGTTTCCCCTGACTTGTCTTAAAAAACTTGCTGTACGTGCTCATGCGTGCTTGCTTTCTCGAGGTACTGTAGTATGAATATAGATGCAGGAGGTCTGAGAACTCAAGCTTAACTCATTTCATGGCTAAAAAAGACACAATCTGAGTCACTCTTGTTTACTACAACAATATTACTGAGCTCAGAATTCAATTCGAGTGTAATATTTATTTTATTATTAGAACAAGACACATTGTTGAGGTGACCATACATGGGTGTTAAAATAGGCTTGATTTCCGCATTTAAAATAAAATAATGCGGCACGTTTCTGCAGTATCAGATTAACCAGTCCTGGGTGGTTATCTGATAAAACTGTCATAAAAATCGGCGATGATTATTTTTTTTACACGTCTCTCAAATGTTCCAATTTTCCCTATTTTTGCAATTTCTGCATCTAAGGATTTCATAATGAAAGAAATATGTGGTGTAGTTGCATACTGCTTTTTTTCTTATTTGCGAGAAAGCTTTTGAAAATTTGTCAAAAATTTTTCAGCTTCATCACCTTAGCTAAAATGGCCCCAAGAATAACCCTGATCATAGGCGTATCTACCGGGGGGGGGGGCCAGGGGGGGCACTTGCCCCCCCACTGTCAAAATTAGGGGGGCAAAGTATGCCATTTGCCCCCCCTCCCCCCCCCCCACTTTTGAAAGCCGACACTTTCCAACGAAACACATCTGAAGCAAAATTTAATTTCTTCTTTTCGGTGACGGAAGCCGATTGCCAATCAATACAGTGTTTTTTTCATGATGCTCCGCCAGTGCGCTTGACACCGTGTACCCTTTGGCTACATCATTGCGGTGCTGTTGTAGGCTTCTTTTTAAGTTCCCAGTTCCGCCTAATAGCACGCCTGGCAATCTTGGCACGAATTTTTGTTGAACGATGCCAGGGTCTTTAAGGTGGTCTTTGACTGATGAGTTACTGCGTTATTTGCTTGTAGAGATGTGGCAGAGTCGCACTTCGTAACCTTTGATGTTTCAAATGACTAGGGGATGTTTCAAATGAGTACGTTAAACGCGCCTTTTCCAGTAAATTACGTATGCAAGTGGTCCATAGCGTTATTAGTGTGTTTTACGAGCGGTGTTAAACTTGTACTGCTGCACTGGCATAATTACAACTGAGGTCTAATTTTGCGAACATAAGGGGAACAACACGCCAAGTTTATAAACGATGGTAAATGCGTGTTGATCAAACACAGGTGTGAAACATTGCAAGCAAGCATTTGAAAATATCACACTACTGTTAGTGGAGCGATAGCTCCAGGTACAAACCCAGAAAACGCCTGGTTCCGTAAATCTGACCTTCAAGCTCAGTCAAGGTCAAACTGGGACTACCACCACCGGCGACTGCTGCATACGCCGCGTGGGCGCCCATATCTTGAAAGCGATCTGCGATGTGAACAAAGTGCGCCGAGTGCTGGTAGCTTCGTATGCGCTGTGCTCTCGACGCTTAGTTCACGTTGAAGCGAGACGCAGCATGAAGGTCAATTCGCTCGCCGCTGCTACCCCGCCGAGCAACGTCTGTGTGTTGTCTTGCAGTGCACTTGCACATGCGGTAGCTGCTGACGGCACAGAGCAGCGTCTGTGTCCTTATTTCTCAAAGCAAGAAAAACTGTGCTATTGTTCGACAAACTTGGTTTAACCGCGTTGAATCACGGCAAATCTTTAGTCATGTTTCCCAATGTCCCAAGAGAACTCTGCGTTTCATAAATTTTATACTTTGAAGGAATAAGCAGCATTTAAAATGTAATGTGTCGCGAAGTTCTAATGTTACTGGCTTATTTAGAAGCGTTACGAATAATTCTCCCACAACTCTCTTCTTTTTCTTGCTTGATATATTAGGCTCGCCTGGTGTTCTCACTGAACTAAAAAAGGCAGCTTCTTTATGTTTGGTAACTGTAAGAATCAGGTAATGGGTGATGTATAGGCAAAGCCTAAAATAGATAGGTAATGAAGAAATTCCCTATGAAAGTGCTCTAAAGCGTCATGAGCGTGTCTAACGAGCGGGGCAGAATTGAGAGCGCTACCCTGGCACACAATGGTAAATGTTCTGGCCAAGTAACATGTGTGTTGATGAATGACTGGCTTTTTAAAAATTTATCCCAACACGAAGAGCTCCAAAACATTACACGTGGGCATGGTTTCAAACGGAACAGTCATATACGGGCAACGTTTTCAAGCATGCGATATAATTAGAGGAAACTGAAACTTTTATTGCAACTGCTCGAAAGAAACAGCTTCGCTGGAAATGGGGTAGTAATTCTTCAAGTTCGCACACATCTGCTGTCTTTTTTTCTTGTGAATTATCGCAAGTAATTTATGTGTATTTTGTTGCGTATGACCTCAACAATACTATTACGTTAACTAGCAATACATTCGTCCTGTAGACTTCAACACCAAGTAGAATTCTTTGTCTAGTTATTAAAATTCTTTGTAGAAAATGGGCGTTTTTATTGTGCGCTTTGGATCAAGTGCGGATCAAGCAGGCTTCACGGATCAAGTTGGTGGTGCTAAGATACGAACCAGGAAAAAATTTGTGGCAGACTCGACTGGAGTGGACATCTGACAAAGCAGGCTTGTCTGAGACAAGAAAGCTTCGCATTAAAACTGCAGAAGGACCTGCTCTTCCAGCAGTGCACATTAAATGGTTGGATATTAAAGCCTGAAAGTAGATTCATATGAATGTGCACAACTACATGTGCACTGCAATTTTATGCGTCAGCTCCACAAAACCACACTAAACTTATAAAACAGCATTCTGGCCTATGTTGAAGTGTAAAAAGATCCAACTTGATCCGCACTGCTGCTACAGTGCGGGATCAGGGACCTCTGTGAGGCCCTCATTGCCTTAGTATCTGCATCATCTTGAAGTTTTGTATAGTTCCAAGAAATAAATGCAAATTAAAATAATTTCTCGGGCCCTCATGGTTCACCATGTGTGATTGTTAAATAGGCCATATAAAAATAACTAACAGACGCCTTTTCCGGGCTCTATCACATAATAAAATAGTTTTCGCGATGTCATACATATATATATATATATATAGAGAGAGAGAGAGAGAGAGAGGGGGGGGGGAGCAGGTGGTTTGCGGTTTGTCCCTTGCCCCCCCCCACTCGAGAAATAGTTGGTACGCCACTGACTGTGATTTCGGGGTCAGAGGCAGTTGTGCAAAAGCCAAAGTTTTTAAAACATACTGTGGGTGGCTTAAATTTAACTTCCCATGTAGTGTTGTAGACTTACAGAAAAAATTTTCACGGGGTACAATGCATTAATTTTAGGAGAGGCCTTCAAATTTGTAAGATATGCAAGTTGTCAGAACTCTCTTTTCCACCTTTAGTGACATGAAAATTTTTTTCCAGGAAATCCGTGCTAAGTTTCGCATAACGAAGGTAGATTCCTTTATGTGGAAGTATTTTCCCATCCCAGAACAAAATTTTGCTCCGAAACTAAAAATAGTCAGGACCCCCCTTAGTCTACCTGAACACACCTGAAATCTGAATACAAACATTTGGGAAAAACAACATTCAAATATGAAATTGAATAGCAAATACTTTTTAAATTTCTAAACAAAATGAGATATAAGGTTTGCACAAAGTTTACTTTATTTGAAACACGTTCCCAGCTTGTGAATGAGAAACAGATGGATTCCTTGCCAGATGTGCAAAACAAGACTAGCGTCATTGTGCCTCTTTCATTGGCCACTGTTTTATGCAACATTGAGATGGTTCAAACTGTTTGGCTTAAAACGTGAAAACATACGCTGCCCAAGGCGTTTAATGACAGAAGATTATTGAATTGGCTACTTAGTGACAAACGGGGCTCCTCCACAGTAGAATCATTTGTAATGTGTCGATAAGCAATGTCCCATTTCAATCAGCACAAATATTCGACAACTTGAAATATTGCATTATCCACGAACCACCCGATATTTATTGTGGCCCCACAGTGCTCTGTGTGTTTCATTATTGCCTTTATTTTTAAATGATCTGGGTGGGTGCTTTCCTTTGTTTATGTATACGGCGAGTGTACACAAACAAGGCTGTGTGGAAGGCCAGGCTATATCGTTTGCCACTATTCTGTGGTGCCATTTTTGCGCAAGCCCTTTGAAGCCTACCTCAGTGCAGCTTTTCGACTACTCCAAGTCAAAAATAGGAAGGATGCTATGTTCCAAGACAGAAGTGCTTGCATTCTTCTATATGCTGCGTCTGAAGGCACCACTATTCTGGGCCTAGATACCATTGTGGCACTACAAATGAAGGCTGACGGTATATCAATTCAGAGTCTTACACCTAGCACTCCTGCATTGCCATCTGAGCTACGTTCAGAGTATGCTTGACAAACGGCTTGGATTTGCCAATGGATTCAAACATAAAGTTAGGGTTTGCGAGCCCGTGTTGCCAGCAAGCTCCGAAGGTTGCCCTTTACTGTTCAGCTGAACCAACTGCAGACATTACTGAGCACCTCGCCGCGGGTTTCTCCAATAGTGGTGGTTCGGAAAAAGGATGGGTAAATACAAATGTGCGTTGATCTGCGAGAACCCAATAAAGCTATAATTGTTGATAGCTTTCCACTTCCACAGACAGAAGAGCTGCTGCAGAGCTTAGCTGGCGCACAGCGATTTTCGAAGCTGGATTTAGCGTCTGCTTACCACCAAGTGGAACTCGATCCTGAGAGTCGTGATCTGACAAATGTTATTACGCATGATGGGCTCTTTTAGAACATTTCGGAATACAGTAAAACCTCAGTGATACGAATCTCGCGGGGTCGCGTGAAATATTCGTATCACCCGAAATTCGTATCATCAAAACATACACAATATCAAGAAAAATGAATTTATTTTTACCAGAAAAGATTTCTAATAGTGGAATCCCATTGATACCTTCCTCGCTGCTGAGTTTTCCCGGCTGCTATGTCGCGTTTTCGCGGTCCCGACCTAAATCCCATTGACTTCCATGTATAGTCGAATCTCGATAATTCGAACTCGCAGGGGCCGAAAAATTTGTTCGAATTTAAAGGACTTATTTTTGAAATATTAGTGCACCATAGCACGACGAACGAACGGCGCGATTCGTGAAATATCGCGGCGCGCAAGCACATATCGAGCGAGGGCCACGGAACTGCCTGCGCTCGCTTCGCGATAACGGCAGAAAACGAAACTTCAGGGAGCGGGCGGCGCAGGCACGGCGAGAGAGCGAGATTGTGGTTGTGAAGAGGCGACGGGCGTGCGTGCGGACCGTCGCAGGTGGTGAAGGAGGGTGGCTGGGAAGCGGATTTGGCCTCTGCAACTCTGTCGCTTCAGTGGCTCCCTCGCCCTTCCTCTCAACACCCTCGTAGCCCTTAGACTGTCTCCGTGCGCGTCCGCTGCTCCCGCCAGCGCGGCGCCGCTTAGCCCGCGCTCCCTTACGCTCCCTGAAGTTTCGGTTTCTGCCGTTGAAGCGAGCGTTGGCCGAAGTGGGCCTCCACCGTTGCTTACCTCTGCGCTGCAGCCGCAGCGTTGGCTGAGACGTCGGCACGTACACGCGTGTTCCAGCGCCACGCAGAAACGGCGACCTTGGCGTGACGCCGCGGTTATTCTTTTTTATTTTTTCCTCCGCCCGGCATTGAGAGTCTCGTTTAAGCTTTTGCTCTTTGGCGGTGTCGGAGCAATGCCGGTCGGAGGTGCCGCCACGTGATTTGGCGCGCTGCTGAGAGCATTGTCGGTGCGCGGTGTAAGTTGCAACAAGCGACCAGCACGTTGCAGATACGACGCACCCGCGCGGGTGCCGTTACTGCCGAATCCCGAAAGCGATCTGCGACGTGCGCATAGTGCGCGCCCGCGCGGACCTTATCGTCAAAATGATCTGCGCTGTTGACAAAGTGCGCCTACCGCCAGTAGCTTCGTATGCGCTGTGCCTTCGACGTTTAGTTCGCGTTGAAGCGAGAGACGGCGCAAAGGTCAATTCGCTCGCTGCTGCTGCTGCTGCGTTACCGTTGCTTCACCTTTCGGGCGAAACTGCGGCTTTTTCTTTCTCTCTCTCTCTTTTTTTTCGCGGTCCCTTGAAAAACGTATCAACGGGACGTTTTCTTCTTGTCCAAATCGTCAACGATCGCCTTCTGAAAGGCATATAAGTGCGCGCACGTGATCTTGAGAATGTTTTCGCACGCCACTGAACGCCTGAGCAAGTCGAGTGTAGGGATCGTTTTGGCCGTCGAGGCTGCGCCGCGGTCGACGTTGCAGCATTGGTCCTCGTCTAATTTCTCGCTAAGCATCGGCTAGGCTGTGATGTGGTCCGGTCCGCTCGACGTGGGGACCAATGAGATTGCGCAGCTGCGTGACGTAGTCGGTTGCTTCGCGACTATGGATCCCGCCCAGATTCCGCTGTGCCGGCTTGTCTGTGCCGGTGGCCCCGCCGGCTCGGCCGCCACCGCTGTTGCTCACGCATTCGTATGATCCGTAGCGGCGCGGCAACACGTTCGGAACAGCAGATTTTTTTCGTATTGTGAGCAATGTATTTCGGCCGGGGAATGTTACGAATTCGTATCACACCGAAATTCGTACCAGCCGGGTTCGTATCACCGGGGTTTTACTGTATTATTATTATTGATTTGAAAGCATATACATTTGACAGGAAAGTGAAAGCGAGGAGCAGGCACAACGCCTGCCTACTCTTTAGAAAGGAGGAGATAGAAACATAGAAATGAACGATAGGAAGAAAGGGAGGAAAGAAAGAGCAAGATGACAAATCTCAAAGAATAATGTAGAACACACAGTATCGGTCACATACAGCAACAGTCTCTAAGTTACAAACGTGAACATAAGTTAGTACCAGAACAGTCAGGAGAGCGCGATGAGCTTGATTGCGTCGAGACGCACAGCCACTGGGGTACAAGCCTTCATCTAGTGTCGTACACCGCAGGCCAAGGAGGTGATAGTCCTTCACTAGCGACATGCCTTGCGCACTGAAAGCGGGACACTCCAATATAAGGTGCTGAAGTGTCTTGCAGCAACCGCAAGACGTACACAATAGACTGGCCACACATCCTTGTCTGTATAAACGTTCGTGCACGTTCACACAGCCAACCCTTAGCTTCAGTAGTTGCGCTCTAGCCCGACGAGGCAAGCCTCGACAGCAAACATGCGGTGGGAACGTTCCATGTGCGACGCGCTGGTCTGGATGCTTCTTGAGTAGGTGGCGACGAATCAGCAGACGAGCGTCATAAAGCTTGCACAACATTTCAGGGCAAGCACAGTCGTGCAAGCTGAAGCCAGCCGATCAGCCTCAGGCGATCCCTACGTGTGAAGGTATCCACTGAGCAACGAGAGATACCCCACGTGATAAAATTTTGTTGGCAGAGTCAGTAATGCTGCGCACAATCGGGCAATCAACCTGACTGCGTTGTAATCTGCTAAGTGCAGCGCGGGAGTCCGTAAATATGACAATATTTGATGTGGTTAACTGCTTTTGCACGTATTTCAGTGCAACATTAATTGCTACTAGCTCCGCAGTTTTTGACGAGGCTGAATGGGGTATATGAAATATACGTCATACTTAAGTCGAAGGGTAGAAAAAAGCTGCAGAGGCGCCTTGATCGTGTCTGTAAAAACTTGAAGGTAATCTGGAAATCTTTCGAACATGTGCGACTGAGCCTATTGGAATATGGCCGAAACAGGCATATCAGACTTTTTGTGTATGCAGGGATTGTGAGGTAAATAGGGAATATGTGCTTGGTGATTTCATTCGGAGGTGAAGGCATACCTGAAGCAGCATGTTCAGAAATGTCAGTAATGTTCATAAATAATGGCACAGGGCTCAAGGTACAGTCGGCTCATTGTTCGACGAGCGCGTTGTTTAGGGTGGTATGTTATTGCAGCCTACTTAGCAGGTGATATCTGCAGGCGAACTTCACCCAAGTACTCTTCATCCAAGGTACGAAGGGCCACCTATCCACAGAGCAATATCATCTGCAGCTATGCTCACAGGGAAGTCACTGTCCCGAAGCAAGCGACTTGGAAGCGCAGCGAGTACTGTGTTAGACAGAAGCGGCGATAAAACACTGTCCTGTAGGACACCGCACTTCACAGTGCGGGATTCACTTGTTATTCCTCTGACATGCACTTTCATCTGGCACTACGATAGGAAATTGTGCACAAAGCGGAGCAGATGACCCGAAATTCCCGCAGTTGCAAGAGCAAAAATAATCGCCTTATTCGGAACCGAGTCGAAAGCTTGCTGTATGTCTAGAAACAGCATGTAGGCAGAGTGCTTGTTTCCTTTAGGAAATTCAAGCGCTGACACAAGGTCTGAAATGCAGTGCAGAGCTGAACGGTGGTGACAAAAACCACTTATCACATCAGGGGAAAAAATTTAGCTTCTCTAGCCTGTCATCTAGGCGAAACAGGACCATTCGCTTCATTAACTTGATGACATTTGAGGTTATGGATATTGGCCAGTAGGACTTGAGGTGCCTTGCGGGGCACCCGGGCTCTAAAATTGGTATTGCCACGGACAATTTCCACTCAGCAGGGATTACACCAGTTCTCCATACTTCATTATACTCGTCCAATATACGGTCATGAAAACTGTTAACAATGTTCCATAATGCTTGATATGTCACACCGTCTTCACCTGGGGCAGTGCGGCGTTTGGAGACGCTGAGCGCACATCGCAGCTCTTCAAGAGTGAAGTCTGCCTCGTCCATCTGGCAGGCGAGACCGTAGGAAGCAGTTATGGTACTCTGACTTGTCAAAGAAGGAAGGTCGCCATTTGTGGTGTCACTGAACATCGGAGGGACGAAAAGGTTTGCAAATGCCTCCGCTAGAACTTTTGGTGAATGGCCAGTCGCTATGCACAATGCAGCCATAGGGTTCTTGCAGATTTCGGGAGTGCAGAGAGCCTTCAGTATGCGCCACACATTGCCAAAACCACTTCCAGTATGCAGCGAACTACATAAGGCGGCCCAGCTCTTGTGACGAAGCTGTTTTGTATGCTGCTGTATGGCTGCATCAATGCGGTTATACAGAGTCCAGTTCGTGCATCGTTTAGAATGCTGTGCCCGCCTATAAGCGCAGCGTCAACATGCGCGGAGCCGTAAAAGCTTAATATCGGGGTTTGGTTTGCCGATACTTGATCGTCGTTGTACTGTACCTTCTCGTAAACACTCACTCACTCGTTTAAACAGACTGTCTTGAACCTTTAAGATGAGCTGACGGAACTTGTCCCTGCATAGACGGCAGTACGTGTTGGTGTTAACCAAACGGGCAGGTGATCTGAGCCCCACGGGTCAGCTTCGCATGACCAGGCTAAGTGCACATCTCTCGTTGAAATCGCAAGGTCTATAGTGGAATGCAGGTGAGCCGTCATTCAGTATTTGCTGATCATTCTTGATAATAAGGTCGTTAATTCCTGTGCCACGATTGTCTTAGGGACGGCTACACCATTGCGGAGGGTGAGCATTAAAATCTCCGCATAACAAAAACGACACACCACACGGAGACACTAAGCACTCAAGTAGTGAGGTATCTGAAGAACATGTAGGCTGGTTGTATATGCTTGCCACCGTCGAAGTCACACCCTTGAGACTCACAGTAACACCTGTGCACTCAAACTCATCATCAAAGATGTCGTCTGTGTCAAGAACTGTGAAATCCAAGTCAGCATGTACGTACACTTATGCTTTTGAAGCATTCCGCGTATGTGCTGCGTCCACACACTGAAAAGAGCCACAAGTTGGTTGTGTGCATCAAGTGTTACTGTGGATACCCACGAAGCCTGGCAGTCGATATTCGTCTTTCCTTACGTTAGTTTCCTGAAGCGCTATAACATCGGGGGCGGCATTCTGTACGAGTCCAATTAGTGGACTGTCCATTTTGGCTGTCGCTGATTGGCTGCCGCTTCACGTGCAGGAAGGTGCCAGCCAGTCTCCTTCCTGCACGTGAAGCAGCAGCCGATTGGCGACAGCCGAAATGGACAGTCCACTAATTGGACTCTTACAGAATACCGCCCCTGGTGGAGTCTTCACAGCGATGAGTCAAAGAACTAGATCAGCGTGCCGCGGTTGCAGCAACCTGACATTCCATTGCAGCACAAAGGGGCGAGGCTGCTGACAACTGATAAGATTGTTTCCGGTAACACGTCTAGTGAAGGCCATTGAACACTGGAACGAGGGCCGCCAAATGTTGCTTTGCTGCTGATGCTGCTGGTGTCTGACGAACGGCGATTAGAGACCTGATGACGTTGACAAGCATCTTCAGAAGATTGACAAGTTGCACCTCGTGGTTGGCTGAGACCGGTTTATGCACTGTGTTTGCAACGTTCTCCACTCTGGTCGCAGTCTTTGTAGAAACTTGTTCCGACGATTTCGATGGCAGTGCTGATCACCATGACTCCGAGAGGTAGAAGGTCCGCCACCCTTCTTTTCGATGCGTTATGTCTTTGGCATTCTTTGAACGCACTGTTTTTTGCTTGGTTGAGGCATTTCCAGTCGCTGAACCAGCACTACGGCGACGCGTGCTTTCATCTCCTGCTGCCTTCTTTTTGGCTTTCTCTTTTAGTGCCTTTTGTTGGTCCTTCAATTAGGGACATCCTTTATCCATTGCTAAATGTTCGCCTTTACAGTTAGGGCACCGATATGTCTGACTTTCACAGGCACCTATATGGTGATTCCCACCGCATATGGCACAGAGCAGATCTTTGGTGCAAAAGTCCTGAACATGACCAATCTTAAGAAGAAATGCTGTGACCCTCCGCCTACCAACCACTGCAGTCGGAAGAAGGCCTTTATGGCATTGTAACGGTCGTGGGTTGGAGTGCATACGGCAGGCGTTGCCAAATCCTGACTGGGAGCTTACCACTGTCGCTGAAAAGGAAAGTGTACAATCATTGCATTCTACCGGTGCTAACATATGGGGCAGAAACTTGGAGGTTAACAAAGAAGCTCGAGAACAAGTTAAGAACCGCACAAAGAGCGATGGAACGAAAAAACTTAGGACTAACATTAAGAGACAGGAAGAAAGCGGTGTGGATCAGAGAACAAACAGGGATAGCCGATATTCTAGTTGACATTAAGTGGAAGAAATGGAGCTGGGCAGGCCATGTAATGCGTAGGATGGATAACCGGTGGACCATTAGGGTTACATAATGGATACCAAGAGAAGGGAAGCGTAGTCGAGGTCGGCAGAAAACCAGATGGGTTGACGAAGTTAGGAAATTTGCAGGCGCAAGTTGGAATACGCTAGCGCAAGACAGGGGTAATTGGAGATCGCAGGGAGAGGCCCTCGTCCTGCAGTGGACAAAAATATAGGCTGAATATGATGATGATGAAGGGTCGTGGTACGAAGGGGCGAACAGGATAGTGCGCAAGTCGAGCCTTTATATGACTAGGCAGCTTTCCACCGGCAAACAGTATCTTCATACACTTTGACGAACCCAACCTACGAACACTAATTATTTTGCATGGTGGTGTGCAAATGATCATGCTCTTAAAAAACTTCCGTCTTTGAGATCCAAGTCGACATCAGAGACGACACCAGCTCTATAGACGCTCAACTTTCACGCATCCCCTGATGTTGTCAAGAGATCAACGAAAGTTCGTCTGGTCAGGTAACATGATAATGAAGAAATTGTGGTCACTGACCAAGTCAAGGTGAAAATAACACAGAGACGTTTCGGGACCCGTACGGGTTCCTTGATCACACTAAAAGCGGGCAAGAGCCACAAGTCGTTTTTATGCCAAAATGTGATGTAGAGAATAGGTGTAGTTGGCAGGCAGATTTCCATCAGTCCTGTTGATACTGTTGTCTGTAGTTTGAATAAATAAAGATTCTAACAAGAGTCACATCATTAGATTCTTTTCCTTAGCTATTATACCAGCATTTTCCCAATCGATGCGGTGACTGCGATTGTCGGCGTGCTTGGCAAGAGCGTTCGAGGCTCTTTTCTTGTTGGAGACGTCCCTTTGGCGCTTCTTTTCTCTTCTTGTGCATTTTCCAGTTTCGCCGACGTAACTGCAGCTGCAGTCTGTGCATGGTGATGCACAGACTGCGCACCAGGATGAATGAACTCAATCGTTCAAACGTGCCACCGTTCGCGTGGCTATACGCAAATGATTAGGCGGTGTCCAGCATGGGGGCAAACACATTTGCTCGATGTCCTGTTGCAGGGAGTCTGACTTCCTCAATTTGTCCGCGCCCATCATGTTCTGTTGGTAGTCATTCGGCTAGCTGGCATTGGTGTATGAAAGGTGCAATAAATGCACTTATTGTTGTGTGAACTACTGTATTATTGTTTCTTTGTCCCAAAATGTCTTGAAGTTTTTTTTAAGCCGTTTCATTTGTGGTCGGTTTTTCTCTGTTTTCCTTTTTTATTATGCCTCTTCCCGACCAGACGAATTTTCGTCCAACCATGGATTTCTGAAGCAGTGTCAGACCCCAAAAGCTCGCACATTTTAAACCCTCCGTGACCTGACACCACTCTGCTACTGGGTATTGGGGCAACGCCTGCCAGGCACACAAGCAAGACACTCTGTACAGAACCCATTGGTGCAGATATTCTGCATGGAGATAAAAGTGAGTATTTCTTAAGTTGTAGATCAAATATTAAGTGCCACTCTTCTTTTGTTACAATGTGAAATGCCTCCCTATAACACTAGTCAGTTAAGACGCTCTGTCCAGTTTGTGCAGATTAGCTTTTTCACATTGCGCAGCTCATCACAAAAGGTTTTCATGGAAACCTATGCAATGTAGAATACTAGGAGAACAAACATGAATACTGTACTAGATAGCTGATTGGCTCTGCTAAAAACAAGGACAATTGTGTTTCCATCTTTCAGCACTGCGAGCACAGTGATGAATTGTTGCCAACATCGTGCAACTGCAGACAACAGTGCAGCTGCATAGACTGCTTTTGAACTGTGGTCCACAAGGCAGCCCTTTTGATTGCACCATCTTGCAAGTGGTGGTTTAGAAGAACTTCTTGCGGGGCTTGTTGCATAGCTGTATCGGGAAGCGTTGCGTGTACAAACGGACAAACACAGGAAAAAGACGGTAACGGATAGAGCGCAAACTTTCAACTGGTTTTTTATTTGTGTAGAAGCCACATTATGTAGACTGCTTTGACACGTGCCCGAAAAAGGAAGGGGGGGGGGAAGGGAGAAGGAGGGGGAGGGTTGCAAATCACGCCCACCTCAATTCAACAGCAGCTGCGCAGAAAATTATTTTCCGCTCGATACAGGGTAACAGAAGTGTCACTTATGCAAGTATCGCCTTTTTTTCTTGATATAGAAGGCTTCTAAAAGTTCTCGGGAAGTTTTGTCGTTACTCCTGCCTAAAACCTTAATGCTATGAAACATAGGCACACAACCTGATTTGCAACCCTCCCCCTCCTTCTCCCTTCCCCCCCCCCTTCCTTTTTCGGGCACATGTCAAAGCAGTCTACATAATGTGGCTTCTACACAAATAAAAAACCAGTTGAAAGTTTGCGCTCTATCCGTTCAAGTCTTTTTCCTGTGTTTGTCCGTTTGTACGCGCAACGCTTCCCGATACAGCTATTGCAACTGGTGGGGACACATTTTCCCTGCAGTGGGATGTCAAGCGTGACAGCCCCAAAAGAATTGCTCGGACAACACCGAGTTTGTGGCAACAGCAGTGAGAAAAAAAATGAAGCAGCAATTAGGCAGCAGGGGACACTCACCGCCCGAAAGCCCTGCACGTTTCACGAGGTGAGAGGGTGGGGGGGAAGAGAGAAAGAGAGAGAGAGAGTTACAAGACAGAAGACGAGACACACGACACGCACACACAACCCTACAAGTGGGCAAGCGAGGGCAAGCGACAAAGCAGGCACATGCTGCGAGGTGAAACGCACCTACCTTGCTTGGTGCAAACAACATCCACGTGGCCACAGAGGGACATTTCTCTGTGGTGACGCAATGTGCACGCTCACACAACATCTGGACCAGCTAGGTGTGCGCTTCACACCTTGGGACGGAGCTGCAATCACTTTCTCCATTAAAGGTGCAGAGCAAAGTCATGCATCAAAAACTGACATTGATGAGAAGGTCTTTTTAAACTTCACACCAATGGCCTGTCCGTTATGAATGAGCTCTCAGTGGATGGTGTGCTGTACTTTTTAGATATGAAGTGTTAAAACGAACATGGCTGCTGGCGCAAATTAGCAGAGCACCGAAAAAGAAAGTTTACGCACTCCAAGATTGATAAGAGAGACTCTGCTGGGACCCGCATTTATTGCCAGATAAACACTAGTTTTGCCATTCAGGTCAAGCAGATTTTAAAAGTCAGATTCCCTCATTTGGTGCCGATATCAGTGATGGAAATATTGCAACAAAAGCTCAAAGATAGCAAAAAATTCAGGACAGGAGAAGTAAACAAGGACTTGTTGGACTTTCTCACTCGAAAAAGAGCGAAAGTCGTGCTACACTACCGCAAGGTAAGCCACAACCTTAAGAATAGCTGTGACCTAACTGGCCCCTGGGGATGTGTTGTGACAGGGCCAGGCATGTCCACCACTGGACACCAGATCCCGCTAAGCTGCTGTCTTAATGGCTGAATGAGAGCACACAAGGATTTGAGTGCCATTATCAATTGTCTTTTCTTATATGTCAATCATGGGAAGAAGTAATGATGGGAACTGTTAGAAGCATTTCACATTAAAATCAATGGTGTTAGCCAAACCTCAGTTTCCTTACACAGTGATTGACAAGTTCCTGCCACAGATGACAGTCCTCCTGCTTTCCGCTGCCCCTCGTTACTGTGCGCTTTTGCAGTACATGTTTATAATTTTTTTCTTTATATTCACAAAAAAATTCAGTGCAGGTGCACAAAATAACGTGGGAGCCATTGGAGCTAGTGCAGCAAGTTTTGCTTCAGAATAAACAGTTGTAAGTGCAGTGCCTATGTTTTCTTTCTGCTGTTTTCTTTGGCTGATGTTATTTCTTTCTTTTCCGATTTTTTTTTTTTTTTGCGCTGCGAAAATCATGTCATATAATGCCTGTCTTGTTATAAATATAAAAATTTGACCAGCAGTGATTTCCTGCTGTTTATACAATGTGATTACTTTTTATAGCAGCGTACAACTCTGTTATAACCAAGTTAAAGCAAAGCCAGGATTACTACTGCAATATGATGGAGGAATTCAAGGGGAATCATTAAAACGCGGCTTGGCTGCACATGCATTGCACTCCTGCTTAATCACTGCTAACCACAGCATTGCTCTGCAACCCCTGCTACAGAGTAAAGGAGGAAAACAGGTCTCCTCTCGAGGACTCGCTGTGTGGGCCGCCAGCAGTGGAATAGCAACAAAAACTACTCACCAAGGGTGTCTGCAGTACCATGTGTACAGACAGCACCCCTTGAATGTACAGACAGCACCCAATGAATATTACACCGGCTCATGGTTGGAGATCCATGTGCTTTACATGTCAGGTTGAGAAGCTTTGCAACTGCTCGTTATTAAAACCAGCACAATCTTTGCAAAATTTGGCATACCGGTAGAAGGGTACACTGACCGTGTTTATGTTTGAGCATGCGACTTGTAGTGCTAGACACCAACAGTCAAGAATGAGGGTACGGATGATAAAGCAAATTAAATATGCTACGAAAACTAAGCAAAACTTGAGGGGGAGACTGGGGCGCTATAACGTGAAATGATTCCAAACTGTTTTGATTCCAATTTCTGCAATCAGCCTCCACGATTGGTCAAAATATTTGCGGGCCACTCCCAACTTGGCCTGTCTGTCACGCGACGTCACGAAAACCGCGATATCTCCCCATCTGATATAATGTGTACACACTGATTATGCATGATTAAACCGCACAAAGTAAAAATAATCATTCCTGATTTGACGATTAAACCGCACAAAGGAAAAATAATAATTCCTGATTTGACGCCTTTTCACCATTAGCCCTCTGCTATTGGTCCAATGTTTTCTGGCTACACCCACTTCCCCTGTCTGTCACACGACCTCACAAAACCGCGAAAACTCACCACGTCAAAGTGACGTGTACTCGAAAAAAAATGCATTAATATGCCAAACAAAACTGAAAATTTTTCTGAATAGCCACAGACTGCCCCGTTCCGAAAGGAATAGAAGATGGCTGCCCGCCGATCGCTCAGGCCCTCGCTACTCGCACCTGCCGGTGAGCATGTATTTATTTGCACATGATAAACCTTTTTG
Source organism: Dermacentor silvarum (assembly GCF_013339745.2). Lineage (NCBI taxonomy): Eukaryota > Metazoa > Arthropoda > Arachnida > Ixodida > Ixodidae > Dermacentor > Dermacentor silvarum. The sequence goes on along the minus strand of NC_051163.1, from coordinate 144,285,771 downwards.
TGTGGCAGTAAAATGTTATCGAGCCCTTTCGGCATGCATACGACATCGCTCTGCCAACTCTTGCTTGCTGAGGATCCATTTTGGCTGCCTTCTTATCCTTCCGTTACATGCCGCCGCGATTTTCGACCAGCCACCGCAGGCTAATAAGCGGGCCAATCGGAGAAGCCGGCACCACCCTCTTCATGCGATTATCTATTTTCACTGTGCTGGCTCGGCCCCATCGAAAACCTCTCCACTAGAGCGTGCTCCTCACCTCTTGTCAGCCAATTAGATTAGAAAAACAGCAGAGTGTAGACAATTTTATTGGTTTTGAAAGCGAACAAAGGTGACCTCCTATAAACGAGGAGAGTGTTTGATCGGGCTGTTCAGACAACGCTGCGGGTCACCGCCCAATGCTTGCGTCGGTGGTTACGTAAATTTGACATCAGGAGTTTGGAATCAAAACAGTTTGGAATCATTTTACGTTATAGCGCCCCTGCAGTCCATCCTCAGCAAAGCTGGTGCAAAACGGCAAATACACTGAAACCTCGTAATATAACCCCTTGAAATCCCCATCCAAGTATTTAAAACCTTGTTTTAACCAAGTAAGATTTTTCTGCCAATAGATATAACAAACAAGACTGTTGTGTGCTCGTTCAGCTTGGTAGTTTCTGCATCCCTTCGTTGAATATGCAGTCAAGCAACACTGTGTCACTGCTGCACTACGATGGCTAGCCACACCTCTTTTACTGCAGCCACACCACACAGGAAGGTGCCCAACTTGCACCACGGTGGTGCTAAACATTAGTTCCTCCACTTTTTCAAACTATGCAGACTGGCAGCTAGGTGAAGCCTCCCAGATAGCACCAGCGCCAGTGCCATCTGCGGAGCCAAGCAGGCACTGCAAAGTTCACCGGCCTACTCGAAAGCCGTCCTCTGCGTTGCCGTTTCGCTAGTTTCACGGTGAGCCAAGAGGAAAGTGAACGACCATCGCACAAGGAGATTCTCGGGTATTGATCACTTTCAGAAACACATTATCACTTTCGTGAAATTTTGTTTGACAGCATTGCGCGCAGATAGTGAGCTGGAGCAGAAACGCTGCCGGCTGTACATGCCGAGTCACATGCAATCTTGTGGATTGCCTGGGAATACTGCTCCAGAATGCATCTACCATAAAGATTGTTGCATCAGGAGTTTAAGAAATTATGTGCTGCAAATGCCGAAAAGATTTTTCACGATTTATTGAAATTTAACCACACGTGCAGCGGGCCGCAAAGCTGTCTTATTTCCGTGCTTGCAGTTCTGCACCCCACGGGGCATTGCGCAGTGAAGGGCCACAACTCGGTTACATCGGGGGTTTCAGTGTTAAGAAGCACCATCACAATACATGTGTGCCCACTGCTAGGCAATAAAGAAAGGCAATGAATATTACACAGATGTTGGTTAGCATTCGGCTAGGTCCTCACCACAAAACAAACATCACATGTGCGGCACTCACCACATGCTTCGTGCAAAGTGCACGTTAGGACTGAGCAAGCACAACAAAGATTTCAACTTTTTACATCTGGTTTGAAAATCTTTTTGAGAAATAGTGAATTGCAACTTCACTCGAATATTTCACTTGTTCCCACAATGACTGCTGGTGGACAGCTTCCACAGCACTTTGGGTCTCCTCAGAGATGCCAACAACACCGGCAGAATAATTATGCATTGACGGATGTTTCAAACCTCAGAGGTTATTCAAGCATTGGCATTTCATTACTCGTTGCTTTTTGTTGGATTCAATCATGAATTAGTAGAGCAAAGTAGCGCGGTTCATTATCGTTTTCAGGTGTGCTAACAGCAGAAGGGACAGTTTGCCATTTGAAGATGATAGGCTCGAATATGAAAAAAGGTTTGCCATTACGAAATTTCCCACAAACAACAATACTGAGAAAATGCGTTTAATATCATCAACTAATTCTTTCCCGAAACTGCTCTGATCATGAAGTACAGTAGTTCTTGCAAATGCACAGAATTGACAAATGGACAGGAGCTGTGTAAGAAAAAGGAAAGTCAAAGCAGTCGGTCTTAATATTTGTTTTACCAGTCATTACTTAAAGGGACACTAAAGCAAAACAATAAATCACTTTTAGACGGATAAGGCATTCTTCAAAAACTCTGCTGTCATTAATTACACTGCAATAGGTCAATTATTAGAAGTCAAAATGAATTTAAAAGTTATTTTTTTTTATTTCGCACGGAAAACCCAATGTCAGCACTTCAGTGTGATGCCATGACTTCTGAAGTAATTTTTCGTATTTGGGCTACATTGGCTCATTAAAAGTTTGCCAAACTTTCCATATTTAGTCTTGGGCTCCTTTAGAACACCGTGTCTTTACCGGTAAAGAATTAACTGGGACCCAGAAGACGCTGTCAAAATCCATGACGTCAAGGTGGCATCGGCACTCGCTTTCTGTGTTTTTCGTTTCTTTCTGGCTTGCCAAGTGGCTTCTCGTGGTAAGAGTGGTGTTTTTGGTATTGTGGAAGTGTAATCTACTGATACAGAAGAAATTCCCTTTAGTGTCCCTTTATAGTTGCTGTTGTTGCAAGACATGACTTATTTTGCTGAATGTCTCTTGCAGCGAAATACCTTCCCGTCCTACCCTCGGTGTTGACTCAAATTGGCTTTTCTAGTTGACAGCAAGAGAGATATTAAAAGCAAAGCTCACCGAACACTTTCTCCTTGTGTCAGCAGTGAGTGGTTGGCAGTTTGAATGCTGCAAGAGCCTAGCAATGATCAATACCTTGTCAAAGTGGTGATTTGGGCGAGTGTTGGTTTGAAATGGTTCTTGCACTAAAAGACAAGTGCTTCGTGCACCCCTTTTCATGTTCTAGCAGAAAAACCATTTCAACGTGTACTCACGCAGGAGGCAATTTGTTTATCATCAGCAATGAAATGCATCACTTGCAACGCTTTTCAGACGCACATGAGAAAAGCTTAACTGGGCCATTTTGTTGACTCTGTGGCAAAGATATTTTTGACAAGGAGTCCTAAAAATGAACCTTTCAACTGCTGGCTCAATTTTAGTAAAAATCGGATAGAGAGAGATACAAGCTTCAATGATACGCTGGAGATGTAAAAACTGCAATGCATGCTTACAGTAATAGCATCGGGCTGGGTGCCAAATTTTAGCATTATAGAATAATTTTTCAAAATGTTAGAGCTCTTGAAAAGTTCCAGCGACTATGGCTACTCGAAAAAACTGCTGTTCCGAAATGACAAGAATGTTTAGCATTTTTGTGACTTGCATAACATTGTGCTATTGTGCCACTGTGGAGCCATCTTTTTATTGTGCAATACTGTAGCAACTGAGGGGGTGCGCGATGTACAATAAAAAGCAGTGCGCATGACCTATGCGGTCAGTGTGCCTACGCAGCGGCTACTGTGTCTTCATTGCCGTGCACAATGGCCGGTCATCACAACTGGCGACGAGAAAAAATGCTTCAAGTAAATGACAACGGTGACGCAAGAACAAGCTTGCCGGTCATCGGGAAGATAGACGAGTTCAATGTGGACGCTGCAGACTGGACCGAGTACCGAGAGCGGATGGAACTATTCCTAACGGTGAACGACGTGCCAGACGGTAAGAAGACGGCCGCATTTCTAACGTGTTGCGGGGCCGCGACGTATTCCTTGCTGCGAAACCTACTGGCCCCTGAGAAACCTGCCGCAATGAACTTAGCGGCAATTTTTGAAGCCCTCAACAACCACTTCGTACCAAAGGTGTCGGAAGTGGTAGCAAGTTTCAAGTTCTTCTCACGAAATAGGTGGGACGGAGAGGCTGTGAGCGAGTACTTCGCATCGTTAAAGCGACTGGCCGACGACTGCAAATTTGGGTCATTCTGAGACCGCATGGTACGAGACCAAATCGTCGGTGGCATTGACGACGTGTCAATGTAAACGCGGTTACTGTAAACAGCCAATTTAAACCTGGAAACCACAATGAGTACAGTACGGCCATTAAGGCTGCTCGCAAGAATGTCTCACAAGGATTCCCGTATGCTAAGCGCTCACCCAACGCCACATTTGGAGCCAGCCCAGTTGACAGTCGAAACTGCCATGGTGGCAACAAACTTAGTGCAACATGGCCGTCGCGAACGCAGGTGTTTCCGCGGCGGCGGTACCCATCAAGCGCGCCAGTGCCAACACGTCAACTCAGTTTGCTACAAATGCAGGTGGCAAGGGCATCTGGCATGAGTGTGCAAAAGTGATAGCGAGTTAGTAAACAGACAGGCGTGGCATGCAGATTCGAGGTACGTGAACACCGTGGATGAAGTGCTTGGGACACTCGAAGTGAGTGAAACACCAGAAGCGTACAATCTTTGGGCACTCGAGGCGGTCGGGCCGGCACCCATGCACATTGCAGTTATCATTAACGACGTGCCACTAAAGATGGGACTTGATACGGGCGCCAGTGTCTCAACCATAAGTGAAACAAAGTTCACGCAACCGTTCCCATCGGCCGCCTTGGAGCGATCCAACGTACGGCTGAGAAGTTTTTGCGGAGACACACGACCAGTCGCCGGGAAGTTTGCGGCCGCCGTAAAGCTTGGGGAGGAGGAGAGACGGCTACCTCTGTTTGTGGTAAAGGGGCAGTGCCCAGCATTGTTTGGTAGGAGCTGGATGAAGGAATTCCAGTTGGGAATCGGCAAGCCGGAATCTATTTTGTCCGTGTCGTCTGCAGAAGAAGCTGTGGACCATTTTTGAGAGGTGTTTTCAGATGGTTTAGGCACGTTCCGTGGGGTTAAGGCTCGCGTCTTCGCGGCGCCAGACACCAAACCAAGATTCTTTAAGCCCCGGCGGATGCCCTTTGCTTTGAAAGACAAGTTTGAGGAGTCGTTGCAGAGACTGCTCCATCAAGGTGTGGTCAGCCAGTGAAGACTGCCAGATGGGCAGCACCTGTCGTTCCGGTGCTAAAACAAGATGGGCAGTTGCGTATATGCGGCGATTACAAGTTGACTGTAAATCCCATAGCACTTGTGGAAACGTATCCCGTGCCACGCATAGAGGAATTGTTCACGAAGCTCCAGGGAGGAGTGAGGTTCACAAAGCTAGACCTAAAGGACGCCTACCAGCAGATCGAGCTGGAAGAACAGTCACAGGAGTTCGTCACTGTCAATACCCCCAAGGGCTTGTTTCAATACACGAGACTGCCATTCGGGGTTGCTTCCGCCCCAGCCATATTTCAACGAGACACGGAAAACCTCCTGGGAGGTCTTGATTACTTCGATAACATCTTGGTAACAGGTGCTAATGACGACGAACAATGGGCAAATGTCTGCAAGGTACTAAAGCGCTTGCAAGAGGTGGGCTTGAAGCTGAAACTTGCAAAATGCAAGGTCCAGTACTTCAGCCACATAATAAGTGCTGCCGGGCTACAACCTCGAGATGCGAAAGAGTTGCAAAGCCATTTGGGTTGGGTGAATTTCTACAGAAAGTTTCTCCCCAACCTGTCAGATGTACTGCAGCCATTGCTTACCAATGGAACAAAGTGGCGCTGGACGGCAGTTGAGCAATGTGCATTCACGAAAAGCAAGGAGCTGCTCGCATCCACCCGTGTCTTGGCCCGTTATGAGCCCTCCAAACCCACGGTGTTGATCACTGATGCTTCCCCTCGTGGCCTGGGGGCAGTCCTGGCACAGAGAGAGCCTACTGGAGAACAGCGACCGACAGTCTTTGCATCAAGAAGCCTCACGGCCGCTGAGAAGAATTACAGTCAATTGGATAAACAGGCACTTGGTCTAGTGTTTGGTGTCACAAAGTTCAGGCAGTATCTCTGGGGATGGAAATTTGAAGCGGCTACCGACCACAAACCCTCGTTGGGCCCGTTAGGTGCTGGAAGGCCTATTCCGGAAACGTGCTCGCCGAGGCTTCTTCACTGGGCGTTGCTGCTGGCAGGGTACAGCTACAGTTTGAGCTATAGGCCTGAGCATGGGATACAGTTTGAGCATGGAGGCCCGATAGCCCATGCAGATGGGTTGAGTAGACTCCGCTTGCCAACAACTGAATGCTCTCCGGGGATGCCTGCGGAGGTATTTGTGCTTGAAGGTGTCTATCCCCGTGTCCTTTCATCAAAGGTGGTTGCAGAAGCCACTGCAAGAGATCCGGTGTTGTCAAGAGTGCTACAGGATTTATGGTCTGGTCATGTTCAAGACTTGACATCAGAGGGGGGGGGGGGGGGGGCATAGGTGTCCCGATTCACTGAGTTAAGTGTGCATCAGAACTGTGTGCTCTGGGGAAACCGTGTTGTGGTACCCTCCAGCCTACAAGGGGAAGTCCTCAAGTTACTACACAAGAGCCACCCTGGGGTCACAAAAATGAAAGCCATCGCCCAGTCATGTGGTGGCCGTCGTTGGACGACATCGTAACCACGGTTCAAGAGTGCTTCGCCTGCCAACAACAGCAGAGACCATTGAGACCAGTACCTATGATGCCGTGGCCATTCCCAGACAGGGCCTGGTCAAGAATCCCCGTGGACTATGCGGGACCTTACCGGAATTCCATTTTTTTTATTGCAATTGATGCATTCTCCAAATGGATTGAAGTTTTTGCCGTTTCATCACCCTCAGTGGAATGTGCAATTGCGTGCATGCGGGTCATGTTTGCGAATCAGGGCCTCTCAGACAGGGTGGACAATGGACCCGCTTTCGCGAGTGAAGCGTACGATACATTCTTGAAGAAGAAAGGCGTGAAGAGGATGCTAGTATCGCCCTATCACCCTGCTTCTAATGGTGCAGCGGAGAGAGTCGTTCAAACTATGAAAGTAAAATTACACAAAGTTGACCCAGGAGACCTTCGTGCACAAATTGCACGAATACTGTTATCATATAGGTCGACACCCCCCGAGGTCACCGGGTGTTGCCCATCCAGGCTGTTGATGGGACAGAGGCTCAGGACTGCATTGGATCTGCTGCGGCCGGACTTGAGGAAAATAGTCCTCCAAAAACAACTCGCTCAGAAGATGGAGTACGATCAAAGAGCGAAACCGAGGGTGCCAGCACAACCAGGAGACAGAGTAGTCACCAGGAATTTTCGGCCAGGTCCGAGCTGGATTCCCGCTGTATTCATCAGGCAACACAATTCACAGGTGGAGCTACAATTGGATGATGGGCGACAATGGACCCGGCATCTCGACCATGTAAGGCCAGAGTCGATGCCCGACCAGCACAACCGTCGGTGCTCCAGCACCGCACGCTCAGAACCCCATTTGACCGGAGGTACAACTGACAGTGGTTTACCGGAAGCAGCGACAAGCTTGGAGGGTCAATTACTACCATCCGGCGAGCCCTATCAACTGGAGGCCAGTGACACCACAAGATCAACACGCACCGATTGCTCCACACCTCTGCTTTGTCGGAGCACTAGAGAACGCTGTCCGGTGTTTCGGTTTTCTCCTTGAACTGTAACTACTTATATGCTGTTGTGTTAAGGGGGGAGGAAGTGTGGTAAATGACACCACCAGGCGTGCGCGATGTACAATAAAAAGCAGAGCGCATGACCTGTGCGGTCAGTGTGCCCCTCACAGCGGCTACTGTGTCTTCATTGCCATGCGCCATGGCCGCGGGTTCGATCACCACAAATACTTTTCATAGAAATAGATTATAATTGACACCGTTAGAATTGCACTTTGACCTTGCACTCAAAATGTCCTTTTTCTATAAAAAGGAAGGCAAAACTTAAAACTGTGATATTGGGTATGGTCACCCGTTTTTTCATTCCATGTGCTGGCTGGCTGTGACCCGTCCAGTTTCCCCTTGCGAAAGAGGTCCTTTGTTTCCAAGGGTATGCACGTACCATTTCGTACAAGAGTGGCAAATGACAAAACAGCTTTTTGAATAAATGCTTCAGTTGCGAGAGCGCCTTCTTTAATAAAAAGTTGTCAAGATGAGAAGCACTCTAGAAGGATACACCCTGTGGCACTCTTAGATGGAAGCCTTATAAAATGTCAACCCAACAAACCTCTAAGTGCGCTGCTAAAGTTAAAAAAAAAAAAACACAAGATGAGCACATCAGGTAGAGCTTAAGTCCTTCAGTTAATTATGTGGTCAAAATACTAGAAAAGTACTTTGATGTCACATTCATGTTTGCAGCACGGACTTGAAAAACACGCAAGAGGAACCAAGTAGACTACACAAACGCTGAAAATTGGCCTGCATATGCCCTGTGGTCTATGGGCGCAAATGCAACATTGCCTGCAAAAAGAAACATGCGACTCGGTTTGTTCCTTCCACGATTGCCGTCGTGTACAAGATACCGCTTTCATGCGGGAAAAGCTATATCGGCTCACTGGGCGCTGTCTCGATGACAGACTGCGAGAGCACCGGGCGGATGCGCAGGTGGAGGGCCCCAGGTGCGTCTGTACTCCAGCATTCGATGCTACACGTGTGAGAAATTTTTGAAGCCATAGCTATTAGCAATAATTAAAACAAATGTGTCAGCGTTCTGTCTGTTGGTCTATCACAGAAAGAGCTCGAGTACTCGAACGAAAGTGTACAAGCAGTGGTGATAGTCTTAGTTGCTTATCTGCTTCTCTGTGTAGCTGTAGTGTTCGTGGAACCTGATGATTTCTTGGTGATATGTCCGTTTTCACCCCACTTGTGTAGTGTTTCCGCTTATGTGCCTGTATATATTTCATGTCCAGCCCTTGTTCAGTCTGCTTGTTTCCTTCTGTGTAAGTGTTTTTCAAATCTGCGCTGCAAACATGAATGTGAGATGCAGCATCCAACTAGCCCACCTCACCGCTTTAAGTACTTTAATGGTTCAGCTTTTCTTGACCGAGTCACAAAGTGTCAGGCACGACCACCAAGGGTCTCAGACCACTGTGTGAATCTTTTAAATGAGGCTCTTTCTCAGTCACGATGACGATTTATTCGCATCCCCTTTGAATCGTGGCGGTGACAAATGGTCACCTATCCTACTTGAGTTAATCAGGTATGCTATACATACCGTATTTACTCGATTGTAATGCGAGTTTTTTTCCATATTTTTGCTACCTGAAGTCGATCCTCGCGTTACAATTGAATAGCGAAATTCAAGTTGTCTAAAAAGTGCAATGATACACCCAATTCTAATGAATAAGTGAAATGTGCGAGTGAAAGTGAAATGTGCAAATACGCGAGTGAAAGGGCGCGAGGGATGCACGCTTCCACAGAGAGCAAACGCACGGCGGAGAGCAAACGCAAAGTCTTCCGTTGTGCGAAAGGTCGTGGGGGGATGGGAGGGAGGGAGGGGAGCCCACGTTTAGCTGCGGCACCAAATGTGTATCTTGTGACCGGGCGCAAGAAGAACTGGCGACTCAATCTCCCACGCGACAGGAGGAAAGTGGGAAGGAAGTGCGGGAGGGAGGGGGTGCGGCTTATACTCTGCCAGCAATTGTGTTCTTGTACTTTGCGCTGCTGCGGTCTGTCGCGCGCACCTTATCTTGAAAGCGATCTGCACACGGCTCCTACCTTTGCACGCGCTGTGCTTTCGCCGTGTTTCCGTTCAAGCGATGGACCGCACGAACCTTCACTCTCTGCTGCTGACGCGCTATAGCGTGTTGACAGCGGTTGTGCGCGGTTACTAGAACACGTTACTAGAAAGTAGAGGAAGCATAAAGGAGAAAGAAGGGTTCACTGCCGTTTTCTACGCGTGGCTACGCTAGCGTGGCTGAGACGTCGGCACATACACGCATGTTCCGGCGCAATGCAGAACCGGCGACCTTGTTATTTGAGAGAGGGTGAAATGTCCGCCACATTTTTTTTTTCTTTTTGGTTTGTTCGCGACACTGAGGGGTATCCCCTAAGCTTTTACTCTATGGCGGTGCCGGAGCAATGCCGGTCGGAGGCGCTGCTGCGTGATTTGGTTCGAATTAACGAGATTCGACTGTAAATTGAATGCGAACGTTCTAGCCGCATTCCTCGACTGTCGCATATGCATGGCGGCTCGGTGCACATGTTTTGCATATGTGCGGGCCTTGAAAATTGTTGCTTTGGTTATAGTGTGGTACCACTTATAGTGTGGATATTTGCGACTCCGGCGACTTACGTTATAAGCAGTCTACACTGTAGTCATGTTTGCTCGTGCGAGCTGACACCATGCTTGTTAATTCAGTAAGTAAGCAAATGTTTCCAAGTTTATACAGCCGATAAAACAACTGTCCTTACTCCGTATAGCTCTGTACTAATTTGCTATCGCAATTGATGCTTCGCCTTTCGGGAAAATGTGCGACTTTTTCATGCATCCGGTGGTGTCACGTTACTTTAGCGGTTTTATTTTGCTGGACATAACAAAAACTCAACCCTCGCATTACTTCCACAGTTTTATTTTTTCATGATGGACGCAATGAAAAGTCACCCCTCGCGTTACAATCGAGTAAATACGGCACATGCTTTTCATTGCTGGCATTTTTGTACAATACATGTCTCTCATGAAGTGGCAGCAGCTGCACCTTCTGGCAGAATGGCTCCATGCACATTGCAGCCAGCAAGGCACAGTTGTAGGAGGAACGTATACTTACGCTTCCAGCATCACGGTCGACAAGTGTGCTCAACAAACAGCTGCGTCACCCATGCAGAGCATTGTGTGCACTAGAGCACCCTGCATGGGTTCAAGAATTGAACACATCTGCACCAGGTGGCCATCCTTTGCTTGTTCATTCAATAAACAGTACGAAGATAGTGCCAGCAATATACAGGCCCTTTGTTTCCAAGGGTACACATTTACTCTTTTGTTGGCCTAAGACCATGTAACAACACAGCACTCTGACGACCTGTGTGGTCGCGAGATGTGTTCAATTCAGAAAGCAGCCTACCTGCATCATCAGCCATTCCACTCAGTGCAAAAGCCTGCCTCAGAGCATCTGCATGAAAACACAGCCGATGCCTTGGCATAGTCAGAGACACCTCGTGTTACTGCACATGCGAACATTGTCACCAACAGCAATTCAACGAAGCGCACAAAAGGCCTTTACATCTAGCCCTGACAGACTGCTTCAATGAAAAATTACAAAACACCCTTGTAGACTAGAAAGATCCATTTGTGATATGCCGGCAGGTCAACCTCCCACTGAGGTTGTCGCATAAAATGAGTGGTAGTCAAGTTGAAAAAAGAAAAAATATCTGTACCAAATGCAGATTCTGGCTGAGGCTACTGGTACCAAAACAATAAATACTGGCAACTTGAACACATTAATGTACAGAAAAAATTACCCTGCAATGTACGAGTGAACGAGTATAGTAGGTGAATAAGCTTCTCTCAAGCAATGTTACAAATACTAGCGTTGCCTTGGCGGCAGCTGCGCTAGCACTCAACGTACACCTCCTTATTAGGCTCCGATTAGTGCAATGAGCTCAACACCTTGGAAGAGAGCACTTTTTCTCTGGTTCACATTTATTTGTACGTTTGAGGTGCCCCCAACTGAATGTACAGTGCTTGCACAAGGCTTGCAGCCAACACCAGCATTCCGCATCAAAGAGGCTTTTGCAGACCACCCACTTCTTTTCAAATTGCTTCAATTTTCAATTTGAGGGTTTACTGTATGTTCAGTTCCTCCTTCAAACATTTATTCCTTCTTGAAACATTTATCACAAAGTGACATTTCCTGTATGTATATATACATCCTCCTTATAAAAAAAAAAAAAAAAAAAAAAAAAAAAACACCTGCTGGGTTTGTTTAGCGCGTGGGCTTCGGTGGACATTTCATGCCAAGCTTGGTAGGCTTCTTTCGATCCAGAATTCATCAGCAGTTGATAAAGCTGTCAAAGTGGTTCACTCTGCCAAAACAGACTGACAGTCAGAACTTGCACACATTTTTTGTGTGTACCTATTTATGAACACGGGTGTTCTTTTTTGTATGCTTCTGGAGAGGGATGCCGCGTGCTAGTAGACCACTCGGCAGACACAGTTGAAAACTTAAAGATCTTGAGGCAGACTGATAAAAAATAAATGCCAGCCATCAGCTGTGCTCTCCATGAATGTGAGGCAGGCTTTCGCAGACTGATGATCAGCCACTAGCAGCAGGCACGTGCTGTCAGCCAAGTGGCATGCTATAGAAATACAGGCGTCCACTATGGCTATGCCCCAGATGGTGTGAGCCATTAAAAGTGCGATGCGGTGAGGATTCACCTCACAGCATTAAGATAATCTCGGACACTGTTAAAAGCATCCACAGCTGTTTGGTGGAACTCTTTGCCTCTCCTGGCATGAACACCTTTTGGCAGGTATCAAGCGGCACAGCCATTTATTTGTGGAAGGAAAAAAATTGGCATTGATCTAAATTCATTTAGGTGGACGTCAGCTATTAATTCAAAGCCACGTGTTGTCACTGTGCTACCCTTCATTCACAATGCATAATTCATACAAACTGCTTTAAATGGTACGTGAATCGATTAAGACCAATATGACCTGCGCACCCTGTCGAAGCGCTTCCTATGAGCATGCACGCGCAAAGGCTTCTGTAGCACCCTTACAAAACGTGCAAATATTAGCATTCATAAGCCCAATTTTTCTACCGCTGTATTACACCATCACTTTGCTGAAACTTGAGCCACGTGTTGTCTGTTGGTTGTGGTAACACTTAATTCTGTTCGGTTACAACTCTTTAGAAACTTTGCCAACAGTACATGTCTCTTAATTACTAATCATTACTAATTTCTCCTAGTGCCTCAACCGAGTGAAGTGCCAAAAAGCTGTGGTGTGGGAGCCCCAGAAAATTAAGTAGGTTTTTCATTGCTGATTGATTGTTGGCGTAAACACCAGAGAAAGAAACAGCTTGGCACCAGGGAGCTGTTGTGCCAGCATGTGGACTGCTTTAACGCTCACAGAGAGAGGCTGCTTGCCATTCTAAACTCCAATCAAGTACTCAGAGGAGCGCCTCGGGTGCTCCAAACCCTGCAACTGGAGTCATGCAGCAGGCTGACTGTCATGGATGCACACAGCCAACACTCATGCTGATGTAGCATTGAAAAATGAGCCCCACACAGCAATACAACTAAGTCCGCAAGAAGAACGGCGATAATAGTGCACCTCAAGGGTCACTGACATGCACAAACTCTATAAAATCGGCTCGCATAATTTCAAATATAATCTGCAAGCTGTGCTTAGCAAACACTTGACAAAGGTGAAAGAGGTAAGGTGTTACACTCTTTCAGGGCCAACATATTTCTCCTTGCAGTTACCACAACCATTATGTGCCAAGCACTTTGGTGAGTGGAGCAGAGAAGGCCTCACATATTTGAGCCAGCCTTGTCACACTCACCTCGGAGTAGTGCTCATTGTTCTGCTGAAGCAGGTCCACACACAGTTCGGCAAGGTGGATCAGCTCCTTCAGCTTACGGTTCGAAGGCAGCTGCTCCTCAAGGTCTGGGTGGAGACAAGTGCCCCTTTTTTTTTAACTGAAAACGCTACACTGGAAGCATGCATTGCACAATCCTTGGGGATTGTCACCACCACTGTTGCTATATCTAGAGGAACATACAACCGATGTTTATGGGAACAACATGGTCAAACTAAATTCAATTTCCTAGAGGTCTCGTTGATACGCATGTCACCACTGTGGCAACAAATCATTTAATCGGGTCGTATGCCACACAATCCGATGATGTCACAACTCGGCACGAGTGTGCAGAAGGCACAATCTGTGAACCATGTGGCATTCTCGCACTGTCTTACACAATGCTGGTGTGCTCTGAAATGGATCTCTTCACAATCAAGCAAGACGAACGGGCCACAGAAAAGACTTCCAGTCATTGATAAGGCCTAGTTCTTAAAACAATGACTCGAGGCTTTCTTTATTCTGTAAATACAGCTTTGTGTAGATGGTCATTTGCGCTTTTTGGCGCACAGGGCTTGGCACACACTTTTAAACCTTTCACCGTGTAGGCTGTTATTAACCACTTCATGAGCTGTCGTAATTATGTAACATCTTGGGTCAAACATGTAAGAGTAACCTTTACATAAAGAAAACTGCATTTGCTCTTCCCAAAAGTTGTTGGCACCTAACTTACTGCACGACTTTTTATTTTGCTGTGAAAACTTGGGCGAGTCTTTTTTAAGCCACATATGCTTAAACACTTTTCTAAAAAATTCTAAATTTATCAGTCAGAGGCATAGCATATCTACATATTGTAGCATATGATATGCCATGCAGTTATTGGTATGACCATGCAGAATAACCTTTGAATTGCAGAGAACTTGTAAAGTACGAGGTGATCATTTTTAGGTTTTACAGAACTTCAAAAAAAATTGCCTGTGGCAGATAGCATAATTCTTGTCCTTGAGCTGGATTATTCAAAGTGGCGGACATTACTAGTGCAAGAAATTGACACACATATATCAACTAATTATTGAAAATTTACTAATTAAAATTTTAATTATATACGGCACATACTGCAATTTATGAATTGTAGCCGGTGAGTTTGCAAGATGTATCAACTTGAAATGAAGTTCCAGGATGACACCAATTTCAAAATATTTCTTCCCGAAATGTGAGACGAAATACATGGACATTCCAGTTACTTTTGTGCTGCAATGCACGAAACAGCATTTTGTTAAAAAAGTAATCAGAACAACAGTACATTTTTACGGCGAGTTTGATGGTGCATATCTCCAAACTGACAAAATTCTGGAAATTATTCCAAGTGCATACGCCTCGCAAGCCCATTGGCTACAATCCGTAAATTGCCACATGTGCTGTAAAGTAATTAACTAAGAAATTAATTAGTGATTTTTTAAAATTACTTCAATATCTGTTTCAATTTATCGTGCAAGTAGTGTCCGCGTCTCTGAATAATCCAGCTCAAGGATTAGAATTGTTATACGCAACACACTATTTTGAAGTATTCCGTAAAACATAAAAATGATCACTTCGAATAGCAGAGCCATTGAGAATACTTGAAGCAGTTTTTCAAAAATAGGAGCGTACTTTTCACAGCTCAAACTAGTACAAGGTTCTCTAAAATTTGATATCTGACTTACTTACAGCTTTAATGTCTATATTGAACCATTTATAGACAGTGTTTTTGTGTCAATTATTGTTTGCATAGTCCATTGGCGAGTGTTTGTTTTATTTCACTAGTAGTCTTTAGAAGCTTAATGCGAGCCCCCGCCCCCCTGAAAAAAAAAAACATTCATCCTGCGAGAGAAATGTGTTGCTGCTGCTGTGTTAGCTCTTGAAACACAGCAGGCCGCCATGCAAACACTGTTATATGTGGTGCAATGTAAAATAACACACAGAAAAAGGAGGGAGATGACTTTCCACTACTTGAAGCACAAAAGCCAAATATGTACGCTCGCCAAAGAGCGAAGGCGCAGCATGTGCACACCGACTATCTCAATGCAGTGCCTTAATGTATAGCTTCAGCAAGACAGTGTGTAGACGATGAACCGAATTAATTAATGCAGCTCAAAGCCATTAGGAAGAAAGTTCCATCGATTCTTCTTTACAAGAATGAATGTGAATTTTCAGATACTAGCATCAAGCTTCCAAAGACTATGCAAAGCAAATATTGACATAAAACTGACTTTTTTTGTCTGTTGTTTTACAATGCACCACATAACTTTTATAAGCTATGCATCCACTCGACCAACATTATTCTTGTACACATTTATCGCCAATAATGGTGCTTAGAAAAAGTGCAAGCATTCTGACACTAAATCTGTTCTTGTCTGAGGAAACAAATCCCTGCTCTCATCCACCACCAACATAACACACCAATGTATTTCTCGATCAAAACATCATAGTAGGCTTACCCTGACATTTTTGTGTGCTGACTTCAAGTGTATAAATTGTGCAAATAACCTGTTTGTTCACAAACTTCTCGCACATTGTGTGACAAACTGTTGCCAAACGTTTTTTAAAGCAAACTAAGAAATTATTTTCAATGCTAAAGTCATCCCATATTTCATTGCCAGATAGAACATAGATTCCCGGTGAATATGTAGAATTTCTTTTTTCGATTTGATTGCAATAGAAGTTGTTCTATATGTATCATACACCATGCGGGAAGAGATTAAATCTTTCTGTGGCACTAGTGAAAACATTTAAAATGTTGGCAATCAAGAATAAATAATACAATTGCTATCCCTCAACAATTAGGCAATAAATCATCCCTACATCTGTAGATCCTAAATTAAATGACATTCATTAAAGAATCCCTGAAACTGAATTAATAAAATATTAATTTTAAAAAATGTTTTTGTCATGAACGGATGGAATCTCTCATCTCTCACGGAAAGCTTTTTCACATTAAGAGTGAGTACGCTATAGTAAAAGAGTAGTTAAACGCTCTTCTGGTTGATGTGAACTGAGTGTGTTGTTTGCCGATGCAGGCCTCAAAATGAAGTGTGTGTTTACTCCTTGCAAGAAGACAAGTACAGTTGCCATCACCACTGTTTACTCCTCTATGTGTACTTGTGCAACAGCTTTGCACTTATAGCACTTGCATTTTTATTTTTGCAGGTACAAAACTTAATGTGTGCATATTCTTTTCCCATTTCATTTAGATCCTCCTTCGGGGCCTAACAGCATTACATAAGGGGGACATAGAGGGATGTAAACATCAGATAACTACAGGACAGAAAAGTTAACAAAAATATGCAATTGCAACAGCGATGACAAGAAATAAAAAAAAAACACTTTTCAACAAAAATAAATCTACATTCAAGATAAATACAAAGTAAAACAGCAGTTCAATGCGAAGATTAAAGGTAAAAATATTAGAAAGAAGCTTAAGGGGCCCCTGAAACGGTTCGGACAAATTTTGTAGACGTGTAAGGTGCAGCTACAGTAAAACATTCACGTCACAATTTAAGTGAAGCGTCTCATAGTAAGAGAGCTACAGACAATTACAAGTTTCCCTCCTCCCTAGCCATGCTTTTTCTCCTCAACTCATTCCCTGAGCGATCGAGGCCAATCTCAGCCTTCCCTGGCTCTGCGTCATGAAGTGGTGTCGTGGCATCTGTTGTCTTGGAGCCAGCAAGCAAGGTGTCTCCAATACTATCCGCAAGCCATCTGGCTGTCAGTCCCCAGTGAAAGCTGGGGATCGCAATGCTATTTACTCAGTGTCCATTTGCAGAAAACCAGCTAAATCGTTTCAGGCCTGTCACTTTAATGGAGCCGCATGCTTCTTGTGCTATTCCCAATGATGCCAACTAGATCGCTTACCCATTCTACGTAGAATGGGCAGCTATTTTTCTGAGAACATGGAGGGGGGGGAGCAGCCGATCTGCCGAAATCTCTAATTCATAAGTGTTTAGGCAGAGCACTTCAAATTATTATCGCAATGCTCAGCGTCCATTTGCAAAAAACCAGCTAAATCGTTTCAGGTCTGTCACTTTAATGGAGCAGCATGCTTCTTGTGCTATTCCCAATGACGCCAACTAGATTGCTCACCCATTCAATGTAGAATGGGCAGCTGTTTTTCTGAAAACATGGAGGAGTGGAGCAGCAGATTTGCAGAAATGTTTAATTAATAAGTGTTTAGGCAGAGCACTTCAAATTATGATCGCAATGCTATTCACTCAGTGTCCATTTGTAGAAAACCAGCCAAATCATTTCAGGCCTGTCACTTTAATAGAGCAGCATGCTTCTTGTGCTATTCCCAATGACGCCAACTAGATCGCTCACCCATTCTACGTAGAATGGGCAGCTATTTTTCTGAGAACATGGAGGGGGGGGGGGAGCAGCAGATCTGCCGAAATCTCTAATTCATAAGTGTTTAGGCAGAGCACTTCAAATTATTATCGCAATGCTCAGCGTCCATTTGCAAAAAACCAGCTAAATCGTTTCAGGTCTGTCACTTTAATGGAGCAGCATGCTTCTTGTGCTATTCCCAATGACGCCAACTAGATCGCTCACCCATTCTATGTAGAATGGGCAGCTGTTTTTCTGAAAACATGGAGGAGTGGAGCAGCAGATTTGCAGAAATATTTAATTAATAAGTGTTTAGGCAGAGCACATCAAATTATGATCGCAATGCTATTCACTCAGCATCCATTTGTAGAAAACCAGCTAAATCATTTCAGGCCTGTCACTTTAATGAAGCAGCATGCTTCTTGTGCTATTCCCAATGACGCCAACTAGATCGCTCACCCATTCTATGTAGAATGGGCAGCTGTTTTTCTGAAAACATGGAGGAGTGGAGCAGCAGATTTGCAGAAATCTTTAATTAATAAGTGTTTAGGCAGAGCACATCAAATTATGATCTCAATGCTATTCACTCAGCGTCCATTTGTAGAAAACCAGCTAAATCATTTCAGGCCTGTCACTTTAATGAAGCAGCATGCTTCTTGTGCTATTCCCAATGACGCCAACTAGATCGCTCACCCATTCTACGTAGAATGGGCAGCTGTTTTTCTGAAAACATGGAGGGGGGGAGCAGCAGATTTGCAGAAATCTTTAATTAAGAAGTGTTTAGGCAGAGCACATCAAATTATGATCGCAATGCTATTCACTCAGCGTCCATTTGTAGAAAACCAGCTAAATCATTTCAGGCCTGTCACTTTAATGAAGCAGCATGCTTCTTGTGCTATTCCCAATGACGCCAACTAGATCGCTCACCCATTCTATGTAGAATGGGCAGCTGTTTTTCTGAAAACATGGAGGAGTGGAGCAGCAGATTTGCAGAAATGTTTAATTAAGAAGTGTTTAGGCAGAGCACATCAAATTATGATCGCAATGCTATTCACTCAGCGTCCATTTGTAGAAAACCAGCTAAATCATTTCAGGCCTGTCACTTTAATGAAGCAGCATGCTTCTTGTGCTATTCCCAATGACGCCAACTAGATCGCTCACCCATTCTATGTAGAATGGGCAGCTGTTTTTCTGAAAACATGGAGGAGTGGAGCAGCAGATTTGCAGAAATCTTTAATTAATAAGTGTTTAGGCAGAGCACATCAAATTATGATCGCAATGCTATTCACTCAGTGTCCATTTGTAGAAAACCAGCTAAATCATTTCAGGCCTGTCACTTTAATGAAGCAGCATGCTTCTTGTGCTATTCCCAATGACGCCAACTAGATCGCTCACCCATTCTATGTAGAATGGGCAGCTGTTTTTCTGAAAACATGGAGGAGTGGAGCAGCAGATTTGCAGAAATGTTTAATTAATAAGTGTTTAGGCAGAGCACTTCAAATTATGATCGCAATGCTATTCACTCAGTGTCCATTTGTAGAAAACCAGCCAAATCATTTCAGGCCTGTCACTTTAATAGAGCAGCATGCTTCTTGTGCTATTCCCAATGACGCCAACTAGATCGCTCACCCATTCTACGTAGAATGGGCAGCTATTTTTCTGAGAACATGGAGGGGGGGGGGGGGGGAGCAGCAGATCTGCCGAAATCTCTAATTCATAAGTGTTTAGGCAGAGCACTTCAAATTATTATCGCAATGCTCAGCGTCCATTTGCAAAAAACCAGCTAAATCGTTTCAGGTCTGTCACTTTAATGAAGCAGCATGCTTCTTGTGCTATTCCCAATGACGCCAACTAGATCGCTCACCCATTCTATGTAGAAGGGGCAGCTGTTTTTCTGAAAACATGGAGGGGGGGAGCAATAGATTTGCCGAAATCTCTAATTCATAAGTGGTTAGGCAGAGCACATCAAATTATGATCGCAATGCTATTCACTCAGTGTCCATTTGTAGAAAACCAGCTAAATCATTTCAGGTCTGTCACTTTAATGGAGCAGCATGCTTCTTGTGCTATTCCCAATGACGCCAACTAGATTGCTCACCCATTCTATGTAGAATGGGCAGCTGTTTTTCTGAAAACATGGAGGAGTGGAGCAGCAGATTTGCAGAAATCTTTAATTAATAAGTGTTTAGGCAGAGCACTTCAAATTATGATCGCAATGCTATTCACTCAGTGTCCATTTGTAGAAAACCAGCTAAATCATTTCAGGCCTGTCACTTTAATGGAGCAGCATGCTTCTTGTGCTATTCCCAATGACGCCAACTAGATTGCCCACCCATTCTATGTAGAATGGGCAGCTGTTTTTTTGAAAACATGGAGGAGTGGAGCCGCAGATTTGCCGAAATATCTAATTCATAAGTGTTTAGGCAGAGCACGTACATCAAATTATGATCGCAATGCTCAACGTCCATTTGCAAAAAACCAGCTAAATCGTTTCAGGTCTGTCACTTTAATGGAGCAGCATGCTTCTTGTGCTATTCCCAATGACGCCAACTAGATTGTTCACCCATTCTATGTAGAATGGCCAGCTGTTTTTCTGAAAACATGGAGGGGGGGAGCAGCAGATCTGCCGAAATCTCTAATTCATAAGTGTTTAGGCAGAGCACATCAAATTATGATCACAATGCTGTTCACACAGTGTCCATTTGTAGAAAACCAGCTAAATCGTTTCAGGTCTGTCACTTTAATGGAGCAGCATGCTTCTTGTGCTATTCCCAATGACGCCAACTAGATTGTTCACCCATTCTATGTAGAGTGGCCAGCTGTTTTTCTGAAAACATGGAGGGGGGGAGCAGCAGATCTGCCGAAATCTCTAATTCATAAGTGTTTAGGCAGAGCACATCAAATTATGATCGCAATGCTATTCACTCAGTGTCCATTTTCCATTTGTAGAAAACCAGCTAAATCATTTCAGGCCTGTCACTTTAATGAAGCAGCATGCTTCTTGTGCTATTCCCAATGACGCCAACTAGATCGCTCACCCATTCTATGTAGAAGGGACAGCTGTTTTTCTGAAAACATGGAGGGGGGGAGCAATAGATTTGCCGAAATCTCTAATTCATAAGTGTTCAGGCAGAGCACATCAAATTACGATCGCAATGCTATTTACTCAGTGTCCATTTGCAAAAAACCACCTAAATCGTTTCAGGTCTGTCACTTTAATGGAGCAGCATGCTTCTTGTGCTATTCCCAATGACGCCAACTAGATTGCTCACCCATTCAATGTAGAATGGGCAGCTGTTTTTCTGAAAACATGGTGGAGTGGAGCAGCAGATTTGCAGAAATCTTTAATTAATAAGTGTTTAGGCAGAGCACTTCAAATTATAATCGCAATGCCATTCACTCAGTTTTCATTTTCCATTTGTAGAAAACCAGCTAAATCATTTCAGGCCTGTCACTTTAATGGAGCAGTATGCTTCTTGTGCTATTCCCAATGACGCCAACTAGATCGCTCATCCATTCTATGTAGATGGGCAGCTATTTTGCCGCGCATTTGTAGAAAACGGGCAAAATCGTTTCAAGGTCCTGTCCAGGGCCAACAAGATGCCGCACAGTGCTACTGAAGCCCTTTTTGACTGCACAGGTTTCACAATACACAGCATGAAGCTATGGGCTACGATCGAGTCATTATTATTACCAAAAGAAATGTTGATGAAACCACACATTAAACAGGCATCAGTAGAAGAGTCTGTTGCTGGGCCTGTTGGTACATACTTGTAGAAACGATGGAACCCAGCCTTCAGGACACAAACACCAGGAGAGAAGTAGACGAACACGCGCTGGGACTAGCAACAAGTTTAATGAAAACAACCACACAACCGCGCTCTGCCTTCCCTGCGAACTTCTGTGTGGTTGTTTTCTTTAAACTTGCTGCTAGTCCCAGCGTGTGTCAGTCTACTTCTCTCCTGGTGTTTGTGTCCTGAAGGCTGGGTTTCCTACAGGCATCAGTAATTAAAAAGCAAGTGCATTGTCATTGCATTTTAGTAGTGCTGGATAAGCATACTAGTACATTCCACTTCCACACTGCAAATTCACTGGGCATTTTAAAGCTCTCAGAACAAGCACTGCTTTCTGTGTAACATCTTAGAAAAAAATAACTTGAATACCACACATATGGTTATGAGGCACACCACAGTGAGGAACTCCGGACTAATTTTGGCCACCTGGGGCTCCTTAATGTGCACCCAATGCATGGTACATGGGCGTTTTAGCCTTTTGCACCCATCGAAATGCGGCCGCCGAAGTCAGGATTTGATCCCGCGCCGTTGGGCTTAACAGTGCAATGCCAAAGCCAACACAGCGGGTCCATCTTGGAACAGGCATGCATACCACATTTGAGTCACACAACAGACTAACTTGGGCATGTAAAAGAAAACATACTTTGCTGACAGCCCATTCAAATTTATTACACATAATAAATGTAATACAAAGGCTCCTCACATCAGTATACTTTCAGTGAGAATGTGCACAATGACAGTGTGCTCGGAGCTGCTGCTGGGAGCAAAACCACCAGACTACCTGGTGGAATACCATTCTGGGACTGAGGACATGCTGTGCACGTGCAGATATACAGCTTGGACCACTAGCAAGCATCATTCCAAGTGCAACTGCTGCGTTTAGCACTGATGTGGACCAGCAAAGAACTGACGTGGGCTAGCTGGCGTCAATTTACTTTGCAGCACTACAAAATTGCATTCAATGTTTTCAGCTTGCTTCTTTGGGCTGCCTTTTTGCTGTTTTTACTTTTGATTGTTTGTGTCGCACCAAATGGCACATGCACTCTGTGACTGGCACACGAGTGCCAAGCACCATTTTCAGTACCAAGTATAAACTAAAATAAGGACTTGGCACCCCCCCCAGCTTTGTGCATAAACATGCATCGTGCTACAACACTCAAGGAAGGGCCAATAGCAAAATGAAGCAACTTACGGTACTCCTGGTCTGCCAGGTCAACGTGGAATGGTAGAAAAAAAGACAGGCTTTGACAAACATAACACTAATGTTTCCTAAAAGCTCGCAACTCCCAGTGTTAAATATTTTTAGCACAAGTCTTTGGTAAGAAAGCACTTAGTTGCTCTCGTGCATATTTGTGAGTCAAAAGGTCATTATTTGGGCAATTGATAATCTTGGAAAAAGCTATGCTAACAAATCGCAACAAAGCAAGGCCAGATTCTTGCATCAGCAGCATTTATTCCAAGATGGTGGCAGGCAGATTTGCCAACATGTGCCCGGCTGATGAGAAGCAACAGTGCCTCCAGCAGCCAGTCGCAGCCAGCCTGAGGCTGGTGTTTCAACAAGGGGCCCAAGGGCAGGTCAGCTTCAAAAGGATTCTGACAACAAAGCAAAGGCTTTGCCAGGAAATGGGATTAAGTGTTAGAATCAGACTGCGTGTCGATGACTGTGTGACATATTCAGCGACTATTTCCAATTAGAATAAATAGGATTCTATAAATTCGGCAGAGTGATAAAATGATGCCAGAAGTCTGTTAAGTTTGAATATAA
The DNA here is from genome assembly GCF_013339745.2 of Dermacentor silvarum. Taxonomy (NCBI): domain Eukaryota; kingdom Metazoa; phylum Arthropoda; class Arachnida; order Ixodida; family Ixodidae; genus Dermacentor; species Dermacentor silvarum. The sequence continues at coordinate 144,262,579 of NC_051163.1, read as the reverse complement.
ACAAACGTGCACTTCACTGACATCACTGAAACATGGTCGACAAATAGTCCACTTTAGCAAGTACCCCTGCAACAATGCTTTGTGCTGTCATAACTCTATGTCAATGAACAAATCACGTACATTGTCACATACTCTGTCCTTGCTAAGCAAGTATAGTTTGTGGGGATGTGCGACTCTCATGTGTCTCCTGTGGTCCGGCTTCACCGTGTGGCTAAGTGCTGGCGGTGGTTGCGGCACGTTGCGAGAGATGGCGCGAGTGTCGCGATGCTAACGCCACCGAACGGCGGGGTGACTTGGGAGAAAAAGGTCTTTGGGTTGGGATCGGTGAGCGACACGGAGGTCCCGTGCGTGCGCCTGATCCACGCTTCGCGAGACGTCTCGCGTGGCCCGGAGCGGGGCACCAGTATGGATGAACACGGATCGTTCGAACGCGCCACCGTTCACGTGACCGCACACGTGAATGACTAGGCGATGGTGTCACAGCATGGGGCGAACATATTCGCTCGCTGTCGGGTCGCGGTGAGTCGGAATTCCTTGACAATTGTCGCGCGCCCATGCGAATGTTCTAATGGTAGCAATTCGGCTAGTGTGTATTAGTGTATGAAAGGTGCAATAAATGCCCTTTTGATTGTTTGCACTACAGTATTGTCGTTCCTTTGTCCCAAGAGCACATGTGTAAGACCCCACATCTGGCTGCCCAACATGGGGCTCTTGGGGCATTGGACAATAATTTTGACAGTATTGCTCGGTTCGAGACAACTTTTGTTTCAACCGAAGCGTATTCCTAGCATGGATTTTGATCGCTAGTGTCGGCGGCGTGCTTTCTTGAGAGAGGCGACGGTTGCTGTAGCGTGTTTGAACTTTTCAACATGCTAAGCCTTTTCGCGAGTGTTTTGTTGAAGTACACTTGTCGGTACGAGAGCCACGTGGTCTGCATCCTGGGAGAGCGAGGCCTAGCACCCGCGTAGCATTGGCAAGCCTGAAGCGAGTACGGAAGCCTCGTGGGTGGTCTGAATTTCTAATGTAAATAGCTTCTTCTATCTCTTTGACTTCAGAAGTCGCGGCTCAGGGAGCTAGGTGGCCGCGGGCCACGGGTGCCGCTACAGGCTGACTGGTACTGCGGCCTGGCACCGGGCGCTCCGACACCGTCTGGGACGGTGGGCGCCGTCAACTCGGATGCTGTGTGCACCGAGCGGGGTAGGACCACCTCACAGAGCTAACGTCTCCTCGCGGCTGCCTGTTCTTGTGCACATTTTGGGTGTCGTTGTTTTTTTTTTTTTTGGATGCCGGTTGTCAGGGTAGCGACGCATTAGGCCTAAGGCTTTACAAAGCCGCCTGTTGCACGTGGAGGGACACAACCTGGTGGACCGTTGTGTTGAGGTGTCGCACTTTGCTTCCCTCATTCTAGTTAGCCTCGCATGAATTGAAATTACTCGTTCGACTCAAGAAAGCAAGCTTTGTTCACGTGAACTTAGCATCTGAAATGCCGTCCGAAATTTCGCAAGCCGAATCGAACATCGTACCACGTGGGCGATGCGTATGCCGAACTCCTCTACCTTGCACTACTTTAGTGTTTGTCGAGTGCGTTGAGTGTACGTAGCGTGAGCGGAGTCACCCCTGGTTTGCTGTCACCTGCACATCGTCAGTGCTGCTGCCCCGGACTACAATCGAGCTACCCCAGGCGATGCAGATGCCTGTGGCCAGTTCGGCGTAGCGATTTTGGCGGCCGCCTGTGTCCGGCTCGCTACCCTCGGCGGCTGGGAAAAGAGCCGGCAGTCACCAACGGCTACAGCGGCTCTCGCCGGCAGGGCACGTCGGCGCGAGCGACGCTTGCTCGGGCCGACTTCTGCGTCGCTGTTTCCGGGGTCCTGTGCTGGAGTCGTGCCATCGAATCTGCAGAGCTGGTGCTGTGACCAACGAACGCCAGCGGTGAACCCCAGAGACAATGTCGGCTCACATGTTGTGGATAACGTAAGGATATTTCTTCGGAGGTGCCACTGTCGCATGTATTAACTTTTGTTCGCGACGCCCGCGTTGATAGACCTTGTGACATGTTTCGCCGGAGTATGTGTAGTGATTTAAGGTCGGGGGGATGTGGGGATGCGCAACTCTCACGCGTCTCCTGTGGTCCGGCTTCACCGCATGGGTAAGTGCTGGCGGTGGTTGCGACGCGTTGCGAGAGATGGCGCAAGTGTCGCGATGCTAACGCCACCGAACAGTGGGGTGACTTGGGAGAAAAAGGTCGAAAGCGCTCTCTCTTAGGGTTGGGATTGGTGAGCGACAAGGAGGTCCCGCGCGTGCGCCGATCCACGCTTCACGAGAGGTCTCGCGTGGCCCGGAGCGGGGAACCGGTATGGACGAACACGGATCGTTTGAACGCGCCACCGTTCTCGTGACCGCACACGTGAATGACTAGGCGATGGTGTCACAGCATGGGGCGAACATATTCGCTCGCTATCGGGTCGCGGTGAGTCGGACTTCCTTGACTTGTCGCGTGCCCATGTGAATGTTCTATTGGTAGTAATTCGGCTAGTGTGTATTAATGTATGAAAGGTGCAATAAATGCCCTTTTGATTGTTTGCACTACTGTATTGTCGTTCCTTTGTCCCAAGAGCCAAGTTGGGACAAAGGACACAAGTTGGGACACAAGTGTCCAACTTGCTTGAGACCCCACAAGTTGGATACAATTAAGAACTGCGCCTACGGTGCTCTATCGACCCATATCTGGCTCCATGATTAATTTTTTCATGCTTTTCAAAGTTGACTAAATGTTTATTGTCCCTTAAATGTCTCGGTGATCTTTTTATCATTACAGTAGTTTCCACTAATCTAGTCAGGAAGCTGTTGTAGACATCGTGTACTGGCCACCTGGGTTTAGCACAGCCACCGTCGAAAAATGAGGGCGATGAATGGTATACACACAACAGTAATGCATTAGCTTTCCCAAGTTTCGTCCCTTTTGTGCGTTCCCATTTTGCGCAAATGGACCCTGCTTGAAGGTTTGAAAGAAATATTCGCAGCGTACACACAGCACACAAACACTAATGCGACACGTGTCCCAGGAAGCAAAGTGCATCTGCTGATGGCTAAGTGTGCGGGGCTGCATTCTTGCACGGCATGTGCCTTGATCTCCAGCTGTGCTGTGCTCCCCGTCCTCTCCCCTCTTTTGCCCTACACAAGCCGACAGATGGGTTTTCATTCGCATGACCGTGCTGACACATTAAAGTTGAGCGATTTCTTGTAGAGCATGCGTGCACGACATGAAAATGTCGTAATTGCAGGTGACCTAAATTCTCTCAGTGTTCAGAGGGACACAATGTTGCCAGGAGAATGAGAGCATGAATCTGCAACCGCACTGATAAAATTGTGTTTTTCACATGGGGTTCGCCCATGGATACAGTTGTCCAACATGACAGCAAACCTGCTCTTGACCTTCTATTTCTAAGTGTCTATGAACATGGTCACATGGTGTTGAAGTTATTCCAGGCATTTACAATATTCCTTAGTTGGTTTGACCTTCATGTTATGGTGCTTTGGAAAACAGTGCAGATTACGTGCATCATATAGAGACTATAGGGCTGATGACACGGCCATACTCAATGTGTTCGATATTTCTTTTGAACCGTTTCAGGATCCTGGTCGCCAGCAGACTGCAAGTGTGAATAATAGGGAGCTAATGTTTAAAGCCCTAATACATAACCTTTACCTATTGTGGGGACTTATTCAATTAAAAAGAAGGATGATTCAGCATTGTAAAGCAAGTTGTTACAGTTGTGCACGTAGTACAGGCCCTTCAGTGGAGGGGGAGCTGGCAACCACCATATAGTGTGCGCACACGCTCATATATGTATACCAGGTGTTTCAGTGAACACTTTCAAAATTTTTAAATGTTGCCTGTGGCAGATAGCACAATTCTAGTTCATGAGCTGGTCTACTCCAACAGGTGGACATCCCTTGCACAAAACTTGAAATGCATAATCACCTGATTAACCAAAATTCACTAATAAAGTTTTTAACTAATTACCTAATGGCCCATATTGCAATTTACAAATTCTAGCCGTGGAGTTCACAAGGCGATCCGGATCCACTTGGAATGAATTCTCAGGATGACACCAGTTTCGAGATATTAATTCCCGAACTTTGCAGAGAAATGCATTGGCGTTCCAGTTACTTTTGTGCTTCAATACACGAAACTATGCTTTGCGCATTGGTGTATGGTAGGGGCTTTCTGCCCAATGGTGAACCCAGGATTACAGAGCAGGGTATATATTTAACTTTTGCTGAACTTGAAGGAATCTAAGTCGATTGGCCCTGACGATATCCAGAATGTCTTTTAACTTAAAGAGGTATGCCGAATGGGTGGCAAAATACCTTTGGTTATTAAAAAAAAAAAACCCTGTCACAAGGAAATCCTTCCCGAGTGGAAAATGAGTAAAACAATTCCAATACCAAAAGGAGGCAATGCTAAATCCGTCTTTAATTACAGGCCAATTGCCTTAACGTCAACATTGTGCAATGTGTTTGAACTAAGCTTGTGCGAATATAAATTTTTTGGTTCGAAGTGAAGTCGAAGAATATAGTAATTAGTGTTGATCGAAACAAATAATTTTAATAGTTGTGGGATTTGCATAAAAACTTGACATAAGCGTCAGATGTTGACAAACTTAAGAAAAGTTGGTTCTGTATTTACAAAACGAAAAGAAACAAGTGCACCTTTGGTGTCAGTTTATTTTCAAAGTGCCGCTATTACGATAGTTTCATGAAAAAATGCAAATTCAGCATTCCTTACAACTCCAGCATCAGAGAAAGTTTGTTTACAAGCTCTTGCTCACTGTTGTGCTTTTGTCTACTTAAAGTTTTGTGGTGGTTGAGGCTGCGAGTGCATTTTATTTGCACCCGCCGGGCATCATTGTAATGCTGTGAAGTGCAACTTTGATTGCGTAACACCAGCAGTGTTATGAAAATTCAGCTTTTCCGTCTGTGTTCTGGAAGCACACAGACAAACATGGTCTCGCCATTTTTGCGATCTCGCCTGCGCACATAATCTGGGGCCCGATCCCTGATTGCCACGGATATCCATGGGACGTCCACCACGGACGTCCATAGGATGCACAATAAAAATCCATATCCCATCACTCTGGACATCCGATCGGGATGTCCCCTGGAAAATATAGTTGGAAATTCTATACGTTCGTAATTCATTTTATATTTGTATGTTTCTGCACTCTATCTGACACATCATCATCATATTTTATGTCCACTGCAGGACGAAGGCGATCTCCAATTACCCCTGTTTTGCGATAGCGTATTCCAACTTGCGCCTGTAAATTTCCTAACTTCATCATCCCATCTGGTTTTCTGCCGACCTCGACTGCGCTTCCCTTCTCTTGGTATCCATTCCGTAACCCTAATGGTCCACCGGTTATCCATCCTACGCATTACATGGCCTGCCCAGCTCCTTTTCTTCCACTTAATGTCAACTAGAATCTCGTCTACCCCTGTTTGTTCTCTGATCCACACCGCTCTCTTCCTGTCTCTTAACGTTACTCCTAAGATTTTTTGTTCCATCGCTCTTTGTGCGGTCCTTAACTTGTTCTCGAGCTTCTTTGTTAACCTCCAAGTTTCTGCCCCATATGTTAGCACCGGTAGAATGCAATGATTGTACACTTTTCTTTTCAATGACAGTGGTAAGCTCCCAGTCAGGATTTGGCAATGTCTGCCGTATGCACTCCAACCGAATTTTATTCTTCTGTAAATTTCTTTCTCGTGATCAAGGTCCCCTGTGAGTAACTGACCTAGATAAACGTACTCCTTTACAGACTCTAGTGGCTGATTGGCGATCCTGAATTCTTGTTCCCTTGCCAGGCTATTGAACAAATTATCTTTGTCTTCTGCATATTAATCTTCAGCCTCACTCTTACACTTTCTCCAGTTAAGGTCCTCAATCATTTGTTGCAATTCGTCCCCATTGTTGCTGAATAGGACAATAGCATCTGTAAACTGGAGGTCGCCGAGATATTAGCCGTTGATCCTCACTCCTAAGCCTTCCCAGTCTAAGAGCTTGAATACTTCTTCTAGGCATGCAGTGAATAGCATTGGAGAGATTGTGTCTCCTTGCCTGACCCCTTTCTTGATAGCTAACTTTCTACTTTTCTTGTGGAGAACCAAGGTAGCTGTGGAATCCTTGTAGATGTTTGCTAAGATATTCACGTATGCCTCTTGTACTCCTTGATTACGCAATGCCTCCATGACTGCTGGTATCTCTACTGAATCAAATGCCTTTTCATAATCTATGAAAGCCATATAGAGAGGTTGATTGTATTTCGCAGATTTCTCGATTACCTGATTGATAACATGGATATGATGCATCGTAGAATATCGCTTCCTGAAGCCAGCCTGTTCTCTTGGTTGGCTGAAGTCAAGTGTTGCCCTGATTCTATTAGAAATTATCTTGGTAAATATTTTATACAATACTGAAAGCAAGCTAACGGGTCTATAATTCTTCAATTCTTTAACGCATGGGTTCTCAAAGTGGGTTCCGCGGAACCTACGGGTTCCGCAGGCCCCTGCTCGGGGTTCCGCGAGCCACTGATAAATTTTCCCTGGTCCCGCTCTCGACAGGTGTCTAAAACGGCGAACACGAGGTGCGCTTGATCCAAAGAACCTCCATTACCCATGCCCGAGTGTCAAAAAGCACATCACAGTGCGTAACAGCAACGCGCGAACTGCGCAATAAATACGCAAGCAGCTTGTAGCCACCCAACCTCTGAGAACGGGCAGCGCGCCTAAGCTTTCGCACTTGAATCTCGGAGGCCGTAACTTACCACCATGCGCCTTTCTCCTATTTGTAGATAGGGTAGGTGCCGATAGCGTGCGCACTGACCTATACGTTGGAGAAAAAAAAAAATACGCGGGAGCACCGCAAATGCGCGCCGCAGAAGAGCAAGAACGGCGTAGCGTCCAACCGAAACGAAGCGGCGCAGTCCGCATCGCCGTGGTCCTCAGCTTGCACCGTGGTCCTCAGCGGCAATCGTACGCGGCACGTGACTGACAGCAACGCCGAAGCGCTTCGTGCCTAATTGTGCCTTTAAAGCCTTTATTCTTGCGTTTATCGCCGCGCGTAACACCGCGTTGGCGGCTAGCCGCGTGCCTCCGTAAGTGCGTAGTCGCTATCTCTGATCGCGTCGATAACCACCGCAGTTTCGTCCGCAGCGGTTGCGCAAATAGTTTCATTTTCACTCGATGCGCGCGTCGGCTGCGTGCCTTCACAACTGCGTAGTCGCCTCCCATGGCAGCGTCGATAGCGACCGCAGTTTCGTCCGCACTTCTTGCAGGGAACGGTAGTTTCGTTTTGACTTGGTGCGTGCGTCAGCTGCCTGCCTTCTGAACCGCAAGGTCGCCGTCCATGATTGCGTCGATAGCGGCCGCGGTTTCGTCGACAGCGGTTGCTGCAAGCAGTAGTTTCACTTTTACTCAGTGCAAAGCTGTCGAAGATAAAAAGCACCGGCTACATCGCGATCGACGGCCAATTTGTTGGCGATCAGCTGAGTGGCGAAAAAATAATCGGGATGTGCGCCCGTTGGTGCAAAGCGCGTCTCAGATGAAAACGCGCGCCGCGAAGGATGTCACGAGGCCTTCGTCGCTGCTAGCGCTAATCAGTCATGAGATGAAGAGAATTTCAGCTTCCGCCCTGGTCTTGTGCTAAATAGAAACAAGATTTGACGATTCATTGAGTAAATAAAAGCGTGTTTACGTAGTGCAGCATTTGTTTGTTTTCTTGATACCCTCGATAATTCGGTTAAATCGGGGGGGGGGGGGGGGGGGTTCCTTGGCACTTTATGGAGCTTAGCAGGGTTCCCTGGGATGAACGTTCCTGAGAACCCCTGCTTTAACGTCTCCCTTCTTATGGATTAGTATAATGTTGGCATTCTTCCAGCTCTCTGGTACACTTGAAGTTGTGAGGCATTGCATATAAAGGGTCGCAACCTTTTCAATTATGGTATCTCCTCCATCCTTGATTAAATCGACTGTTATTCCATCTTCTCCAGCAGCTTTTCTCCTGGACATGTCATTCACGGCCCTTCTAACGTCATCGCTAGTTATAGAAGGAGCCTCTGTATCCGGTTCATCACTATTTCGAATGAAAGTAGTTTGGCAGTTTTGGGTACTGTACAGGTCAGTATAGAATTCTTCCGCTGCTTTTACTATGTCATCGAAATTGCTGATGATATTACCATGCTTATCTTACGTGGTGGCGTGGAGTAGAGGTAGAATACCCGGCTTCAAATCTGACACATAATCAGAGTGAAATATGCAAGGAAAAACAAATAATTGACATATCCTTAAAGGGGCTGATAACCAATTTTCATGGTACCCTTTTTTTTGTGTGTGAATAGAAAGTTTACCGGTCAGAGTCTCCAATCATGAAGTGGTAACTTGTGAAATCAGAATTTTTAGATGCGCTGTGTAGTCGTTCGCTGGAAGCATGCTCAAAACAGTGATAGGTCAGTGCGATAGCAATTATACACCGGCATTGGTGGAAGGCACACGACAAGTGCGGCTGTAGCTGTGAGAAAGTGTTATATTATTTTTACAATATTAGCTACATGTTTTCCTGGTCCAACTGCTTTGGTCATTAACCGGTCAAGAGTGTTTTTTAGCCAAGCCAAGTTTTTGGAAGCAAAACAGGTGGTTGCCGTAGCCCCGCATGTGCCAATATTGTAGTGGCACTCTGTATCTGAGAGGGAGACCAGACAACAGCTTTGCCGCCTTGCATTGTGGGGCACGTGGGCTTTCCTTACTTTGCACAGAATAAGGCGTAATAGCTTAATAATATACCAACTGCAATGTTAAGCAACAAATATAATAACGGCCGACTTACGTATAGTAATCTCATATACTACATCCGGAGTACCAAGATTTTACCTCCGGGCTGCACCACTTACTCGTGTCTGACATTTTCTTAGCCACTTTAAAATTATAATTCCTACTTAAATTGTCAATACCGTGCTGGATTCTACTGCTATAAGCCATGACCATTTCATTTCCATCAATGTCTACAACACATTCTGGCAGTCAGTACGTTTAAAATTGCAACTTAAAATGACAACTTTGCAGATGTTAATATTTGAACAAACCCACAGTAGCATGAAAATTGCTAAATTTTTATTCCTACAGCAAGTGGCATTAATATATTATACTGCGTAGACGAGTTCAGTTACATTTAAAAACTTGCTCATGGAAAACTTGCAGAATACTGAATCGCCCACTAGAAGCCACTAATTATGCAATACTAGAGTCAGCGCACTCAAGCTATCCATCATTGCGGAAAGGTCGATTTTGAGCCTCCTCCTCCCCAAAAATTTGTCAATGAGACACATTAGGTTAAATTCTTGAATTTAACCTGCCAGAAACATGGTCTAATCATGAGACACGCCATAGTGGGGACTCCCTATTATAATTTTGACTGCCTTAGCATATCTAACTACACTAGCGTTCCTGCATTTTGCCGCCATCGAAAGGCGGCCACTGCGACCTGAATCGACCCGCGACTTCGAGCTCAGCAGCGTAAGAGATTTTGAAGGCTATGCTTTCGCTGGCTGCATGTAACATTACAGGAGCAAGAACGCCATGCAGTAATAGGTAATCTATAAAAGAATGTTTTACTCGTTTGCTTGAGTACGTACAATGTGCGCGACTATATGATTCATCCATAGCAGCACTTATTTCTCGAAATTGGCAACGTTTAAGATGGCATCAATTTACCCGATGATTCAGATACAGCTTGACTGAAGCATCATCGAAAAGCAATGACCAAACTACAAAGGACCACAGTTTGCTGACCTCCTTTTCATACATGTAACCTGAGCAGCAGCCAAGGCCTACATCCATGAAGAATATTTTTGTTAAGCGGATTACGTGCCGTTGCTTATAAGTGCTGTGGTCTCCAGCTTGCAGCCTGACATCTGGAAACTTGTGCGTTGACTGTTGTATGTTGCTGTTGTACATTAAATAAATAAATAAAAAAAAAAACTACCAGTGTCTTTTCATATCTGTGTGCCACTATGATAGGTCTCTGTTAAAATCAGTGCCGTAATTGTTTGTGTGTTGCTGCACTTATATTGCAGTAAAAAAAAAACTGAGCTTATCCACTACTGGGAAGATGGAGGCCAGCGAAGTTGCGACTATGGTGGGTTGGCTGTAGTGAATATTGCTGAATGTAGAGCCTTACACTAAGACTAGGTGTCGTCACTAACAGTAGCTACATGTAACATCAAGAGGTGGCGCCACAAGTGCCATATGTGTATACATATAGCAGTAGACATGTTGCAATAAAGAGTTCAGTTCGGGTTCATCTGGGTTTGACTCGAGTTGCGTGGTGCGTCCTTTCGACCGCCTAGTCCAGCTGACATAACAATCTGGCGACGAGGATGCTCCCAGAGATTTTGCTGCCGCCGCCGTTTCTTTGCTGGCAGTGCCTGCTGTTCGAAAACTTCGCCCTTGCTTGCGGGGCGTCGGAGCTGTCGGTGGCCCGCCGTCGAGCCCTTCTTTTGCACTGTCTCAACTCTGAGGGAGAACGTATTCGCCTCCCCCCCCCCCTGACCCACACACACGTCGGCTCCGCTTTCTGTGACTACCGCTGCCACCAAAACGCCGGCTGCCAAGGTAGCAAAGTTGGTTCTAAAATGGGGTCTTCTAGATGGGGTCTAAAATGGGGTCTTCTTTCGATGCCAAAAATTGGTTCTAAAATGATGTTGGTCTTCAAGCAGGCCTGGATGTGGCGTTGCAGAAGGCTGTTCAAAAGGCAGGTCTGGTTACTGGCGAGCGCGAGCTAGAGCGTCAACAACCACCACCACTGATCGTCTTCTTTTCCCAGACATCGAAGCGCGGTCATTCGCCTTCAATACAATTACCCCCCCCGCGGAATAAGGAGCCATCCTGGCGACCTAGGGGCAAGAAAACACAGGGGGATCGTAGCACTGCTTGAGTCGGGACACGTGGACAATTTCTTGGTAGCGACGACGATGGTCAGAAGACGGTTCTAACGGCTCGATGAGGTAGTTCATCGGAGATGTTTGTTGAAGTAGATGATATGGACGCTGGTACTTCGTTGAAAGGCCAGGTGTAGTGGACGGGACACGCAGCCAGACTAGCGAGCCAGGAGCATAGCACGTAGTGGTAGCGGAGGCATCGTGGTGTTGCTTCTGGTGCCACTGGTCTTGTGATGTGAATGAACGTGCAAGTTGGCGGCATTCTTTGGCGTATTTAGCTGCTGGAGATAGAGTCGTGGACTCGGAGGCGTCAGGTCAGTATAAAAGAATAGTGTCCATGGTGCAAGAAGGTTCGCGTCCGTGAAGGAGAAAGAAAGGGGAGAATCCAGTTGTGCTTTGAATGGTGGTGTTATAAGCGAACGTAACAAAAGGTAGCACTCGGTCCCAATTGGAGTGGTATGACGAGACGTACATAGCGAGCATGTCGCCCAGGGTTTGGTTAAAACGATCTGTCATCCCGTTTGTCTGTGGATGATAGGCACTGGTGGTGCGGTGAACAACGTGGCATTCACGAAGCAATGCTGCCATGACGTCGGAGAGGAACACACGACCACGGTCACTCAGCAACTCTCGAGGAGCTCCATGACGAAGGACGAGATTGTGAAGAATGAAAGTGGCAACGTCTTTTGCTGTGGACGACGGAAGAGGTGAAGTTTCAGCATAGCGTGTGAGGTGATCGACGGCAACGATTATCCGCCGGTTACCGTCTGGTGTACTGGGAAGGGGACCGTAGGTGTCGATGCCGACGCGGTCAAATGATCGGGCGGGGCATGGCAGAGGTAATAGACAGAGGTGCTGGCGGCGTGTTGAGGAGGAGTCTTGCGTCGCCGGCACGTGGAACATGACCGAACATACTGTCGAACATAAGGGTACATTCCACGCAAGTAGTACCGAAGCCTAATACATGAATACGTCTTCAGGAAACCTGCGTGGCCACATTGTGGGTCGTCGTGGAAAGTGGAGCAGATTTCGGAGCGCAGGTGGCGAGGAATGACGAGAAGCCACTTACAGAAGCCGGGAGTGTAATTCCGGCGGTACAGCACGTCTTCCCGAGTGGTGAAATGCTCAGCCTGCCGACGCAACGTCTGAGAAGTGGGAGCAGAAGTCCGGCCAGACGGTCCTTGCGCTGCTCAGATGGCATGTCAGCGATGGCAAGAGCGGTGGTATCGCAGGTAGTATTTGTGAAGCAGACAGGGTCGGAAGGCAGGGGCAAACGGGAGAGGGCGTCTGCATCCGAATGTTTCCGACCAGAGCGATACACGACGCGGATGTCGTATTCCTGGAGGCGCAATGCCCATCGAGCTAGGCGAGCACTTGGATCTTTCAGTGACGACAACCAGCACAGGGCGTGGTGGTCGGTCACTATGTCAAATGGGCGCCTGTACACGTAAGGACGAAATTTCTCTATGGCCCAAATTATGGCAAGACATTCTTTTTCAGTGACAGAATAGTTGCCTTCAGCTTTGTTGAGAGTTCGGCTTGCATAGGCAATGACAGACTCTTCAAACCCATCTTTCCGTTGAGCAAGAATAGCGCCTAACCCGACACCGCTGGCGTCCATGTGGATCTCAGTGGGTGCAGAGGGGTTGAAGTGTCGCAGTATAGGAGGCGACGTAAGGAGACGGCGCAATTCGTTGAAAGCGTCGTCGCAAGCAGGAGACCCTGCCGAAAGGTTCTTACTGCCAGCGAGGAGCTTGGTCAAAGGGTTGATGATCATAGCGAAATTGCGGATAAAGCGTAGGAAATAAGAACATAGGCCGATAAAGCTGCGGAGATCTTTCATGGTACTTGGTTTGGGAAACGCTGAAACGGCTGTAAGTTTGGCAGGGTCGGGGAGAATACCGTCCTTCAAAACAACATGACCTAGAATCGTAAGCTTACGAGCGGCGAAGTGGCATTTCTTCAAGTTCAGTTGCAGTCCTGCAGCTGAGAGGCAAGCGAGCACTTGTTCGAGGCTAGTGAGATGGGACGCAAAATCGGAGGAAAAGACCACAATGTCGTCTAAATAACAAAGGCAAATATGCCACTTGAGGCCTCGAAGGATCGTGTCCATCATGCGCTCAAAAGTAGCAGGCGCGTTGCAGAGGCCGAAGGGCATGACTGTGAACTCATACAGGCCATCAGGCGTCACAAAAGCCGTTTTTTCGCGATCGGCCTCCGCCATCGGTACCTGCCAGTATCCCGAGCGCAGATCTAAGGACGAGAAGAATTCTGCTCCCTGTAGGCAGTCCAGCGCATCGTCGATGCGTGGTAGAGGGTACACATCCTTGCGTGTTATTCGATTAATACGTCGGTAATACACGCAGAACCTCATGGATCCGTCCTTTTTCTTCACCAGCACAACTGGAGAGGCCCAGGGACTGCTGGATGGCTGGATTATTCCACGTTTCAGCATATCGTCTACCTGCTCATCGATGACACGGCCTTCTGCAGTCGACACACGATATGGGCGCTGGCGCAATGGTGCTTGTTGACCGGTATCGATCCAATGAGCAACTGCTGATGTTCGACCTAAGGAAGACTGGTTGTGGTCGAAGGAGGCTCGAAAACGCTGCAGGAGTTGCACGATCTCCTTGTGCTGCGCAAGTGTGAGGGTGGAATCGACGGCATTTAAGAATATGTCGACAGGATCATCGGTGCCAGCAGCAGGAGCGACGGCACAAATCGGTAGTGATGCCTTATCTCCAAGCATTGCATCCTCGAAAAGGCAGTCAAAAGTCTCGAAGCTCCCCAGACACTTGCCGCGTAGTAGAAGTGACGGACATACAGATACATTGCACACGTAGATAGCCGCAGAACTATTGCAGAAGTTGATGACAGCCCACGGGAGGAGGAAGTTTCGGCGCCGAGCCGGAGCTGCAGATGGCGAAAACAAAACAGGTGATTTGGCGGCGGCAGGCGAAAACACCGGTACCAGAACGACGAACAAACGGGCGATATGGACGTCAGCCGCGGCAAACACTTTAGGGGCAGTGCGGTCGTCGAGGTCAGGGCACGGCGTCGACAATGTGAGTTCGGCATGAGCGCAGTCCATGAAGGCTTGATGAGTAGAGAGAAAATCCCACCCTAGGATTACGTTGTAGGATGATCGGGGCAGGACGACAAACTTAACGGCATACATAACATTTTGAATAATTACACAGGCTGTGCACTGAGCGGTAGGCTTGACGTGATGCAAGGTCGCCGTACGCAGGGAAACATCGGTTAGCGGGGTGGTCACTTTTCTCAGATCGCGGCACAATTTTTCGCTAATTACAGAAACAACAGCTCCTGTGTCGACAAGTGCACCTGCGGCGATACCTTCTACCAATAAATCAATTTCGTTAGGCGGGTAAAAATGAGGTCTTGGAGAGTTCGATGACGGCGCAGTTCTTGCCTCGGGAACTACGGCTGTTAGTTTTCCTCTCAAGCGGGGCTAGTTCGCCGAAGCATCGGGGAGATGGATCGGCGACGGGGAGAAGACGACCGGCGTGAGTCATACGGGCGGCGTGTAGAAAACGGGTCGGCGACAGGAGAAGGAACTCGTGGTGAGTGCTGAGCACCTTGATAGGTTGGTGAAGCCACACCGTTTTGAGAGTGGAAGCTGCGACGGCGACAGTGGCGGGCTATATGACCCGTAAGACCACATGCGAAGTACGTGGGCCGGTTATCAATGGTGCACCACAGGTTCACAATAGATGGTCCGGTGGGCGAAGAAGGATGGGGCACCGTGCGTGAGGGTGGCGGCAACGTGTAGAAGGACCCAGTGGCCCGGTAAGCGCCAGAAAGAGATGGGGCCTGTGGTCTGGCAAGAACGGCAGCGTAAGTTAGTGGCGTAGTGACAGGCAACACCGGATGGGCCACTAATAGTCCCTGGGCAACTTGCGTCTCAATGACGTGATGAAGAAGTGGGTCTAAAGACGGTGCTGGCTCAGGTATGTGGGTGACTAGGGAAAGTTGACGTGCAACTTCCTCACGGATGAACTGCTTTATGTGTGGTAGCAAAATGGTGTGATCAGCAGTGGCATCATTGGCAAGGGTCGAAATGTCTGCTGTATCTTGAGCAGCACGGCGCGTCGACGCACGCTGCTTTCGCACCTCGTCGTAAGTCTGGCAGAGTCGTATCACGTCGGCTACAGTCTGGGGGTTCCTAGCGACAAGCATCTGAAATGCATCGTCGTCGACTCCCTTTCATGATTTTCTTTATTTTTTCCCCTTCGGCGAGAGATGGGTCGATGCACTTGAACAGGGAGAGAACATCTTCGATGTAGCTTATAAACGTCTCCTCCTTGCATTGGACTCGACTGAGCAAGCACTGTTCCGTGCGAAGCCGGCGCACTGCGGGACGACCGAAGACGTCCGCGACGGCTGCCGTGAAGGTCGACCGGTTCGTGATTTTGGTTTCATGATTTTTGAACCAGAGGCCGGCTACATTAATGATGTAAAAGTGAACGTTCGTGAGCTTGGCGCAGTCATCCCATTTGTTACAAGAGCTCCCTCATTCGTACTCGACGATCCAATCCTCGACGTCCTGGTTGTCGGTGCGGCTAAATATAGGTGGGTTGCGTTGTCGGGGCACGCCAGCACAGTGGATTGTCGGTGGCACAGGAGCAGCTTGCGATGGGCCAGCATCAGTCATGGTGATAGCTGATGGTAGCATCCGGCTGCGAAGTTCCAGGATGAACAATACCCAGCACCTCCACCACTTAAAATGGGGGTGTTGGTCTTCAAGCAGGCCTGGACGTGGCGTTGCAGAAGGCTATTCAAAAGGCAGGTCTGGTTACTGGCGAGCGCGAGCTAGAGCATCAACAACAACCACCACTCATCGTCTTCTTTTCCCAGACATCGAAGCACGGTCATTCGCCATCAGTACAGTTCTTCATTCTATGCCGACGCTGACAAAAAGCCAGCGTACGAATATGACGCTGCCCTTGAAGCACAGCACTTCGCCACTGCCTGCAATCTATGTATGTACGCGTCGAGCAACACCGCTTTCGCAACCGTCGTCAACTGCACGGTGAGCCTATACCTGACTTTACCCTGGCACTTCGCGAACTGCCTCCTCAAGTTAGTTTGGCGCGCAAGCTGATACAAATCTGTGCAACTAGTTCGTCGCCGGGGTAACATGCCCACACCTGCAGGAGGGTGACGGACTGATGTTCGACTACGCCGTGGAGATCGCGCTTCCCGAGCAAGTGCATCGTGAATCCGAAGCCCTGTCAATCGAGTCCTACCACAGTATCCGCATGGACACCACACGGCAGGCCGCAGCAGATGAGTCCGTCAGTTCAGCAGTACCGACCGATGCCTGCCTTAGCCCTTCTCGCCCACGCTTCGTTTGTCCGCCTGCGCCGGAGACCGCTAGTGCAGTCGTCCCGTACTCGGGGATCACAAACGGGAACTGCGGCATAAAAAACTGCCAACCATCAGCATGTCCAGCTCGTGGTCGAACCTGCTACGCGTGTGGTCGCCGCGGTCATTTTCAACAAGTCACAAATATGTCGAAGTTTGCGTCGCGGATGGGAAAGACTCCCCAGCCTGGGTCCGTAAAATTGTTCCAGAGCCAGATGCTGACAGTGTCATCTTTATCCTGACTGTTCACACTAGCAAGCGTACAGGTGTCTACGTTGACGTCGGAGTTCAACCAGTTGCTTTGTCGTCACCTCCGTGCGTCGCAAGGTTTCTGGTAGACGCTGGCTCAGCTGTGTCAATAATGGGAGAACAACAGTTTCGAAGCTTGTTCCAAGACCAAGTTCAGCTGCAAAGCTCTCAACTTGCTTTGTTGGATTTATCACCCCGAAACAGCTGTGGTGTTTTTCCACGTCACACCAAGTGGAACATCACTTCTTGGCTTAGATGCCGTACAAGCTCTTGGCCTTCAGATTGTAGGCACGGAACTACGCTGCCTCAATATGGCCATCGAAACTGCTGTCGACTCGACACCGTCGAAGTGTCCCAACATGCCACCAGCACATTCACAACAATCAAACAAGCTGGTGTCAGCGGTACCATAAAGCTGCCATTGGGTGCACCCAAGTTTGGTATGCCCACTTCATGATGGACCAAATTTGACACTTGTTTTCACCCGGGCTTGGACTTGCCAAGAGTGTCCAACATCGGGTCAAGTTCAAGCAGTCTGTTGTCCCTGTCATGCAGAAGCTCAGACGCCTACCATTTCCAGTGTGAAAACCAGTCAGCAATGATCCAAAGGACCTGCTTTCCACTGATATCATTGAACGGATATAAGCGTCCGAGTGGGTTTCCCCAATTGTTGTAGCCTTCAAGAAAGATGGTAGCACTCGCGTCTGCGTTGACCTTCGGGAGGCTAAAAAAGCTGTGGTGGTTGACAGCTTTCCCCTGCTACACACAGAACAGTTGCTATACGCGCTGAACGGTGCCCATCACTTTTCCAATCTGCATACTACCAGGTCCTGCTCCATCCACACAGCAGAGACACACGACGGTCTTTTCCAATTTAAGAGGGTGTGTTTCAGACTAGCCTTAGCGCCATCCGCATTCCAGCAACTCATGACATCAATCCTCCAAGGCTGCAGAGGTGTCCCCTGTTACCCGGACTACATCATCTTCGGCAAGTCATAGAAGAAGCACAGGCAAAACCTGGAGCAAGTATTGTAGTGGATTGCAGACGCTGGGCTCAAGCTGAATGACAAATGTGTTTTCAACGGATCAGAGCTCTCATTTCTTGGTCACCGTGTTAGCGCAGAAGGAGTAGCACCCTTTCAGACCAAAGTTGTTGCTATCATTCATACCGCCACCCCCGCACATGCTGGCAAGCTCCGGTCTTTCTTGGGACAAGTGGAATATTATGTCAAGTTTGTTTCGCGCCTAGCAAAGGAAGTCGAGCCCATGCGTAGACTTCTCCATAAAGATGCTCCCTTTAACTGGGACACTGCTGCTGAGAGCAGTTTCGCAAAAGTAAGGAATCTTCTTGCCTCCCCCAAGGTACTATGGATGTTCGATCCAGCACTTCCCGTCATTGTGGTCACTGATGCATCCGCTTATGGTCTGGGTGCAGTACTGCAACAAGTTGATGGTCAGCACATTCAAACCGTGGTATTTGCACCCCAACACTAATGGCAGCAGAACGAAGGTACTTGACGGGTGAATGCGAGACTCTAGCCTGCTTGCGGGCTTGTGAGAAATGGCATGTACACCTATAGGGACGTTCATTTACTCTGCAAAGAGTCATCAAGTGCTAGTGGCTCTGCTCTCAGCTCAAAGCACAGGACAGCGACCGCTCCGCATCGCAAGATGGACTGCACGGTTACTGCGGTACAACTTCACGGTGCAGTACAGGTGTGGAGAACAACACGAGGTAGCCGATGCCTTGTCCTGGCTACCTCAGTCAGACATTGAAGGTGGCCTTGAGATGGACGAAGAAATCGTGTCTCTGGTGACATCTGTACACCAAGAATACCTACTACTTGCTACAGCTGATAGCACACTCCAAGAAGTTGTCTATTACGTACAGACAATGTGGCTGCCCCGGAAAAACTTAGCACTCCAACTGACTTCGTACTATGAAGTCCAAAGAGAGTTGTTCGTAGTTGATGGTGTGCTCTTGCGTACGGAGCGCATCGTAGTTCCCAACAAGCTCACAGCTACTTTTGTCAAACCGTGGTAATGTGAAAACCAAACAACATCTACGACAAAAGTACTGGTAGACAGGATTGGACAAGCAAGTTGAGACGACTATCCGCAGTTGTACTGTTTGTCAGAGTGCTTACAAAAGTGCCAAGAACTCGCCCACACTTCAGCCAGTACCTCTTCCCGATAAGCCCTGGTACAAGATCGCCATTGACATCGTCAGTCCTTTTGAGCATGAGCCAGCAGATTTGTCATTGCAGTAGTCGATTTTTGGTTTCTTGAAATGGCCAGAAGTGGCATTCTGCACAGATGCTACATCTCGCATGGTGATGAAGTTTCTTCTCACGCTCTTCATGAAGGTTACCCGACCGAGACAGTATTCGACCATGGCCGACAGTTCACGTCAAGGGAGTTTGAGTCCTTCCTTGAATACTGCGGGATCAAGCACATCTTTTCTGCCGTGTACCACCCACAAGCCTGAATCGAAATGGTCTCGTCGAGAGATTTAATCGCGTACTGAAGTCGTACGCTCAACTGGCCCCACTGGAGCAACGTCCAGCAAAGGCAACGGCGACTGACTGAACCTAAGAATATGCCGAGCCACCCCTCACAGCACTACCGGTCTCTCACCAGCAGTTCTTCTACATGGCCGACACATAAAAACAGCTCTGGACATCATCGGTCAGCCCCAACCACAGACTTCAGCACAAATCCAGCTCAGGAGATGAGTTTGCTCAGAAAAAGGGTTGCAGAGCACCAGCAAGGCCTATACTGACCAACGACAAGCAGCGAGAGTTGAAAAATTTCAAGTTGGCAACTATGTACGAGTGAAGAAACCAGTTAGAGGACCTAAGGGCACTGCTAGTTACGGAGCACCGCTGAAAATCCTCAAGAAAATAGGCCGTTGGTCTTTCTACCTGGAAGACAGGAGGACCTGGAATGCTTCGTAGCTGTTTGCAATACTGAAAGAAGCATCACCAGGGCAAGAGACGAACTTGGCCACACCTTGCATGCTTGACATGCCCGCGTTGACAGAGCACCACAGCAGACAACCGACAAGACAGGAACCACTGCACCTTGAAATCCGCAGCCAACACACACCACCACTCGCACTACTCCATCCTGCTTCTGCACACTCTTTCACCACCAGTGTCTATGCTGCCGACCTCACCACGGCAGCAAGATTCACAACTGGAGTCAGGCTTCAGGCCCTGGCACGGTTGAGTGTAGTGTACCGGTAGATGGACCGGTGGATGGCCACGGACTTGTCGCTGAACCACCGCCTGACCGGCCCGGGAGAATTCGGAGACCTCCCGTGCACTTCCAAGACTATGTGCAGCAATTTGACAGTGGTTTACCAGCATTCACTCAGACAGTGACTGTTTTTCATGTTTTATATGATACAGGAAAATTGTAGTGTATTACACTAACACTAGGTGCCGTCACTAACAGTAACTAGTACATGTAACATCGAGACGTGGTTCCACAAGTGTCACATGTATATATATATCGCAGTAGACATGCTTCAATAAAGAGTTCAGTTCGGGTTTGCCTGGGTTTGACTTGAGTCGCTTGGTGCGTCCATTCGGCCGCCTGGTCCGGCCGCCTGGTCCGGCCGCCTGGTCCGGCCGACTTAGAAGTGAATTTATATATTATTGCAATGGGGATGTTTGCCTAGCAGCACTCGATCTAGAGCTTCAGCGGTAGACCGAAACAAGTCAAAGGGAGCTATGGCGAAGCGGGCGAGCAAGCGTTCCTTGTCTTCTTCTTCCTTCACCAGCACCGTGGCCCACTGCCTTCAGTACTATCACTCCCCACCGAAAGAGGAGCCATCCTGGCGACCTAGGGGCAGGAAAAGACAGGGGGGTCGTGGCACTGCTTGAAACGGGAGACGTGGACAATTTCCTGGCCGCGACGACGCTGGTCGGAAGACGCGTCCATCGGCTCGATGAGGTAGTTGACTGCGGATGTTTGTCGCAGTACCCGATAGGGACCATGGTACTTGGAATGCAGCTTAGAGGAAAGACCTGGTGGAGTAGACGGCACCCACAACCAGACCAGCGAGCCGGGAGCAAAGGATGTAGCCGTAGTGGACACATCGTGGCGATGCTTTTGGCACAACTGGTCCTGGGATGTGAACGAGCGAGCGAGCTGGCGACATTCTTCGGCATATGCAGCCACTCGGGAAACAGTCGTCGACTCCGAAGCATTCGGCCGGTAGGGTAGAATTGAGTCCATTGTGCATGAAGGTTCGGGTCCGTAAAGAAGAAAGAAAGGTGAAAATGCAGTAGTGCTTTGCGTTGCAGTATTGTATGCATATGTTACGAAAGGCAGAATCCGATCCCAATTCGAGTGGTCAGATGAAACATACATGGCCAACATGTCGCCAAGGGTGCGATTAAAACGCTCTGTCATGCCATTAGTTTGGGGATGGTATGCCGTGGTAGTGCAGTGAATGATGTGACACTCCTTTAGCAACGCTGTAATGGCGTCAGAGAGGAAAACGCGACCACAGTCGCTTAGTAATTCTCGAGGTGCTCCATGCCGTTATATCAAGTTCTGAAGGATAAAACTAGCAACGTCTTTTGCTGTGGCAGATGACAGGGCTGAAGTTTCTGCGTACCGTGTAACGTGGTCGATAGCAACAATAACCCAGCGGTTGCCGCTGGGAGTGCTGGGAAGCGGTCCGTACAGGCCAACGCCGACGCGGTCGAACACTCGAGCGGGGCATGGTAAAGGCTGCAAGGGACCGGCAGCATGTTTAGGTGGCGTCTTGCGGCGTTGGCACAGGGGGCATGACCGTACATACTGGCGAACGAAACGGTACATACCGCGCCAGTAGTACCGAACCTGGAGGCGAGAGTATGTCTTCAATACCCCAGCATGGCCGCATTGTGGGTCATCGTGGAAAGTGGCGCAGATGTCGGGGAATAACAAGCAACCACTTGCGGCCACTGGAGTTGTAGTTGCGGCGGTAAAGCAGGTTATCCCGAATAATAAAGTGCGTGGCTTGGCGACGGAGCGTCCGAGAGATCGGCGCTGGCGACCGGCTAGACAGGAAATCTAGAAGCGAACAGATCCATGGGTCCTTGCGCTGCTCTGATGGCATGTCGGAAATGTTGAGGGCGAAGGCACCGCAGGCGGAAACAGATGAGCTGATAGGATCAGGTGACAGGGGTGACCGGGAAAGAGCGTCTGCGTCGGAATGTTTTCGGCCTGAGCGATAAACAACATGGATGTCGTATTCTTGTAGGCGTAATGCCCAACGAGCGAGCCGACCAGTTGGATCTTTGAGTGAAGACAACCAGCATAGAGCATGATGGTCCGTCCCGATGTCAAAAGGGCGCTCATACACGTAAGGTCTAAATTTTGCAATAGCCCAAATAATGGCCAGACATTCCTTTTCAGTAACGGAGTAGTTCGCCTCAGCTTTGGTAAGGGTGCGGCTGGCATACGCTATGACGTACTCATCAAAGCCACTCTTGCGCTGTGCAAGAACAGCGCCTAGTCCGACCCCACTAGCGTCCGTGTGAATTTCAGTTGGAGCAGAGGGATCGAAGTGGCGCAGTACTGGCGGTGAGGTGAGAAGGTGGCACAGTTCTTGAAATGCGTCGTCACATGCCGGGGACCAGTCCAGTAGCTCGGAACGGCCGGTAAGGAGTGCCATTAAGGGGGCGATTATGGAGGCAAAATTGCGGACGAAGCGTCGGAAATACGAGCATAAGCCGATGAAGCTGCGAAGCTCTTTCAAGGTAGTTGGTTTAGGGAACGCAGACACGGCCCTAAGTTTCGTAGGGTCCGGGAGGATACCGTCTTTTGAGACCACATGACCGAGAATAGTAAGGTTGCGAGCGCCGAAGTGGCATTTCTTCAAATTTAGCTGCAGTCCTGCAGCGGTGAGGCACGCAAGGACTTGCTCGAGGCGGCTGAGGTGAGACACAAAGTCGGTAGAAAAAACTACAATGTCATCTAAGTAACAAAGGCACGTGTTCCACTTCAGGCCTCGGAGAATGGTGTCCATCATTCATTCAAAAGTGGCAGGCGTTGCAGAGGCCGAAGGGCATGACGGTGAATTCATATAGGCCATCAGGTGTTACAAAAGCTGTCCAGGGTTCGTACACAATATTTGGCTGGAAATTCAAGGACATTTCAAGGATTTCAAGGATGCAAAAAGGCAGAATTCAAGGAGTGTTAGCGTAATTTTATTTCCTCACATGACTTAGGAAAGGAGCCCTATTTTCGCATTAATTTCTCTTTCAAGAGCTGTTATCTCCGCTTCTTTTTCTTTGGCTGTTCGACGGAAACTCCGTCGCCTTTCTGGTGGCTCTTCAAGGCAGATTCCCCCATCGTTAAAATGTCGACCGTCTTCTGACATAATGCGCACATTGCTCGATAAGGATCGCTTGGTTCCGGTCTCACCCAGTGACGATAGTCCGTATGTTGCAGCCACGCAGGCTGAAACTTGCACTTCCCGCCTGGCATCTTGTCAAAGTAAACACACAACGCAAACGCAAACTTCACTGAAATGGCGCGCACGAGGCCGACAAACGGCCCGACTATAGTACCTAAAAGACACATACTAGTGTGCCGAGAGCGGGTGTCGCGGTGGCACCGAGTGTGATGCCTGCCGCCGCCGGCCGCTTGGTGCGCTGCACTTCGAGACTGTGCCGGACCATGCTGAGACATGGGTGGACTTCAGGCAAGACACGACGCGAGTCTCCCCATTTGCCCGGCGATCTGCCTCTTATGTTCTTGTCCCAATCCGCAATACGTTCGGGGTCTGCGGACGCGCTGGGTAATGAGATGAGCCGTTTCTTTCCGCGTCTCTGGGAAATCGCGGTTTCGCGACCTGTTCAAAGTTTCTTTAGACAGATGAGTGCACACATAGATGCAAAAAACCCACTCACAATAAGAAAAGACTGCAACGAAAGCGGCAGCAAGGCGAGAAATGAACTAAGCATTGCAATCGACGCGTAGCAATCAACGCATCGCAAACGAACGCGAGTCGAACACCGCAGGATTTAGCATGGTGCCGACAGGCATCGCCGTCTGGTGGCCCGCGGCGGCAGGCATCACTGCTCGCGCCACCGTCCCGCGTTGGAGACTCTCGGTGGACGGCACACTAGAGTATATTCTAGGCACTATACGCAAGCCGAGCGAGCGATATGTCTCGCATTGGATTGGATGGGATTTCCAATGCATATTAGTTGCCAGACGACGTAGGGGCTGCGAGATTTAAAACCGAAACTTCCTGATGTTGCCCTTTAGTCAACACAGCTTGTTTTCATGGGCATTCGTAAGCGAAAGGGCCTTAAATATCAGCATGACTTGCGGAGGTACATCGTTAATTTCCTCTAGCGGAACAAATCCCACGGGATTTTCAAGGATTACAAGGAGCCCACGGGTATTCAAGTAGTTTCAAGGGCCCTTGAACTTATACTGTCAATATCAAGGATATTCAAGGATTTCAAGGGGCTGTGCGAACCCTGGCTGTCTTTTGGCGATCGGCCTCTGCCATCGGCACTTGCCAGTACCCAGAGCGCAGATCCAGCGAGGAAAAGAATTCCGCGCCCTGTAGGCTGTCCAAGGCATCGTCGATGCGCGGTAGAGGATAGACATCTTTGCGTGCTACGTGGTTAAGGCGGCGATAGTCGACGCAGAACCTTATGGAGTCGTCTTTCTTTTTAACGAGGACAACCAGAGATGCCCAGGGACTGTTAGAGGGCTGGATGATGCCACGCTGCAGCATGTCGTCAACCTGCTGGTCGATGATCCGGCGTTCAGCGGCCAACACACGATATGGACGCTGGCGCAAAGGGGTTTGTTGGCCACTGTCGATATGGTGAACGACTGCTGACGCTCGACCCAAGGACGGTTGGCCAATGTCGAATGAGGCCCGAAAACGCTCGAGGAGCTTGATAATTTCCGCGTGCTGGACAGGTGTGAGTGCCGAGTCGACGGCATGAGCGAAGACGTCCACAGGGGCATTGGTCGCGCCAGGAGGAGTGACGGCGCAAAGTGGAAGTGATGCCGCATCGTCAAACATGGTAGCCGGGAGGACGCAGTCGAAATATTCAGAGCTCCCCAGGCACTCGCTGGGGAGTATGGATGAAGGGCTCGCGGAAGGATTGCACACGTAAAGGGCAGCAGTACCGCCGCAAAAACTGACGATAGCAAAAGGAAGCAGAAGGTTCCGACGGCTCGCACAAGAGGTTGACGGCGTAAACAAAACAGATGAGTTCGCGACAGAGTCACACAACACAGGGACCAGAGCGGCTGAAGAAAGCGCAATGTTGATGTCCGAGGCAGCAACAACTTTAGTAGAATGGTGGTCGTCAGGGTCAAAGCACGGCACTGACAACGTAAGTTCAGCACGAGCGCAGTCGACAACAGCTTGATTTACAGATAGGAAATTCCATCCAAGAATGACGTCGTGGGAGGAACAGGATAGGATGACAAATTCGACAACATACAAAACGCCTTGAATGACGACTCGAGCTGTGCATGATGCTGAAGGCTGAATGCAATGCGAGGTTGCCGTGCGCAGCGATAGATAGGTAATTGGAGTGGTCACTTTGTTCAAATTACGGCAAAACTTTTCACTAATAACAGAAACGGCGGCTCCAGTGTCAATAAGTGCGTGTACGGTGACGCCATCTACGGACAGTTCAATTTCGTTCGCAGGAGAAAAATGCGGCCTTGAAATGTTCGACGTAAACGCAGTTCTTGCCTCGGGAACTGCGACTGTTAGTTTTCCTCGTGGGCTGGACTAAGTCGACGAACCATGGGGGAAAGGGATCGACGACATGGGGAGGGCGACCGGCGTGAATCGAAGGGGCGGCGACTAGAAGACTAGTCCGGAGGAAGATTAGACACATCATGACGCGGAAGTCGAGCAGGCATGTAGCCGGAGGCACTCCCACTGTCAGGGAAACGGTAGTTGCGACGGCGGCAGAATCGTGCTACGTGGCCCGGGAAACCACAGGAATAGCATATTGGCCGGTTATCAGGTGTGCGCCACGGGTTGACGACAGAGGCTCCAGCGGTCGAGTAAAGAACCGGAACCGGACGTGAAGGTGGTGGCGGTACAGGGAAAGTTCCGGTGGTCCGGTAGGCGTGAGGAGCCGGAGGAACATAAGGCCGGGCGACAACGTTGGCGTAAGTCAGTGGTCCAACAACGGGCTGCGGATGAGGGGCAGGTGGTAGTGCCTCAGCAACTTGCGTTTGAAGCACCTGACAAAGCGAAGGAGCCAAGGATGTCACCGGCTCAGGAGGGCTAGTCGCCAAGACAGTTGCCGCGCGACTTCTTGGCAGATGAACTGCTTTATTTGCGGCATTAAAGCAGAAATGTCGGCAGCGTCGCGGCTGAAATCCAAGGGAGCGAGATCTGCGGTATCCTGCTAAACAGCACAACGTGTTGAGGCACGCTGCTTGCGCAGCTCGTCGTACTGCTGACAGAGCTGAATTACCTCGGCTACCGTCTGGTGACTCTTGGCGACGAGCATCTGGAAGGCGTGGTCATCGATGCCTTTCATGATGTGCTTTATCTTGTCAGCTTTGTCCATGGATGAGTTGACGCGCCGGCAGAGCGAGAGCACGTCTTCAATATAGCTGGTAAAGCTCTCGTCCTTGCGTTGAGCGCGACCACGCAATCGCTGCTCAGCACGAAGGCGGCGAACGGCGGGACGGCCGAAGACCTCAGTAAAAGTGCTCGTGAAAGTGGACCAGGTGGTAAAACTGGATTCATGATTTCTGAACCAAAGGTTCGCCATGCCAGTCAAAAGCCTACATTAGTGAGCTTATCGCGGTCGGCCCACTTATTATATGCCGGTCATATATTATGTATGTATTACATAATATATACGTGTATGTATTATACACGGTCATATTCGGTGAGCCAGTCCTCGACGTCGAGGTCGTCTGCTCCGCTAAATATAGCAGGATCGCGCTGCCGGACGACGCCAGGGCAGATAATGGTCGGGGGAGCAGCAGCCTGGGACGGTCCGGGATCATTCATCACAGGAGCTGGTGGTAGTGTCCGACTGCGGAGTTTCAGGATGTGGAAGAGAAACCCAGCACCTCCACCAGATGCAATGAAGATGTTTGCCTAGCAGCACTCGATCTAGAGCTTCAGCGGTAGACCGAAACAAGTCAAAGGGAGCTATGGCGAAGCGGGCGAGCAAGCGTTCCTTGTCTTCTTCTTCCTTTACCAGCACCGTGGCCCACTGCCTTCAGTACATTATCATTATTGACCATATTGAGCGTCTTCGGCATGTTCGTCAAAGAGCAAGGACACTGCGGCATCTTGTTTTTGCCTGGCGTGATGGCCAAGTAGTGCATTTGCTGCGCCAAGTCTGCCCCATTGCCACAGGCATTCGTGCAACGCCATCTCTCTGCTCTCGGCGGCTCATACCCATCGCAGATATGAACCACACGTGATTTCTTTACTTCCACAGTGGCTCAGTTAGCTAAGGTATTGCGCTGCTGAGTACGAGGTTGCGGGATCGAATCCCGGCTAGGGCGGCCGCATTTCGATGGAGGCGAAATGCAAAACCGCCCATGGGCTTGCATTGTAGTGCACATTAAAGAAGCCCAGATGGTCAAAATTAATCCGGAGCCTTCCACAACAGCATGCCTCATAATCAGAACTGGTTTGAGCCCGTAAAAACCCTAGAAATAAGAATGTCCTTCCTTCTTTCTTGTCCCTGGCTCATATCTGCATATCCAATGTGGGTATGCGCCACACGGGATTTTATTACTGTTAATCGTGATGTAACTGATAAGCATGTGATGTTATTGATATCATGACCTATCAGTCATGTTAGTCATACATTTGTATCCTTCCTTGCTAATTTTGGTATATAGCAAGTGATTGAGGTGCCACAAAACGAGACGCCACAAAATTGTTGCCTACTTAGAGTGTACACGGTCGCGATCTCCTGGAACCTAGCCTATAACAGCTTCACAGTAAGACATGCATGTGAATGTTGCAACAGCACTGACGTTATGGCAATGATCTGAGGGGCAGAAGACCACATCTGGTGCCGGTATACATGCAATGAAATAACAAAAATTGACATCCCTCAGGCATCCCATATTTGCAAATTTTGTATCCTATGTATGTCTTGTAGCCATCCTGAAAAAGTGAATAGTAAGCGCCCCTGGGACATCCAAATATTTGGTGGCTTTGATATGCATAGGACCTTTACTGGATGGCCCTTTCGGTTGTACCTTAAGGTTTTACGGACGGCCATAGTACATCCGGCGGATATGTGCGGATGACCTGCGGACATCCAAATGTTCTTTAATTGTTGCCCTCTGGATATTCGCGGACATTCATGGTCCAATATGGAACCAGTGCTGTTTCGCCGGGTGTCTGTCACCAAATTTACAGTACATGCCACCAATGGCCCTCTGTCTTTGGTGCATGTATAACGCACCAAAATTTATAAAATTTGGCAGTAAAATATCGACTTCCGGTGTGGTTTCATGTCAGTATGACCCGCGCTGCTGCCAAACAGCCGACTTGAAGGTTAGTTTAGGGCAAAGTTCTCCACAATCAGCATCACCAAATAGGAGGGAAACAGAGCCACTGGAAGAAATAAGACTGATTAAAAAACATTTGGGCTTTGTATGCAGGTATTCTTGCGAGTTATGCGCACATTTTTTTTTTACTTCTGGGGTATTGCAATTGGGAGTGCAGCTTATACGTAAAAATATATGTATATTAATTTGTTTCAAGTACAGTACTTCATAAACTTCAAGTACTGAAATGTCGAATACTATAATACTCAATCAAATATTCAGAAATATTGATACGGGACACGGAGAAAACGGGAGCGATGGTGTCCACATCAGCCGGTTCGTCGACGGGGCAATGGGACAAACAATCTGCATCCTTGTACAAGCGTCCCGTCTTATATACCATGGAAAAGGTATAATCTTGCAGGCGCAAAACCCAGCGAGCTAGTTGTCCTGTGGGGTCTTTGGGCGAGGATAGCCAGCTGAGAGCATGGTGATCAGTGATGACACAGAATGGGCGTCTGTACAAGTAGGGACGAAACTTTGCAACAGCCCACACAAGAGCGAGGCACTCGTGCTCTGTGATCGAATAACTACGCTTGGCAGGTGATTGAAGTCGGCTGCTCCTATGCCGTGACCACTGGCATCAGTTCAAACTTCCCTTGAGGTGCAGACGGGTCAAAGTGGGTCAGGATTGGAGGCGTGGTAAGGAGAGTAGTGAGCTGCGAAAAAGATGCAGCATGGTCAGGACCCCAAGAAAACCGGACGTCTTTCTTCAAGAGGTCGGTAAGGGGACATGCAATGGTCGCAAAATCCTTTACAAAGCGTCGGAAATAACAGCACAGCCCTACGAAACTACGAAAATCCTTAGTAGACTTTGGGACAGGAAAGTTTGTAACAATGTGAATATTGACTGGATCAGGTCGCACGCCTCTGGAAACCACGACGTGTCCAAGGACAGATATTTGGCGGCGAGCGAAGTGACATTTTGACGAGTTCAACTGGAGACCGGCCCGGGGGAACACGTCAAGAATCGCTGAAAGACGGTCCAGATGCGTGTTGAATGTGGGCAAATAAACGATGACGTCGTCCAGATAGCACAAACAGGTGGACCACTTGAACCCCTCAAGCAAAAAGTCCATCATTCATTCGAAGGTGGCGGGCGTGTTAGAGAGACCGAAAGGCATCACCTTGAACTGATAAAGACCGCCATGGGTATAAAATGCAGTCTTCTCTTGGTCCATGTCGTTTACGGATATCTGCCAGTAGCCGGACCGTAAGTCGATAGAAGAAAAATAGGTGGCACGGTACAGGCAGTCTGGAGCGTCATCAATGCGTGGCAAAGGGTAAACGTCCATTTTTTGTGACTTCGTTCAGGTGGCAATAATCCACACAAAAGCACCTCGTTCAATCCTTCTTTTTGACAAGTACGACGGGAGAAGCCCAGGGACTACAGGAAGGCTTGATAATGCCCTTATCAAGCATCTTTTTAACTTCCTGTTGGATAACAGCTTGTTCCAACGCAGAGACACGATATGGACATCGGTGTA
This sequence comes from Dermacentor silvarum, assembly GCF_013339745.2. Lineage (NCBI taxonomy): Eukaryota > Metazoa > Arthropoda > Arachnida > Ixodida > Ixodidae > Dermacentor > Dermacentor silvarum. The sequence continues at coordinate 144,232,869 of NC_051163.1, read as the reverse complement.
TAGGGTTCATCGCCAGTATTTATGCGATGGGTCACGATGGATGTTTGACCCAAGGGTCGATTGTCAAAGTCAAAGATGTCGTGGTAGCCTTCAAGAATGTGGCAGAGGGCTTCAGCTTGAGCAGGTGTAAGGTCAGAGGAAACCATCTTCTCATTGTCGACGTCACTGCCGTGAGATGATATAACGGTATGGGCCGAGCTGTAGCTTCAACTGTGAATGGCTCGACCTCATCATCCTGCAGAGCGCTAATTATAGCCAATGAGATCCCCTGAGGCAGGACTAGCGCGGTTAGTGCAAAATTGACCAGGGGAAGGCAGGTGCGGTTGCCAGTAATTGTCAGCACAGTGTGCGGCATGGTAACACAACGTGTAAGTATAACGGCCGGAATTGGTACGACCACGTAAGTTCCATAAGGTACAGCGTGTGAGGAAAACAAGTCGACGTGTGTCACAGAGTGAGGCCGGAGCACACACAGGAACATTGTCGACAAGAACGTCCAAAAGATTCTTGTTTGTTGGTAAGATGAAGCAAGGATTTTGTGCCAATGTCGTCATTGCAGCTTCACCTCCAGAAGCTGCGCTGTCTAGTTTTCCAGTCGGGGGTGCGGCGAGTAGGTCGGAGAAGGAGCAAGGTGTGACGGGGGTGAATGAGATTGATGGCGGGAGGGAGAAGGCGAGCGGGATTAACGGGGTCGTGTCAGGGTCAGATTATGGGTCGGACATAGAAGAAAAAGGACGCGCTAGAGGGACGAGGGTGGTAATCAGAAGAAAAGCACGTTGGAGAAGGCCAGCAGCAGCGGCAGTGGCGAGCGATATGTCCAATGCGGCCAAGGTAAAACAGATCAGCTTGTCGTCCACAGTTCACCATTCGGACGGGTTGCGATAAGAGGAGTAAGAAGAGCGGGGTGGATACGTGCGGTGAGAAAGAGGGTCCGAGCGCACGGAACGAACGGAGTGCAGACCGACGTTGGACAACTCTTGACGGACGACGGCCTGGATCAAGGAGATCGTTGCCGGAGAACGGCCAGGCGACAGGAATGAAGGGGCCGCCGGTTGTGCTGCTTCGACCTCACGATAAATGATGCGGGTTAAGTTGTCACACCACGATGGCTGGTGGAAGAGGTCATCACAGGATGACGTTGCAGCTGTGTTGGGAAGTCGCGTGATGTGCTGGTATACCCGGCGGCTTTTAGCATGCTCGAGACGGCGGCACTCCTTGAGAATCGTATCGATGCTGGTGATGTTTGTAAACACCAGTTAATTGAAGGGGTCGTCAGCAATGCCTTTGAGGACGTGATTAACCTTATCGTCCTCGGACATGTTCGGGTCAGCCTTGGCACAAAGGGCCAAGACATCGAGCATGTACGGCACGTGGGACTCGGTCGACGTCTGAACATGTGTGGCAAGGGCCTTATTGGCATTGAGTTGGCGACCGAATTGATTGCCAAAAAGGTCGCGGAGCTTTTTTTTGAAGAGATCCCAGCTCGAGATCTTCTCTTCTTGAGTCTGGAACCATGCCCGTGGAGCTCCGTCGAGGTAGAAAAGAACATTGGCAAGCATAACAGTCAGATCACACCTGTGACTGGTACTGACACATTTGTATAAGCGGAGCCAGTCGTCGACATCAGGACTGCCGACTCCGGTGAAAACACCAGGATCCCGAGGGGGGAGAAACGGTGATGTAGGTTGGTGCTGCATACGGAGACGCTGGCATAGATGAAGTGCCGGCAGCAGGAGCCGATTTTTCAGTGGCACCGTTGCGACCGCTGCGAAGCTCCATGACAGGTAGGGGGAACGTCTGCACCTCCACCAAATAATGTTACGTGTAACTGATGCCCAAAGCTATTTACACTTTATTTACAGGGAAGATAACGGAGGCCAAAATGGCGACGATATATCAAGCGGGAACCCGTCGTCTTCCTTCTTCTCAGTGTAGCCACACTGTGGGGGCGGCTGTTCCGTATCAATATACAATATTCGCACAAGCCTAGTTTGAACAAATAGTCTCCAAATATATAAGCAAATTTCTGTATCACAACAAGTTCTTCAGTGAGTTCCAGTACGGATTTCATGATGGCTTGCCAGCGGTAACACAACCTGTGGAAACTACACACTTTCTCAGTGAAGTGCTTGATAGAAGAGGACAGATTGATATCAGTTACCTAGATTTTAAAACAGCATTTGATACTGTTAGTCACCAGAAAGTATTAATGAAATTAGAAATAGGCCTTTCTAACTAGTAGGTACTGTTCAAGAAAGTCACTCTGCCATAGGTTGTGTTGCATCTGGGATGCTGCAGGGTTTGGTGCTCGAACACCCCTGCTGTTCTTCATGTTTATCAATGACCTCGTAGCTGACTCATCGGTTCAAGCCAGATTTCTTGCAGACTGAACATATGGTAGCCGACCAAGCTAAACTCAACGAGTACTTGCATAAAATTATTGAATGATGTATGTAAGAAATGGCAAATGTCTCTAAATTTGGTAAAGACAGTCTGCATGACACATACACGCAGGCCTTTATAATTTACCTACGTGCTGTCCGGTGTTCCTTTAGCTTGGGTAGCAGAATATGAGTGTCACTAGGACCTGAGCACATAGATAATGTTGTTGGTAAGGCAAATAAAAGTCAGTGCATGCTCAAACTTGCACTTGTTTCTAAACAAGGTGCAACCTAAACACATGACACAAGCTTGCCCAGCTGTGCCCTAGTCGCAAGAAGCTTGGTTGCACTAAGAAGAATGCCAGGCCGCACGTAAAATGAGTCATCTACGACATTCCGTTCTCTTGTAGTGCGGTCCTTAAAAGGCAAGGACTTTTTTGCCTTCACACTGCAGAGCCCATCAGTGCGAGCCACGACAAGATGAGGCAGTGGCACGTGAATTATTAGAAGCTTTTCATCTTCAGAATTACATGAGGTATGTAATTCGGAGAGATGTTTTATTGAGAGCCTGATGCGGGTGTAGTGATGCGAGTTTCAAGTTTAGTTTGTTGCGCAGTGCATACTTCTTTATATTGGATGTCTTTGTAAGAAGAATAAACAGCCGAAACTGAGCCCTCACCTTGTCTCCTTCCCCTTTCTGTTTCCATTTTGCACTACTCATGGCCTGAAATCATTCAGTATGAACCGACTAGCCCAGCAAAATGTACTACACACAGCTTCACTTCCTCTAGAAAATAATGACAATGTGTGAGAGGGCTTCGTATTTTGTAGTGGCTTCAGGAATGTGTCAAATTCTTCTTAAATAGATGCCACAGGAAATTATGAGGAATTCCCTTCCTTGGGCTCCCTGAAGAGTTCCAACATGCCAAGGGCCAGAAATGACAGCAAAAGTTTGTGTGTGTTCTGGAGTGTGCAACCCTATTTGCGTCGCACACAATGTGATCGCACAAGGTTCGGCAACAACATAAACAGCACATTGAATTGGCAACAATATTCGCGAAAGAAATGTGCACCTTCCGCTGAGCAACAACTCTGTAATATTTCTTAGCTGGTGATAAACAGCCACTGAAAAAACATAAGCAAGTACATGTGTCAATACCACCATTACTGCCAAGAAGCCCCATTCAAGTGCTTGCACTGCTAGCCTTGGTTACATGAGATGCTGACACGCTGGGTCATACAGGAGAGCAAAAGAGATGCGCACCTTGTAGTTGGGCAGCTCCTGCCTGGTAGTGACCTGGGACACAAAGAGAAACACAACAGAGCTGCAAGTCTCATTACACTAAAGAAAAGCATCTGCATGCAGGCATCCGTCAAAAAAACAAGAGCACCCATTTCATAAAAAATGCAAACAAGTGCCCGCAAGAACCATAGGAAAAATCCACTAATTCCATTTAGGTCACCTTTCAAGTGCTTAAATTTTTTTTTCTCTTCACAGTTGAAAGCTACAATAATGTAAACAAAGAACAAACTGTGACATTAAAGGAAGTGAAAGCTGTGTTTTTCACTAACATTTTACAATAATTTGCTGTAGTGGGCCAGTTGGTTATGTGACACAATGCGCTGCAAAGCAATACTTTCAAAACGAATGTGAAGGACTAGGACTGTGTCTTTGTTCTTTTGAGTAATGTCCTATTTTTTTCACGTCCGTGTCAGAAGTATTACTTTGCAGCACAGTGTTCCACCATGTAACATTTTAGTTTTCTTCACCTTGTGCTAAAATTCTGTGCCCACTCCTGCATTGTCTCCTGCATCTCCAAATAAACAATAATAAGTATTTTACTAAAGCCTGTGGAAAAAAACATACTTCAAAGAAATGCGAGCAACAACTAAGCGCCAGAGACAACAAATCAAGCTTAGAAGTAGGGTGAATTGAGCAAGTTCTACGTGTTCATCGTTAACATTTCAGTGCATCAAAAAAACTACATAAGGGCTAAACAGAGGACCACACGACACAGCGCTCATGACGTGTGGTTCACTCTTTAGTCCTTGTGTAGCTTTTTCGCGCTGAAAAGTTAACAATAAGCAATCAGTCAGACAACCTGAATCTGCAGAAGAAGCTCTGTGGACAAAACGACAAAAGACATTCAGGACGTTCCTTCTGCCATTGGACTAGGCCAGGACATGAACAGCATGCACTACATCAAGGCTGGGGTGCACCAACAACCAAAACTCTGGTTGCAGCCGTGTTCAGGGCATTTGACTGTGGCTATGCTTCGTCACCCAAGCATCACCTCAGCATCACGCTGCAGCCAACAACGGCGCTGATGATCAGGTGATGCTGGCATTCATAATAGTTTGGGCACATTCGTAATACACGAAAAAGGTACATGTGTGGGTGTGCGTGCACATATGTGCCATTTTCATCCGGGTCCAGTTCACGCCTTTAACCGGGGTGTCGGAACTAAATGTTGTTCATTCTGGTTTTAGTTTCGTTCCACTGAAAAAAGTTCCGCACTGGTTCTGCACTGGAAAGAAAAAAGATGATCCATAGCGATTCACAAGGGTTTTGGTTTACATGCAAAAATTTTCGAGCAATGTAACGATAAAAACAGTATTTATTTTTCTCAATAATTTGAAAATAGCTTATATATATGTTTCTCAATTTATTTCTCCAATATTTTTCTCTCAATTAATTTTTCTATGCGCACCGTTTTGCGCGTGGTTTGATACGGTAGCGTGAATGTGATGCAGCCGATGACGAGGGCTAGCCTTGTCCCCAATGAGGCCGTGCTTGCTTTGTGCGGGTTCTTACGAATCATGCCTCAGTCAAGGCAGCGAGCATGATCTCAGAAGCAGCACGTGCTCACCGAAATGCGAGACCGCTGTTCCGATAAAACGAACACAAAGGAACATCAAACGAATGATAAAGCTTCGGTAACGGAGCATTGTACCCATAGAAAACGAAACAACAAGTTCTTGAGCGCGCAAGCCCCGAGTTCTCTGCTACGATCTGGTAGTGCACCGAGAGGCAGATTAGTGGAGCCCACACTATCCCTGCCCGAGATACGCGCTAATTCTCACGTTGCCCGACGTCGGTTGTCGCCGACTTTCCCCTTGAACCGAAAACCGATCAAAAATATTTTGCTTTGACTCCAGAGGAGGAGGAGGAACAACTTTATTAAAAAACACCAGTCAACGTCGGGAGAGAAATCCTTCTCCACCGTCGCCCCTAGCCGTGGGCCGGAATACCTTGAGACACAGCAGCAGCAAGGGCTTGACCGATGATGTCCTGCTGGACGTTGGGGTCTGGGCTGCGGAGCAAAGCCTCCCAGGATTCTAGAGTGCGCGATCTATCATGCTTAGACGGACATGTCCACACCATGTGAACCAGATTTGCTGCCTCATCACAGAATTTGCACTTTGAATCGAATACTCTTGGATGCCACTTGCTGTAGAGTACAGGGTTTGGAAAAACCCCCGTCTGTAATTTCCTCCACATAACGTCATCTTTCTTACTGAGTGTTCAGTCCGCTGCCGGGTAAATTTGTCGATTTAGTCTGTAGTATACTGTGATTTCCTGGTATGCGCGCATATCTTCTCTTCTGTTTATAGTTTCGGTGACTTGGGAGGTTCCAGGGGTCGACCGGTAAGTGAGACCTCGGGCGACCGAATGAGCCTCCTCGTTACCTCAAAGTCCCTGGTGAGCTGGTGCCCAAACGAGCAGAACAAGCTGTCTGGGTCCCCCGTCCCTGTTTAATATACGGGTGGCAGTCTCCGTCACCCTCCCCGATTCGTAATTTCTAACGGCGTTTTTGGAGTCGCTGATGACCACCTTTGCCCCCCTTTGGGTGAACGGCCAAGGCTATAGCCACTTCCTCAGCTTCAACCGTCTCGACGCCACTGACTGTGCAGCACGCCATTGGTGTTCCATCTTCTCTAACCGCCACGGCCGCATATGCCGCTTTGCTGTCATATTCTGCAGCGTCCGTATATAGGACGTCCTGTCAACCAGTATACCTAGTTTGCAATGCCTCTGCCCTGTCTTTACGTCTGCCGTCGTGAAAGGCAGGGTTCATGTTTCTGGGTAGCGGAGGTATTTTTGTCTTGTCCCTGATCTGTCTGGGGATGTCTCTTTAGCGCACTTGCTCATGTTTGGGCTCGTAGCCCAATTTCTCTAAAATTTTCCTCCCCGTTTTAGATCCAAGTAGCATTTGATGCTGCGCGGTAAGGGCAGCCTCAATCAGTTCCTTGAGAGTGTTCGATACCCCTAGCCTCATCAGTTTGTCAGTGGACGTGTTCTGGGGGAGTCCGAGCGCGACCTTGACACTTTTCCTAATAATGATTTCGAGTTTGTTCCGTTCTGCTCCACTGAGCTTGAGGTAGGGTGCCACGTACACTATCCTACTGATTACGAAGGCTTGCACTAGCCTCAGGAGATTCGCCTCCTTCATCCCAGCGTGCCTGTTCGCTATTCGTCTGATGAGACGACACGTCTGATTTGAACTGGCTTCTAACCTAGCAAGTGTTTCATAGTTCTTCCGGTTTGCCTTAATCCTCAGCCCGAGGACGCGGATACTGTCGACCGCGGGGATCTCTGCGCCGTTGACGTACAGGTGGACGCCAGCCTCGCGCTTTTGGTGAAGCAGTCGTTTTCCGGGGGGCATTAGGAACAGTACTTCCGACTTTTCGGCCGAACATCTAAGTCCTTCGGGTTTCAGGCACTCCTCGATGATGTCAATTGCAATTTGCAGGGAACTTTCTATTTGCCCATCACTGCCCTTGTTCATCCATAATGTTGTCATCCGCATATATGGTGTGGTTTAGATTCTCAATTTCCCCCAACTGTTCGGGGAGTCTCAACATCGCAATGTTGAAGAGGGTAGGTGATAAAACCGAGCCCTGCGGCGTCCCCACGTTACCCAGTTCAATGTTCTCTATAGATTCTTCCCCTATCTTGAGAGTGGCTTTCCTGTTGGTAAGAAAGTCCTTGATGTAATGGTACACTTTCTCCCCGACATTGAGTGAGTTCAAATTCTCCAAGATAGACACGTGCCTCACGTTGTCAAATGCCTTTGCCACATCTAACCCCACGATCACTTTCGTGTCTCGGGTTTGCTTGTCTATAATTTCATCCTTGAGCTGCAGCATCACGTCGCATGCCGACAGCTTTGGTCGAAAACCGATCATGGTGTCCGGATACAGTCCATTTTCCTCCATGTACCTATTGAGCCGCGTCTGAACGACGTGCTCCATAACCTTACCCACGCAGGAGGTGAGCGATATAGGCCTGAGGTTCTCGAAGCCCAGTTTTTTACCCGGCTTGGGAATAAAAATGAGGTCGGCGAGTTTCCACTCCTGCGGTATCGTCCCCTTCTCCCAGCACTCCTGCATGTAGGTTGCGAGGTTGGCGATTGAGCTGTCGTCTAAGTTACGGAGCATTTTGTTGCTCACTCTGTCCGGCCCTGCCGCTGACTTAGTCCTTAGCTGATTAATCTCTGCTCTGACCTCAGCCAGGGAGATCGGGGCGTCTAATTCCGAATTCTCTCCTCCTCCGTAGGCCGGGAGGGGTTCAAGTCCGGCGGGATTGATGTGCCATTCTTTCCAGCTGTTGTGTGGACGCTGACTTTGTGCTATCCGGATCTAAGAGGTGACGAAGAAGTCGCCACGTTCCCGCGGTACTCATACTCCTCTCCATCTGATCGCAGACGTTCCGCCAATTTTGCTTCGTGAGCGTGATTGCGTGCTCTTCAATTTCCTTGTTTAAAGCCGCTATCTGTTTCCTGATATTTCGAGCCCATCTCTTCTGTCGAAGTCGGTCCTCAAGCCTTTTCTTTTTCCTCCAGAGGTTAACTAATCTCCTGTCTAGCGCTTTGTTGTCCCCCTCAATTTCCACCGCTTCGGTGGCTTCTTTCACAGGGCGCACTACGCCATCGCTCCACTCCGCAATATCAGAGATGGGAGACAGGTCGTGCCTGAGTGCCCTGAAAAAGTCCCAATTTACGGCCTCTACCCTCCGTTTCCGGGGGGTTGCCGGGCCTCCTTCTACCACCACTTCTATGATTTTGTGATCGCTGCCCAAGTCCTCCTTTGTATTGCACCACGTGGCTCTAGTGCCGCTCCCCGTCAAAGTGAGGTCGGGTGTCGTGTCACACGCGACACTAGTTCCCTTCCTCGTAGGCTGCATCGGGTCGGTTATTAAATCCAGATTATGAGTTTGTATGTCGTCCCACAATTTCCTGCCCTTGATCGAAGTCTGCTTATATCCCCATGCCGTGTGGTGAGCATTAAAGTCCCCCACAATCAACAGTGGGTTGTTCTTAATCATACGTCGCGTCGTCGCGAAGAGATCCCCGAAGTAGCATTTTCTTTGTCTGAGAGAGCTGTAGACATTTAACACAAACAAGCTACCGTCTCTATTTCTTCGCGGTATCAGTTCTACGAGAACGTGATTTGTGTACTCCCAGTGTCATGCTGCACCGCCGTGACGTTTCGCCTGACTAGGGTGGCCACCTGTGTGTTTTCGCCCTCGCCTACATAGAACAAAATAATAAATAATCTTTTGGTTACGTTTTCGTTCCTTTTACTTCTTAGCACCAAGGAGCTTGTAATAAGTTTTATCTGTGTTTGAACGACCACACAACCCTTATTGTTGCATATTTATTTCTCACTTTGAGTCAAACACATCTGGCGTACCATATTTTCTGGTCTATAAGTTACACCTATGTGTAAGTTGCACCCCCCCTCAAAACAGCAGTTCTTGCGAAAAAAAAATATGAAAGTCATACCGGTGTATAAGACCCACCTGTTCATTCGGTAAGCGATTCAAAAAAATTAGTAACGTTTCACTTCATGAACACGGGTCCCGTGCAAGCGCATGGGTGCTATTCCTATATAATTACGATAGCAATAATATGGACACTCCAGACGCATTTCTGCGGTCGTGGTCACTACGATGTTCCGTATAAAGTCCAAGGGCGATATGTGCGAGTGAAAGCTTACGACGGTGAGCCGAATCGTGCACAAGGGATTAAAGTGGGAAGGCAGCGGGGGAGGGAGGGGTGGCTCGTACTGAGGTAGCAAGCTCGTCTGGTCAGGTAGCATGTTGGGTTAATGAAAATTACATTCACTGACCAAGCCAAAAAAGTTGTTTTGACATTTCGGAGCCTGTACAGGTTCCTTGTGCACAATACAGCCGACATAGCGTCGTTGTCCAGTTAACCTGCATTAACCCAACATGCTACCTGACCAGACGAGCTTTCGTCGAACTCTTGACCAACCAGTAGCAACTGCCAGAGGAGGTCAACCTAGCGGCGCTTCGCGTGGCGATAGTATCCGATCCGATTTTGATATCAGTTTTTTTTGAAAAAAAGAAAAAAAAAACATATAAGTCACACCATTATATTGACAAGTATACATGTTTATCTTTCACCGGTGGCCGCTTTCCGCCGGCTAACAAGTGTTAAACGTTATCGCTCGGCGCAGGACGCGCCTGCATCGGAAGCTTCTCGAACGTTATCGATGCTTCTATCCTTCGTCTGTGGTCACCGACACTCATGTAATCTGATCGTATGAGCGACGCGAATTGTCTAGAACTTTCTGGAAGACACGCGGGCATCAGGGATTAATCTGGAACCTTCGGTGACTCAGGTATAAAAGCCGATGCGTTTCGCCGCTGATCAGATTTTCGACGATCGTCTACTGTGTTCGCCGCTATCGTTGTGCTTTGAGTGTAGCTTGCTTTTGTGGGCACAGGTTCGCCCAATAAAGAATCAGTTTCGTTATACACAGTTTTACGACTGTATTCTTGAGCGTCACTCGTCGATGGACCTCAAAACCAGCTACTGGCAAATAGAAGTCGACGAGAGGGACCGGGAGAAGACTGCCTTTATGACGCCAGACGGACGGACTGTTCGAGTTCAAGGTCATGTTGTTTGGTCTTTGCTCGACACCTGTGACTTTCCAACGTGCCATGGATACAGTACTGGCAGGCTTGAAGTGGCAGACTTGCCTGGTCTACTTGGACAACGTCGTTGTGTTTGCCTCAAGCTTCGAAGAACACCTCCGGCACCTTGAAACAGTTCTTCAACCAATCAAGACCTCCGGACTCACGTTGAAGCCAGGAAAGTGCCGCTTCGCATATGAGGAGCTCTTGTTTTTGGGCCACGTAACGAACAAGTCAGGAGTGTGCCCTGACCCACAGAAAAATGCGGCCACCACTGACTTTCCTCTGCCCGCCGACAAGAAGGCAGTGCGTAGATTTCTTCGACTGTGTGCCTATCACAGGCCTTTCGTCAAGGACTTTTCACGAATTGCCGTGCCACTGATGTATCTCACGAAGGCCGACGTTAAGTTCAAGTGGGAGATGCCGCAAATGGAAGCATTTGAAGAACTGCAGCGACGCCTGCAATCGCCGCCAATACTTGCGCATTTCGACGAAAACGCCGATACCGAAGTCCACACTGACGCAAGCAGCGTAGGATTCGGCGCCGTGCTTGTGCAGAGGACTGACGGACTAGAAAGGGTTGTAAGTTACGCTAGCCGGTCGCTATCGAAGGCGGAAGCAAATTATTCCACAACAGAAAAGGAGTGCCTCGCCATCATCTGGGCTACATCAAAGTTTCGCCCCTACCTCTATGGCAGGCCCTTTAAAGTTGTGAGCGACCACCACGCCTTGTGTTGGCTAGCTAACTTGAAGGATCCTTCAGGTCGCCTCGCATGATGGAGCCTGAGACTTCAAGCATTCGACATCACCGTTCGTTTACAAGTCCGGGCGAAAGCACTCTGACGCCGATTGTTTGTCTGGTTTCAAACCATCAATGCCTTGGGTGACTGGCCTGCTTGGCCAGACCACCAAAGATGGCTGGTTGCAGCCAAATGATTTTTCGGTGCTGCAAAGGCATGGGACACCTACGAAAGCGTCACGCAGCGGTCCTGGCCTGAATGGAGCGTGGCGCTAATAGCTGCTTTCGGCCAGCATCCTTGTGCCTGCGGTGAGTCCGACCAGCCCATTTCTGCGCATGGCGCTCCTGCAAGCTACCGCTTTGACGCTGCGGCAAGTGTGCCCTGCAGCAGCCCTCAGGCATAGAGGTCAGCCACAGACACCATCTCATCGGGTGTCGCCGTCGGCTCTACTAAAGACGGTGGGAAGCTCATGGCGACCACCTCTCCTACTTTGACATGGTCGTCTACACCAGCCGAGATTCTGCGACTGCAGCCCCATGAAGCTCGGGAGCAACACCAAATCGCCGCTGCCGACAAGGTTTTGACATATGGGATCACAGCCTGCCCTGCTGTACACCCCGGTTGCCAGCTACTTTTTCCACCACGGGTCTCAGAGTCTGCTTCGGCATCAGGCACCACACCATCACTGCCAGAGCCCGAGATAACATGCCATCCACAGCAGTCGGTGACACGGCCTCCAAGCTCACCGTCGGATGTGCACATGAAGGTGCCGTCTCACTGGGTGAGGCCATCAGCTCCATCCGAATTAGTGGGAAACACCAGGCGCACCTGTGCTTCCACTACTATCCCGCTTCCGCTAGATCCACCTAGTATCCCGGCCTCTAACTTGGACAGCTCAACTGCACACAACATAGCATCGAGCACCTTGAGGAGCCTTGATCCGTCACCGGCAACGTTGCGAAGAGGCACACGATGGTTGAGCACAGGATTGCGCTGTATGCACGGCGCATCAGCATGGCCAGCCGCTATGCAATGTGCCGTGCTTTGCCAAGTGCGACCCAAGCGCAACACTCAGTGCTGACCCCCCGAGAAGCTGGTTGCGCACTGAACGACCCTAACGATGACGACTCCCATTCCCAAGTCTTGTCGATTATAGATGCTCATCACCAGCACGCTCTCACAATCACCTGAGCTATCTTTGGCAGCGTGGCCGAGTGTAATGAAGAGAATGACGCACTGAGGCTCCCGCGCTCGGACTGCGGGTGCGGGCAGACAGAGAAGACAAGGACGAAGGAGGGAATAGAACAGCCGGCCCAGTGAACGAGTGCTGTCTCGGTCTCTGTCTCTTTACAATATATATATTATACTGTGAAATGAGGAGCAGTGGGGATGTGGCTATGAGAGAAAGAACGACGACGAGGGAGATAAACCTTGTTTCGGTGCCCGATCAGCTGTGCTGCCTCTCGGGTGTTTTATCATTGCTCTCGCTGCTAGTCACGAACGCCGATTTCCCCAAGTGGTTCGTGACAATATATATGATATTGTTAACAAATCTCTAAGAGGTTAGAAGAAGTCATTAGGCTTCTGCATAGAATTATCAACAAGCATAAGGGGCTAGGAGAAGACAGTGCCATAAGATTGGTACATGCATTCGCCTTTTGCCACTTCTTTGCCACTTCTCGTACGTGGCAGGCATGCTACAATGGACACGGGCTGATAAGAACAAGCTAAACACTTTAATCAGACGACTTATAAAGGCTGCACTGGGACTTCCCATCAACACGGCCAATGAATGATTATTGCACCTAGCTACGAGGGAGGGCGAGGGGAGCCATAGAAGCGGCGGAGTTGCCGAGGCGAAATTCGCTTCCCTGTCGCCCACCTGCCTCACTATCCACGGTCACCGCGTGCGCCCTTCGCCGTGCTGTGCCAGCGCCGCCAGCTCCCTGAAGTTTTGTTTACTGCTGTTATCGTGAAGCGCGCGTTGGTCGGCGTTGGCAGTTTCGCGACCCTCGCTCGCTACGCGCGCCATGATATTTCATGACTCACACTCAAGATTCTGGTTTCAGTCTCACTGGCTGTTCGTTCGCACCACGTGCCCTTCTCCTCCACTTCGTCTCTCTTTCTTACTCGAGCACTCCTTGGGGTGCCCGTTTCAGGGGAGCGTTCGCCGTCTCCGTTGACTACCGTACTCCCAGGCAGCCGCACTGTAACCGGTATTTTGTTTCCCGCAAATGCACTATAAGCGATACGTGTATACATAGAGTGCTATGGGAAAATTAACGGGAGTTTGAGAAGACCGCACTATATCCGGTCCTGCACTATAAGCGGTTACGTTATAAGTGGTCTATACTGTACATAGGACAGGCAGGATGGTGTCTTGATGACTGCTTAAGAGAGCATAGTCTAAATGTGAAAAATTACCGTGACGGTCATCGGTCTGTTCACTGTTATGAATGCAGCTGCGCTCCTCTGTTTGACGATTGTGTGGTTCTGGCCAGGCATAGAGATAAAGATGTGCGCAAAATTATTGAGGCACAGGCCATAAATCGTAGTGGCCAAAGCTGTGTAAGCACCCCGTCTATCAACCTGTTAGATAAGGAAACGGCCTTTTTGGAAAGCTCAGATTGAACTACTGATCATGTGTGATGCAACCCTTATGCAATGCAACCACTTTTATGCACCGTGCATAAAGGTGGTTTTTCTGCAAAAAGATTGTTGAAGTTAGCTCATTGTGTAGTTAACACCTCCCTTCTGTCCACGGGTCCTGAAAAGGTTATCCAGGTTGGAGGTTCTCATGCATGAAGTAAATTGGCTGAAAAAGCTTTATAAGAGTTTTCACTGAATGAAGTCTGCAAATAAGCCATAAAAAAGAAAGGCCACCTTTGGTCAATACAATAAAACACTGAAGGGGTTTCATAGTCACTGACATTGCGACATGCCTAAGAGTGCGAAAAGGAAAGGTAGCTTAATATCACAGTGCTCTGTTATTTCGTGCTCTTAATTTTAACTGTTATGACCGTAACTGCATATCTGTTCATTGTGAGTGGCCCTAATAAATGTATGACAAGTGCAGCAGGCCCCAGCCGTGCACCCACCTTGTAGTTTGGCCTGCTCCGAGATGCGGGTATAGTTGACGAGGGCCGCATTCTCCAAGCACTTTTTAATGATGGCACGCACCTCCTCCGGAGGTGCTGGAGTCATCACGTCCTTCATCAACACCTGCAGGAGTTGACAAGGTTCAGTGGCCAGATAGCGAGAGTGCCATGCAAGTAACAGCTGCCCGACTGGCCAACACAAGCTGGCCAACACAAGCTCTGATTTAAATTTGGTACAGTGCACCCACACGAGTCAATAGCATGCAATCTCAAGCAACAGGTGAAGGGGGCACAACCATACACATTTGTTGTCATTACATTCTCTGCCTTACCCATAAACACATCAGCTTTTGAATCAACTCGTACAACAACAGTAACAAAAAAGCCAAGTCTGGCTGTTACAACCAATCTATATACAGAGTGGAACATGACTGGGCACAAGATGTGGACACGACAAGTGCTGGCTTGCAACTATATTTACATATCTGCGCAGAAATTTATTATATACTACAGCAGCGAGACACAGCAAAACACTGGGAGATCCCCCACATATGTGAGAATCAGTAATAAGCACAGCTGCTTCTTTTAATATGCGGCTCAAAGCACACTAGAAATGGGTCACTCAGGAGCGAGCCGGATCTTGTGAGCAGCTCTTTTTAAAGAGCGACTGAGCCGTGGTTCAGTAAAAGTGAGCGGCGGTTCTGTTGGAGAAAGGGAGCTGGTTCTCTTGCGTTCATTGAGCCGTGCCAATGCGTTCCATCAGAGCCGGGTATTATGCTGCATGCGACTTCCGTGCCATCTATTAGCGGTACGAGAAAGCAACTGCCCTCCCGCCCTTCCTCGCAAGAGTCGCCTTCGCCCCCTCGCCTTCGGCTGAAGAACGAAAGAACCACTGCTCACTCACTGAACCACAGCTCCCTCGCTCTTCAAAAGAGCGGCTCAAAAGATCCGGCTGGATCTTTTGAGCCGCTCTTCTGAAGAGCGAGGGAGCCATGGTTCAGTACGTGAGCGGCTGTTCTTTCAGATTGAGAAAGCCGGTTCTCTCTCGTTGAATGACCGTGCCAAACCATTCCATCAGAGCCGGGTCTTCTGCTGGGTTTCGAGGTTCCGATTTCTGACCGACAAATGGTGTCCGGTGTGGGTAGACTCGCGCTACTTGTACTCGCTCGCAGTCTGTGGTGTGCGCAGCAGTCCCTTTGGTTTTTTGTGTGTACTATGGTGTGGCACCCGATGCCACCGAGGGGAGAAGTAAAGAAGCCTTAATTGGCAAAGGATGGTACCGTTCGTTGCCTGCTGCTGTTCGAATGTTGTCTCACGACTCTCACCAATAGCACTTCGTCCCAAGCAAAATTGGCCGAGGACCGACCATCGAGTGATGCTCGGCAGATCGCTGGGAGCCGATTATGTTGGCTTGAAGAGCTTGCACCGTAAGAAAGCCGACTTATGTTGCCAACCCCGTCTGTGCTGGCTTGGTCACGGATGCTGGCCCGGATGAGTAGGGCTGCATAATGCCGAGCACGAAAGTTCTGGCTGGCCAGAGACGTCGGCTTCACGCTGGCCTGACGCTGCTCGCCGATCATATAGGATGCCCCCACCCGCCGCTTAGTCGGCGCCTGAATAGAAGTCGCCGCCTAGTCGGCATTGAATTCTGACTTGGGGGGACGGGATTGGGGAGTGAAAGAACAGAGGAGGAGGTCGCCTCAACCGTCTGTGGCAGTCGGTTGAGGCAGCATTCACAGGCAGGAACCGGCATGAGGCAGGCACGTACAGTGGAATCTCGATGATACGAATCTCACGGGGTCACGGAAAAAATTCGTATTAGCCGAAATTCATATCATCGAAACAGAATTAAAACTAGCTAAATTAGAGAGCTGAGAGGTGAACTCACTCAGGCACACGTACGTAAAAAGCATTTACAGTATAGATCACTTATAATGTAATCGTTTATAGTGCAGAACTGGCTACAACGCGGCCTTTTCCGACTCCCGTTTACCCTCCCATAGAACTCCATGTATACGCATACCGCTTACAGTGCAGCCGCGTGAGACAAAATTGCGGCTTCCGCGGGAAAATCTCGCCGACAAGGGCGGTAGCGAGCACGAGGTGCGCCCACCGATGGGAGAGGAGATCAACGAGGGTGATGCGGAGGAGGAGCATGAGACATGGAGCACGAGTCCAAGGGCGATTCGTCACCGCACGCCGTATGTGCGAGTGAAAGCGCACGGGGGACGCGCGCCTTCACGGACAGCGAACGCACAGCGGAGAGAAAACGCGACTTCCGTTGCGCGAAAGGCCGTGGGGGTATGGGAGGGAGGGAGGGGGGGGCGACGCTGTGCTGCGGCGCCAAATGCGTATCTTATCTTGCAACCGAGCGCAAGGGTAACTGGCGACGCAATCTCCCCACGCGAAAGGAGCAAAGTGGGAAGGTAGCGCTGGAGGGAGGGAGCGGGAGGGGGGGGGGGGGCCGCTCTAATGCGTTCTGCTTTGCGCCTGTGCCGGCTGTCGGTGGTGTCATGCGCACCGTATCTTAAATGCGATCTCCACACGGCTCTGACCTTTGTATGCGCTTACGCCCCTCAGTTTCTGTTGAAGTGATAGACTGCACGAACCTGCACTTGCTGCGGCGGCCGCGCGTGGAGAAGCGCAGCCGCCGCAGCGAGCGAAAAGACAAAAAGAAAAGCAACAAAAGCGCCACCGCTTCAAACTCTTCGTGCCCAGTCACGGCTTCTGCGCCGGACAGCGCGGGCCTGCGCGCTGTTCTCTTTCGCGGCCGTCGGTGGGGCGGCGTTTATTCATATTAACCGACGCGGGTCGAAAATCGATTCGTAACAAGCATTCTCTAGCACGTTGCAAAGTAATAGGGCTCGGCCGGGACCTCAGAAAAATTCGTATCATCCGGAAATTCGTACTAGCCGTGATCGTATCATCGAGATTCCACTGTGGCTTAGCGAGGGAGGTTTTGGCGGGAAGTGGCTGAATTGGTCGGCGCAGCTTCGCACGGTTTCTATAGTGCTGCGCTTGTTCGCGAAACATTTCCAGCCTGCAGATTTTCACCTCCTATACGGGCGTCCACATTTACTCGTAACGTATTATTTATGCTATTGGAGGCTATGTTTTGTAGCGTTAATTTGGAAGGAGAGTGCGTAAGGGGGCTGTTTCGAGAGCTCGTCTGCCCTTTTCGATCTGTTGAAAGCGACATTATAGTAGCACAGCCATAATGTCATGTCTTGTGGTTTATGGAGCTGCACTCAAGGTGCAAGAGTTCACATGCCAAAGCTTGTCGTGGTATGTGTGAAGCACCGATGTATGCATGCAGTGCCCGTAACATATACTATACAGGGGGTCCCAACTATGTCTTGCACCAAGATTCAAAAATATGCAAATGCGACGTAATGGACAGAACTGAGGTAATGTTGTTTGCCATCGCTTGAAGATACTCAGATTAATTTTTGTATTCTGTCTCATTACCTAATTAGTCTTAATTAATGATTAAACTTATCAAATATTATAAACGTGTCAATGAGAAAATTGTAGAGAAACATGAAAATCTCGATACAACTTTCTGTTGCAATTAATATGTGCTACATAAAAGTGTTTTCCGAATGTGAAAGAAGCCTGCGAATACATGCAAAGTGCTTTGAGCGGCGAGTTGCACGGCAATTTTGCGTGTACTCGCGGGCTTCTTTCATGCTCAGAAAAACACTTTTATGTAACACATATTGAGCAACATAAACTTGAATCGGGAGTTTTTCATGTTGCTCTACAATTTTCTCATTCATACTTTTCATCTAATTATAATATTTGAGAACTTGCTTAATTAATTAGGACTAAACATGCAATTAGGTGGAATGCAAAAAAATAATCTGAGTATCTCCAAGCGATGGCAATCAATGTTACCTTGGTTCTGTCCAGCTACGTAGCATTTGCATATGTTTAAATCTTGGTGCATGATAGTTGGGACACCCTATAATAGTATATGCCGTATGTACTACGTTGCAGTGGTGGTGAAGGTCATTTGAAGAAAGGCGAACTTTGCCGCGAGATTTTTGCGACGCTTGTTTTGAGGTTAAATAATGTGAGGCTGCGTATTTAGGGTTTGTCATGAAAAATGAGGGTTTTGTCAGAACCTGTTCATAATTAAGTACAATGCTTAAAGAGTTATTGAGAGGCCACGAAGCATCTAGTCCAATATTAGTTATACATGTCCTATTGAAGAGTTATACATGTCCTATTTCTGAAACTTACGTAGTACATGTCTGTATTTCAGATACCAGAGCGGGACCACAGCAGAATCAGTCCAGTGACCTGGCTGCACAGTTCTCTGGTAAATGGGCTTACGCAATTCAAGGAAGGGCATTTTCAAGTACCCATACAAGACTGTCGTTGATTAATTCCTATTTTATGTTTGTCACAACCACTAACCTACTATTACAGCATTGCATAACAAAGTATTCCAGTTTCTGTTGTGTTTGTATCTAAATAGATCAATAAAGTCGACAAAAATCAACTGTAGTGATAATTTCTCTACAAAAGCGCTCGCCTTCTTTATATAGCGCGCTTAAGGACACAAACGTGTGCAAGAATTAAATAGCGAATTACACGTGTCCTTTCTTATGTCAAACTATCTTTTTTTTTTTTCTTGTCACAGATACCAACATTCTGTTTTTTTTTTTTTTTTCATCTGGGTTGCACTTAACAGGTGGACATTACTTTCTAAATGAGCAGTATAGTGCATAAGTTTCTAATTGACAAAACCGTGCCAATTTTCTGTGGTAATGATGGAAATGAGCCCGTTAACATGCAGGGCTTAGTCAGTTAGAACCAATTTTTTAACTAGTACCAGTTTCAAGGTATACGTCAAAGTATGGGGCAAAAATGCCTTGGTGTCATCTGTATTTTCTTGCGGCACTGTGAATATATGCCATGCTCGAGGGTAGTATTCAGGACACCAACTCATTTTGCTGACTTAATTTGACTTCATATATCTCGAAATTGGCGCTAGTTAAAAAATTGGTTCCGATTGAATATGTCCTGCGCGCTTACGGCCTCTAATTTCACCATTACGACATGTACCCTAAAGCGAGTAATTAAAGATATAATTAGCGCGACTCTTTCAATTAAATGCTGCTGCAGTTGCAAGTTATCCAGAATATAATGTCTGCAGTTAAGGTAACTCTGCTGAACAAGCGGAATATTTGTTAGCAGGGGCCTTAAAAATCGACATAAGAAAAAAAAGCCTACATATAAATGCCGGCAATAGAATGCTGGCCGTGGACAAGCCACGTTGTGACCGTTGTGCGGAAGTCGTTGGCCCGTACGGCAGCCAACCACAGCCACAATGAAGTAACCGGCGGCCATGTCGTTGGCCCCGATGCCGACTGCCAACTATCTACCGGTGGTTGGCAAACAGATTGGCCACGTGCAACAACCGAGCCCGGCCCGACCCAGAAGGCTGAGATCGGGCCTTGGTCTTATTAGCTGGCCATGGGCGGCCGTCCAATTTTCTGCCAAGCTAATTTTTTTGCTTGGGGTGCGCTGGTCCATTAACACTTCGAAGATGGTCTTCCGTGTCTTTAAAGACAACAGGTGAATGCACAGTTTACGTCCTGGTCTTCATTTTTGCTAATTAGTGTTGTCATGAAAATGTTGCCCATGACATCCACTTCAGTGCATTTTCTTAGCGTGTATCATTAGCATGTCATTAAAACGAGGCCAATGATCTGTTGTGTTGTAATAGAACTTCATTTCTTTTTTTCTCCTTGCTCATGATGGCATGATCGCCAGTGTCGCGCGTGCGCTCAAGAGAAAAAAAAACGATTAAAAAAACGAAAGGTACGTGCGGCAGTTTTGTGGATCTTTCGTATAATTTTTCTATTGCACTTGAAGACATTATTTCTACATTCATTTTGCATGGTGTTACAGCTCACTCATATTATAGTGAACGTACGTATGTGAATAAATGAATAAAAACGTTGAAAGATAATGTACAATCATTTCGTGGTCTTATTTTGGCGAAAGTGCATTTTAAAGTACCACAAAAACAGACAAGCTTCTGTAATGATGATGAAGTTACATATTTTTTTACTGAAAGAAGTACGTCGCATTCT
The DNA here is from genome assembly GCF_013339745.2 of Dermacentor silvarum. NCBI lineage: Eukaryota > Metazoa > Arthropoda > Arachnida > Ixodida > Ixodidae > Dermacentor > Dermacentor silvarum. The sequence goes on along the minus strand of NC_051163.1, from coordinate 144,212,598 downwards.
ACCTGTTACAGTTTCATAAGCATTTTATCAGAAAAGAAAGTTTCATTACAACTAAAAATTCACGCTTTTAATATATGTAAAAATATTCTCTAAACATAGCGAAAATACCAATAACACTTATTAAATTATGCATAGTTTTTTTCAAAGCCAGATAACTATAGAATATGCATAATACACGTTCAAGTGAACCGGTTCATTTCAGTGAGCTGAGCCGCTCACTGCAGTTTTGCCCATCTCTAAAGCACATGGCTGTGTAGCTACTTCTTGTTCGTGCGGTCTGCTTGCACCTAGTGGCACATGGGACAGTGCCAGCACCCACAAAATGGGGGCCAAGCGTCACTTTAAACAATGTTTCACCCAAAAGGCATCAATTGCGATAGCAAATTAGTAGAGAGGAGTAAGGATAGTAGTTTTATCAGCTGTATAAACTTGGACATGTAGCAGCACCAGCAATGCGCAGAACTGTTGTCGACGCTGTCGGCGTTTTGCCCGCATTACCACCGAATGCGCGCGGCGTTGGTGACTGTTGCCGGTTCCTCTGGCGGCGGCTCGGAGGTCTTCAACGATATCAGAACGGGACACTCGTCGAGCATCGTCGGAACTCTTTACCACCTTCTCGCTTCGCAATGTTTTTATATAAATATGCATTTGGTGCCGCAGCTTAACGTTGCCTCCCCTCCCTCCCGTCCCCCCACAGCCTTAAGTGCGATGGAAGAAGTCGCGTTTGCCAGGCGTTCGTTCCCCGTGAAAGCGCACGTCCCTCACATGCTTTCACTCGCACATACAGCATACAGCGCGTGGCGACCATTTCATCGCCGCTGGACTTTATACGGAACCTCACGGCGATGCCGACGACAGAAATCCGCTTGGAGTGTCCATATAATTGCTATCGCAATAAAGATGCGTGCAGCAACCAGGCTGGTAATGGCCACACAATGTGGGCGCATGGTGAAAGCAGAAGAATGTTTATGCAGCACATTGTCTACAATCCCTTGACACTAATTAAAACAGCTAAGGGTTGCCGTCCCCTTGGTGCCCCGGAGTCTACACAATGCATCACACCTGAGCTCGGCAACCCCTTTTGTGGCTGATGCAAGTGACAGGATGCTCGTGCAACCCACCCAACAAAATTCAGGTCTGCACTGTATTCCCCTCACGTGTTTTATCATACAGTAAAACTTCGTTAATTCAGCCCTAGTTAATTCAGAAAGTCCGATAATTCAGAATCGTCCTTTGGTCCCAGCAGGCCTTATTTAATGTAGCCAAACTTTCGTTAATTCAGATGTATTTGGCTGCACATCGGTTCCTTCAGAAAACTTGCAGAGCTCGGCGAGTGCACCAGAAGAGCAAAAATGGTGCCAGCGTACAACCGAAACGAAGTGGTGGAGTCCACATAGCCAAAGTCATGAGCGGAAATTGTATGTGTACGACAGCAACACCGGAACACTTGGGGCCTATTTGCGCCTTTAAAGCCTTTATTTTTGGCGTGAATAACACTACGTTGGCTGCATGCGTTCATAACTGCCTGTCACCATCCATGATTGGGTCAATAGCAACCATGGTTTCGTCCGCAGCAATAACGGCAAACAATAGTTTTGTTTTGACTCGGTGCTACGTGTCGGCTGCGTGCCTTCAAAACTGCGCAGTCATGCCGGCCATTATCGCATCGATAGCAAACCCGCTTTCGTCTGCAGTTACTGCAGCAAACAAGTTTCAACATGACTCGGTGCATGCTTAGGCTATGTGCGTTCAGAACCGTAAGGTTGCCGTCCATGATTGCGTCGATAGCAGCCGCAGTTGACTCGGTGCAAAGTTGTCGAGGATGACGAGCAATGGCTACATAGTGATGTACGGACAATCTGTTGGCGGACACCTCACTTGCGAAAAAATAATCGGAATGTGTACGTGGTAGTGAAAAGCGTGTCTCAGCTAAAGGCACGTGCCACGACTACACTGCGAAGGAAGTCGCAAGGCCTACATTGCTACGAGCAATAATCAGTCACGAGATGACGTGAATTGCAGCTTCAGCACTGCTTTTGTGCAGAATAGAAACAGCATTGGCTCATTCGTTCAGTAAGTAAGACCGTATTGACATAGTAAGCATTTGTTTATTGTTTTCTTGATACCCTCGATAATACTTCATTCAGTTAATTCAGACACTTCTTTTCGGGTCCCCTGAAATCCCGAATTATCGAGCCTTTACTATATTACTTGAAAGTATTTTGATAATGAAAACATAAATGCCTAGGAACTGAATGAGCAGACGTGCACTTGCGTGCCTTCTGTAGTCAACATATTAAGCAGACAATTAGGGCAGTGCCTCCTCTAAGCTGGAACGTCACTTGCTTTCCCACATGCGTAGTGCATACCGATGGGTGGCAGCCTTCCCAAGTGCAATCGGGAAAGTAGTCCACCGTACTTTTCTACGTTGTTGCTCGTGCTTCTCGGTTTGATTCCCATTTTCGGAGCGAAAAAAGCAACACCCATCGCATGTGTGTCAGAGCTCCGAGGCGCATCTCAGAACAATCATTGCACGTGTGGTGCTCAAACACCTGCAAACACTTGACGGCGACAAGGTCCTTTCCCTCCAGGCCGCACGAACGTCAGCAATGGATGTTATTACAATATCTTTTTGTCAACTTGGTGTTTGTTGCTCTCGATCGACATCTTTTGGATTGTCAGTGATTGTTAAATGCATTTCGCTTGGTTCTGAATGCAGCTCTGCCATTTGCTACTTCTTTACAGTGTTGCTCTTCCTAGCGTGCACTGACTGCAGGAGTTTCAGCTGTTGTTGGTTCTTGTGGCCTGCTAAAACCACCAGCTGTCACACAGCTCATGCTTTCTGGATCTACTTTATGCACGGCTTCGTGCATGTTGAGTTGTTGCTAGCTGCTTCGTGCAGAAATATATTATTGATTTTTAAAGCACAAGCTTCACCTTGTTTGCAAGGGCCTTAAATCACGCTGTGTTTTATCGGAACGATTACGCACCAAGTGCTTCTTTACTCGTTTCGCCCGAGGATATCTTTGACATTGTGGTTGCTTAGGAAATGTGTTAGAAAAGAGATAGCTCCGGGCGAGGATTGCTGTTAGTTGCTGCATATGGTATTGCAGTTCAAATTTCACAGAAAAATTTGCATAGTCTTCATGAAGTTGTTACACTTTCATGATGTATGAGCATATACTTGCCATGCATAGTGCTTTTTTCAGCGTGCATCTTGTACTTAATTGATTTCTTTGTTATTATCTTTTGCAATGTAGGAGTGCAATGGCCTACACCACAAAGAACTAAACCCAGCCTTACCGCCAGCGGCCACCTACCTTGGCCTGTGCTGCATCACCTTTAAATATATTGTGTTGCTTCTTTTTTCCCAAACATTCTTTTAAAAAAAATAATGGGATGTGTGAATAGCGAATAGTACATTTTGAATTGAATATCAAATTGAATCAAGAAGAAAATGTCAAATACCAAATCGAATATCAGAAAATTTTTCATTAAACTTAATGCTTCATAATTTTGGACAAGAAAACATGCTGCTGCACATGCTCAGGAATCTCCTAGCATTGCATAAAAATGTGTAGCAAGCTACATCAGTAACTCAGGTACATATAGAGATCAAGATACACAGTACAGCCTACTCTCATTAATAGGGAACACCAAATTAGTACGCCAGCACTGATTACAGCTCAATTCTAGTACATGAAGGTCTGGAAAATATGTTTTTATCAATACATTTTCTGCTGAATAGAATCAAGCGCTTTTTTTCTCTGAAGCCAATGAATTAGTGACATTCTGTTGTACTGAATACCAATGAGGTTGTCGGTTTAATAGTGAACCTGTGTTCTGCGGCAATCTTTGATTTATTGCATAGAAAGTTTTGATTTCCTATTTTTCTCCAAAATGCAGAAGGGCTGTCCCAACTCTACGGCGGGTGGGTTATCGTAAGGCCAATCTGCGCCAATAACAAAAGGACCGCGCATAGCTGCATGCCGCTCGTCTGCAGGTTCGGCTTGATTTGCCACCTGTCAAAGAGTCTGGAGGGTCACGGCAAATTCGCAACACTCGCCAAGTCCCCCCCTCCCGACTCCTCGTTCATCCGCCTTTCGTTTGTGAGCTGACTAGTCAGCTTTCCAAGTGTCGCGCGGTTCCTCCGAAGAGATCCGCATCGATTTGGCACCAAATCGTAACTTAAGTCTCCAATGCCTGATGAAGTAGCACCGGTTAGGCCTAATGGCCGAGGCAGTGTGGCCTTGATGCAAATGCGCCGCTGGCCGATGTGATAAGGGGCCTCAAGCGGTCACGGACTACTTGCCGCTAATATGTTCCTATATGCAGCTCATTAGTGATCGACAGCTGTTGGAGTAACAGGGACTTGGTCGCTGTGTATCGGACACGGTCTAGAGAACAAGAAACACCCCACAGATGTCCTGGAAAGATCAGAATGTCCTAGCTTTTACAGGGAGGCTGTTATAGGCTACGTTCCAGGAGATCGCATCCGACAATGGAAATAGATAGAGCTGGAAGTAGATCAACAATTTTCGGCTCCGTGTGCGTGGCGGTTTCCCGCCAGCTGTGCCTTAGCATGGGTCTCAAAACGGATGATGGATGGCCCAATGTTATAGGGCTCGAGAGCTGGTATGGTGGCGCCGCTGCGCTAGGATAACCAGCGCTGCGATTAGCGGCCACGCGCACAAACACGTCGTGACTTGTTGCAGGCACTCTCCCCGCTTCTGCCGCGTGCAATGCCCGCCTACGGGAGAGCAATGGCCGTGTGAAACCAGCAGAACGTTTTATTTTGCGGATTTCGCCGAATTGAAAACGTAGAACAGTATTTCAAACGAAGCAGTTTGCTCCGCAGCAACAATCTTTACCGCAAGCAATCATGCTTACGGCGTTAAAGAAGAGATTATGAGTGCAGCCTTTGACGTTGTTGGTAGATGTGTCGTGCAAATGAAGCGCGTCGACTACGACGTGCGGCTTCAGGTAAGAAAAACGATCGTTATTTCATTCACTCTCGCTCATTCTTTCGTCTTCACGCCCAAGGCACATTGTGGGAGCTAGCTGCACATGTAAGGTGGTGTAAACAAGCTGCAGCCCTGGCTGTGTTTGCTTTGGTTCTTCACAGGCTGCCAAAGGCCCGCTTCGGGGCTAAAAAAGGCAAAGTTCATGACTGCAATGAGCAAGTTTCCAGTGAAAGCAAAAAAAAAATTGAACAGCATCTTTGTTTACCTCGCCCGTCGCACGGCCCGGATCCATGCACTTCCATTTAAACTTTTATCTTTGGGAGCTTACCGGCGGTGTTTCTGTAGCTGCTGTGGCAGCCGTACATGCAACAGTACACAGTTTGACTGCGATTCTGCGTCATTCTTTCGAGGTGCCATGCTTTCACCCGTACACACCTGCTCTCTGTCGCGACTGACTAGTAGCGCACCGTGACACGGGTGGCGCCACTTGTTCTGTCAAAACTGCAGCTCTGTAGCCCTATACCCCTCGCCACCACCGATGCCTCTTTCACAAGTGTCGTGATACTCGGCGGCGGCACGTCCCACTAATCATAGTGCCCCTTTATTTATTTATTTATTTCACATACCCTCAAGCGCCAAGCCGTTACAGAGCAGAGTGGGGTACATGCGTAAAACAATAGCAACGATTACTACAAATTTATATAATGCAAGCAACATGTGCAGTGGACATAATAATTAAGAAATCAAATAACAAGAATACTATGTTATATAAACCTAGCGACATCTGACCTGGACAAAAGGAAGATACGGCGCTACAGTGCATGCACAAATACATCGCGTGTGGCCATGTGGTCACAGTTAAAAAAAAAAGCAAAGTTAGGCGGAAAAGTGTACGCTGTCTTCGATTGACACGATATCATCAGGGAGCTGGTTCCATTCGTTCGTTGTATGTGGAATAAATGAATATCAAAACCTGTTTGTGTGACAAAAGTACCTCTTACATTATGAAGGTGACCAACTCGAGATAACAGATAAGTAGGTGCTAGAATGAGCTCACTGTTAAGGATATGATGATGAAATACTTAATGAAAAAGGCATAAGTGAAAAGCCTTTCTGCGCAGTGATAAAGATGGTAGAGACAAGTTGTTTTTCATAAAACTTATGCTAGAAGTACGATCGTAGTTTGAATAAATGAAACGAGTGGAATTATTCTGAACCATTTCAAGAGAATTAATAAGAGTAGCGCTGCAAGGGTCCTAAATAGCAGCAACATATTCCAACTTAAACCGAACTAGTGTTTATACAATAGTAGTTTCAGTGATGAAGAGGATTTGCTAAAGTTTCACCAGAAGTAGCCTAACATACGATTTGCGTTATAGATTGTGGAGTCAATGTGACATCTCCAGGATAAGTCAAATGATTATAGTTACACCTCAATAACGGTGGGATCAAACATGTTCCAGCTGGACGTGGTTAGGTATATATGCAGGCACACACACACATCGCATCTTGTAACAGTCATCAGCTTGCATTTCTTGGGGTTTAGTTCGATGAGCCAGATTTTACAGCAAGTGGCGATGTTATTTAGACCAGTCTGTAGAATTTCCTGGTACTTATCCTCACGAATTTCCCGATACAGTACACAGTCAACGATGTATAGGTGAACTGAAGATGACACACAATTGGGCAAGTCATTAATGTATATTAGAAAAAGTTTTGGACCTAAAACAGAGCCCTGCGGAACTCCTGATGCTACGTAGTAAAGGATGAATCATGACCGTTGACAGAAACATACTGTCGGCGATTGATAAGGAAGTATTCAAGCCAGCTAAGTACATTATGGTCAAGGTTTAAAGAGGAAATTTGTGCATAACCAACACAATAGTAACCTTATCAAAAGCCGTCGAGAAGTCTAGAAAGGCGCAATCAAATCTGCAATTCTTGTCTAGTATAGAGTGCAAGCAGTGAGTGAAAAAAATTAATTGAGTTTTCACAAGAAAACGAATGCCTGAAGCCGTGTTGTGATGACGTAAAGGAAGAATTTGATTCCAAAAAGTTAAAGATATGACTGACTGTACAATATGTGCTCCATCAGTCTGCAAGGAATACTTGTTGGCAAAATGGGTCGATAATTTATTGTAGAACGTTGCGTATGATCACGCGTTATGCTCCGGAGAGAGAAAGAGAAAATGAGCGAGTGCGTGCGCCATGAACAGGAACCACCTTCCCAATCTTCCAATCAAAAGGAAGGATACTATGATCAAGTGACTGCTGGAAGAGTTTAGCCAAAAACAAAAACGAGTAATGTTTAGTCTGTTTTAGAAGTTGATACTGTCAGTTCCACAAGATGAAGAAAGCTTTAGCGAGTCAATTAAGTGTACTATTCCAGAGTGCTCAAACATGATAGGGGTCATCAAAGGATAATCATGATGTGACACATTTTTAACTCAATCAACTCGACATGAAGAAAAATTCATGAAAGCGCTCGTCCTTGTGTCTCCTTTTCTTCGTCCCTGTTTGTTTGCGCGCAAAAATTTAAGAATATGAATCTGTTCCAACTAGGCCGACTCGCAGTTATGCTTCAGAAGAAAAATTGTCTGAAAAAACATTGTTAAACACTGAGGAGCATTCTGCGGGTCGTATAGGTTCATTTTCAGAATTATCAAGAGAAATAACACTGGTTTCCGTCCCATTGACGCTTCTCCACAATGCTTTAGGATTACCTCCCAGTCAAAAAAAAAAAAAACAATTGACTCCAATTTGCTTTTCCAATAGGAATCACCTGGGACCAATAGGAAATTGGAAAATGCTTACTGCCAAGTGGTTACGATTGGGTCAGAGGAGAAACCAATTGGAGTTGCCAATTGTAATGAACTGGACCCAATTGGAACCGATTGGAAATTCCCTAGTTCCAACTGGTTACGATTGAGTCAAAGTGAAACCAATTGAGCCCAATTGGACTTGGTTCCAACCAAGTGGGAAATCAATACATCCGTTTGGTTTCGATTGAGTCAGAATGCAACCTATCGAGTCCAATTGGACTTGCCAGTTTGAACCAGCTAGGCCCACCTTACATTCCCAACTAGTAAGTCTAATTGGATTAACAATAGGAATAAATTTACTACAACGTAACCAACCGGAAAATCATATTTCTAGTGTATGAACCCATTCAAAGTAACTACAATGAGTTATAGCTATACAATGTAGACCGCTTATAACGTCAGTCGCCGGAGTCGCAAATATCCACACCATAAGCGGTACCGCACTATAACCAAAGCAACAATTTTCAAGGCCCGCACATATGCAAAACATGTGCACTGAGCCGCCATGCGTATGCGACAGTCGAGGAATGCGGCTAGAACGTTTGCATTCAATTTACAGTCGAATCCCGTTAATTCGAACCAAATCACGCGGCGGCGCCTCCGACCGGCATTGCTCCGGCACTGCCATAGAGTAAAAGCTTAGGAGAGACCCCTCAATGTCACGCGTGCAAACGAAGAAAAAAAAAGAAAGAAAAAAAAACGCGACGGAAATTTCACCCTCTTTTAAGTGGTAAGGTCATCGATTCTGCGTTGTGCCGAAACGTACGTGACCATGCCGACGTCTCAGCCACGCTACCGCTGCCACGCGTAGAAAATGGCAGTGAACCCTTCTTTCTCCTTTATGCGCTTCCTCTTCTTTCTAGGCACATGTTGACCCTGCACGCTGCGGCTACGGCGCAGAGGGAAGCAGCGGCGCTGTCCCATTTTGTATGGTGTTCTTTGGCTGTCCCAGGCCGGCCAACGCCTGCTTCCCAATAACAGCAGAAAACGAAACTTCGTGGAGCTGGCGCCGGGCCGGCTGGAGCGGCGGCGGGCGCACACGGTGACAGTCGAAAGTGAGGGAGCTACGAGGGAGGGCGAGGGGAGCCACCGAAGCAGCGGAGTTGCCGAGGCGAAATCAGCTTCCCTGCCGCCCTCCTCCCTCATATTCCACGGTTTCCGCGTGCGCCCTTCGCCGTGCTGTGCCGGCGCCGCCCGCTCCATGAAGTTTCGTTTACTGCCGTTATCGTGAAGCGAGTGTTGGCCGGCCTCGACAGTTTCGTCGCCCTCGCTCACTATGCGCGCCGTGATATTTCATGACTCGCACTCAAAATTCTGGTTGCAGCCTCACTGGCTGTTCGATCACACCCCGTGCCCTTCTCCTCCACTTTGTCTCTCTTTCTTCCTCGAGCACTCCTTGGGGCGCTGCCCGTTTGAGGGGAGCGTTCGCCGTCTCCGCTGACTTCCATACTCCCAGCCAGTCGCACTGTAACCGGTATTTCATTTCCCGTAACTGCACTATAAGCGATACGTGTATACATGGAGTGCTATGGGAAAATTAACGGGAGTCTGAAAAGACCGCATTATATCCGGTCCTGCACTATAAGCGGTTACGTTATAAGTGGTCTATACTATATATGCATACAGTACTAAGGCTATAGCAAACCTGTTTCTGACAGCTGGAATCCTATTTAGGTTTGCTTTGTGGGGTCTATATGTGTATTGCTATTGCCTGTTCGTGCAATCGGTCATTCCAACCAATTGGTTTCAAAACAATTGGTACCCATTGGGTACAATTGGTCGCTCCAACAAAACCAATTGGTCATGTTCCAGCTGGTCTAATTAGTCCAATTATGCACTAATTTACGATTGGAAATTTTCCCATTGGTACCAATTGGCAATTTCCCAATTTGGAATCAATTGCTCTTTTTGACAGGGCTAATAAAAGTGCTGGGTATTGAAAACTATAGAAGAAGAGGTTTGGAATGCAGGACGAGGGCTCGCGCTAGCGCCATCGTACCAGTTGGTTCAATAAACCACAACCGGCGGACGCGCAGTCGCTTCGTTCCTTACATTTATGGTGCCGTGAAACCCAGGAGACGACTGGCGTCCTGCACCGACGATGGATCGACTGCGACGCAGCAGAGGCGTACTTCGAGTCGCTGCTACAAGGAATGGTAATTTGGAAGCGCATAAAAAACAAGGACACGAGAAGAAACGAAGACGAAGACGTGTCTTCGTTTCTTCGTCTTCGTTTCTTCTCGTGTCCTTGTTTTTTATGCGCTTCCAAATTACCATTCCATGATGACAGACCAACAAGCCCACGTCGCCACTCTCGTCGGCTGCTACAAGGCTCATCTCGTCCGCTACCAAAGCGCTACAAGCCGAGCATCCTTCGCCATTTGACCTGCAAGTTAATTTGGATGATCTGCAGGACAAGGACTCGGCGCTAGCAGCGCTCAACGAGACGGTTGCCGACCTCATGGATGATGGTGACGAGTATGAGGCGGAAGCCATCGTCGCTCTGGAGTACCACGACAAGATCCGCAACACCATGAGCTGGGTCCGCTTCATTCTCAATTCTGCTGCAAGAGCCGGAGACAGCACCACACAGAGCGTTCTCAGCGACACCGCCACCCAAGGCGTCTCCACTCAAGCAAGTTCCCGAGCACCGTTACACCGAGTTGCCCTACAGGTACCCATTATCTCCGGTGAACTTCACGAGTGGCAGGGCTTTTAGGAACATTTCGAGGCCACGATCCATAACAACCGCGAGCTGTCCGACATCGAGAAATTTTCGTACTTAAGATCCTACTTAACCGGAACAGCGAAGCGTGCAATGGAAGGTGTGCGTCTGGCGGAAGCGAACTACGCTGTAGCAGTGAAATTGCTCCGAGAGAGGTTCAGCCGTCATACCACCCTCGTTGACGACCACATCGACTGTTTACTTGCCATCGTGCCCATTGATCGCTCTTCTCATGTATCGCAGCTGCGGGAACTCTACAAAGAGGTGCACTTTCGTACAAGCTGCCTCGACAGCCTGGGACTTCCAGCGTCAGAATACGCAGTCATCCTTCATCACATCCTTATGCAATCGCTTCCCGAAGATATTGCTATTCTCTACCATCAACGCATGAAGGAGACCGAGCCCGATGACGGGGCTACTCTGAGGTCGCGGCAAGAGGAGGTGCAAAAGGTCATGAAGTTCCTGCAGGTGCAAGTCGAGAGCAGAGAAGAGAGCTAGGCCTCCCGTTCAAGGTGCCTACTGAAAATTACCTCCGCGGGACAAGGGCGATGCCGACCTTGTCTACCACCACCGGTACCGTCAGCATTAGCCTTGGCCGCAGGATCTGCATCGAACGAGCATCCTTGCTGTGTACTATTGAAAACCATGACCACACCATCAAGGACTGCCATGCCACATTGTCAGCCCACGAGATCAGACGCCGGCTTGCTGGAAAGAACTGTTGTTTTAAATGTGGCAGAGAGGGCCATGTAGCACGAATGTGCCGCAACACCGCATGGCTCAAGTGCAAGTTATGCTCAAAACGTCACCTTTCCGTACTTTGCGCCATATGGAACCAAGATCGCAACTACCCGTCTCCGGAGAGCAGTGATCCAATTGTCAACCATGATCCAACGAAAAGTGTCAAGCCGCCAGTGACAAGTGCTCCAGCTAATAGTGACACGTCTGCACCTGTCTTGATGCAAACAGCCGCAGTTTGGGCATCCGGAAACCACCATTCCGTGTTAGTTCGACTACTTCTTGACACCGGCAGTCAGAGAACCTTTATTCGACGCGGCCTGTCCAAAAGGCTCGACCTGCCTTCCCTCGGGACAGAACACCTCTCTCTCTAGGCGTTTGGCACTTCTAAGTGTTCCCGCCCTTACAGCTGTCGAAGCGTCAAGCTCGAACTTCATAGTCGGTTCGACTCCCGCAACGTCACCGTCGACGCGTTGGAGGTACCGGAAGTCTGCACTGTGAAGACTCCAGCCATCGGACAAGATCTCCTCACACAGAAGATGTTTGTCGCAGTTGAGAATCGACTGGGTGATTGGCCGATACCGACAATCAGTGTTCTTATAGGGTCAGATTACTACTGGCGCATAGTGACCGGAAGAATAGAATGTCTAAGCAGCGATCTATGCGCGGTTGAGACGGTCTTCGGTTGGCTGTTGCAAGGCGTCTACCCAGTAAGGCCCGCCAATGCTTTGCCTAATTGGAACTCCAGCGCATCTGTCCTATTCCTTGCGTGTGAGCGGAATGAGCAAACAGCACATGACATTGCTGACCCGACGGAGATGTGGCAACTTGGTGCAATAGGCATCACCGACACCGAGAAGACACCAACGAACGTCGACTACCTCAGTCACCCACGTTCCAGCCCACGCTCGAAATTTAAGTCCACCCTGTTCGACCACGATGACACGCCACATCTGAATGAGTCGCCAACACGGTACACCAAGGTGGACCATTCGTTCAAAGTTCCACAGAACAACTACAAGCCCATGATGAAATCTACCATTGTTGTAAACAGCGTTTTTGCTAAGCAAGAGAGTAGGCTCCCCGAGAACCCCCGAGGGACGAGTGACAGAGAAGTCACGAAACAGCCCCTGAAAAGAGTGAGGTCACCTGAATCAAGACAGATACGAAGGCCAAAGTCGACGAGGATGCCCAAGAGACCAGTTGCTGAACCGTTCATCTACCCCTACAGTTTTGCCCGAGGCCAAAGCAGTCAACACGCAACGCACGCAGATCGCATGTCAAAGGCCACTCACTGGATGCAAGCCAACCTCTACAGTGAGAAGTACATTCTTCTCAGTTACTTCGTGAACAAAGTGTGGGAGACACGTAAATTGCCGCTGTAAAATCACCACTCCTCCTACCGCCAATGCAGTGACGAGACTGACCATCACCGGCAAATCAGTGCTCGAAACAGTAGCCCCGAGACCAGCTACAGCACAACGTCAGCGACCCGACCATACGTGAAAACCCCAACCCGATCGTATGCTACTGCACCGATTTTATCGGCCAAAAGGCTCACCTTCATCTACCAACAGGGCTACATCGCGCCGACAACGGCAAGTCCACCACCGCCGGAGACGCCCGACGACTCGAACTCCTACTTTAGCCACGGTCAAGTGAAAGTGTGCGACATTCTCAGCACTGCGGCCCCGCCCCATCGCTCGGACGCCGTCGGTTGATTCATGGGCTACCGTTCCATCCTGGTGGGATGGCAGCAGCAACCGCAACCGCTGGCACCGCAGCAGCCAGCTCGTCCGGTTGTTGTTGCAAACTCGGAAAACGACAAGATAATGCACCTGTTGCGCCGAAGAAAACATGCCACGAGCGCAACGAAAGCGCGCCCCAACGGCTTTTCTCTTCAAACCTTCAGCAACGAATCTGGCCGCTCCCAGACTACGGTAGCCTTCCGCCGAAGAAGCTCTTCGCGCATAAAGATCCCACAGAGCCCTCATCGTAGTCCTCGCCGCGCGAGGTCCGTCCGCCGTAGCCCTGGCCGACATGGCCAACTTGTTCAAGCGCTTCATGACCATTTTCGGCTACAATGTAGACCGCAAGTGAGGCAACTTCAAAGCTCACGTCAAGAAGACTGACAAAGGCGGTGAGCCGGCCTGGAGCAGCGTTCGCTTTCCCATCGACAACGTGCGTCAGAAGAAAAAGATTCGGCAAGTTGGACGACCGCAATGTCGTGCTCCAGGAGTAGCCAGCCTTCAGGGCTTACTGTAACTACTGGCAGGTCCACAGCCTTCCTTGCCTTGTTCATGGAAAACCTACCTGTCCTTTCATCTTGCCGTCCTTCCTCGCCTTCCTTCAAGAACCACCCTTCTACCAAAGGACTTCGTACCACACTCCCGTTATACCAAAGTCCTATTAAGCCCCCGAAATCAGCCAGTTGTTCGCTTACCATTCCTCAATACAGCGCCCGCATCTGTGAACGTCGTTGGATCTAATTCCGCGCACTGCTATGCTAACTCGAAGCGCCAGAAACCCCGACAGCAACCATCGTTTCCTGCAAATGTGTTATCGTCTCTTTCCTATAAGACCGATTTCTACAACCTCCAACCGTGCGGGGCTCATGCATTTCATGACGATTTCTAATGTCCACTGCCGCAATGGACGCAGTGGCCTGACTGATGCTTGCCTCACACTGGTGAGCTAATATAGTGCGGTAAAAATAATAAAAACAATAAGTTAGGTGCCTGTAATGCAACGACGGCGTTCACTCTTCATACATGTGGCCACCTAGCAGTATGTTTGAAAATTCTTTGAGGATCAGCGAACCTTAATGCATATTGGTTCTTCATGTTTATTCTAGTCTCATCATCTAGGCTATTTCTCAAGTTTTAAAAATAGTTGTGGTTATCTCCATCACGTTAGACATGCTTCCAGCACATGCTGTGTTGTCTGCTAACTCCAGTTTCTATGTGCCACCCCTCTTCACTGCACTGTGGACCAGATGTTTTTAAGTGCTCAAAAAGGGTCGTTCCTGATACGTAGTACTGATGATCGACCCGCAGGACCGATGTCCTGTGCAGCATATCTACCTTCTGAAAGCGCACACGCGGCCGCGGGAGTGTATTGAAAACTATAGAAGAAGAGGTTTGGAACGCAGGACGAGGGCTCGCGCTAGTGCCATCGTACCAGTTGGTTCAATAAACCACAACCGGCGGACGCGCAGTCACTTCGTTCCTTACACTGGGAGAGTGTTAGTAGAGTAATAATCTTTGGCATGACAGAGTGCTGCGCAGTACTCGGCTTCAACGTTGTGATGTGCTTCCCAGTTCTTCGTAACTTTGCTGAACGAAACAAACGCTTTTCGGACGCTTGCCTCATGATCGCGCTAGCGCTGTTATCAGCAGTTGCCCTTTGGACTCGCTATGGGACGGACGCTCGTTTAACCCTTTGCGGTCCGTTGTCGGGCAGGGCCCGACAACGCAATACGGCCGTAGCGGTCCGCTGTCGGGCACTGCCCGACAAGGGTGTTCGGGGGTTAAATTTCGCGGTTTGTCTCACTGCGATTCGTGCGCATTCTTTGTATGCATGATGCGCCATCTCTTGAGGAATAAATAAACTTTGTTTGTTGAAGTTTCTTTTTGCACTAGGCTGCAGCACAATGTTCAGCACGGCTTCTGGCTACCAGAGCGTTCTCAATTGCACGCGGAACTGCACGTTCATGCGGTTTGCTGAGAAGCATGACCACTTTTTCACCGCGTGCGTGTTACAATGGTGCATTTAGTGTAAGCTTCTAGACGTTTCCATTGTCAATACCCTTATTTTGAGGCGCACACAGCTGCAGAATCATGGTGATAAAGAACAGCAACACCTACAGTACCGCCGCAACCTCATCCGTGACGTGACGTGAGGGCTAGAGCCAAAAATCGGGGCCCGTCTGCGTGGAAGCAGTGAGAGGAAAGGCTAGATGGGAGGAGCTATTTCATCTAAAAGCTCCCAGGTCGAAGCAGCAAGGACTGTGCTGTTTGTAGCGATCGAAAAACAAATGGAGGCAGGAAGGAAACTGTGTTTTTCTCCAAAACCTGAAGAAACAACCCTGGCCTGCAACCAGGAGAATGCTTCGAGTGGTATCACACGCTGCTCAGATATCGGTAGAGGTGTTGCCTGCAGAATGCAAGAGAAAAAATAAATATCCTGCGAGTTTTTCTTCTAGAGTTTGTGGTTTTCTTTGCAGCACCACAAACTGGCAAAATAGCTTCGGACCAGGACAGCCGGAAAGTGGGTAAAAGTTTCGGACCGCAAAGGGTTAACCACATCTTCCAGGATCCTGATGATGCCGTGCAGTGTGCTGCGGCTTTGAATGCTGTGGCTCGTACTGGCTGTGGCTGGAGCGGACTTGGCGCAGCAAACGCACTACTTGGCCATCACGCCGGTGTCCTTGCCCTTTGACGAACATGCCAAAGATATAGTCAAAAATGATAATATATAAATTCACTATAGCAGATTTACCATAGTCACAGCTTCGCTGGCTTCCATCTTCACAGTAGTGGAAGGGCCCTGAATTTTTGTTTATGGGACACACTGAGGACGTCCACAACACCATGCTCACAACATCTAATGCTGGACTTATCACGAATATAACTTGACATATATCCTAGCAGCATCCTAAGCAGGATATTCTCAGGACAAATGGCACACTGTGAAAAACAGATGCTTATTGGTAGACTATTTTGTTTTAAACATTATTATTATTATTACATTATTATTATTGATGGTGGTGTCCAAAGCGCACCTTCCATCAATGGTTCTCTTGAAATAGCAAAGGCAGATCTCAAAGGCTATGCTATTGTAAGTGCATATGTGGTGCTGCACGTGAGGTAGTTTGTGTGATACAGGACTGCTTTTTAATGGTGGCAAAAACTAGGACACTATTTCTGAGATTTCAGAGCACATGAAAGAGCACAAATATCAAACCGGAGCACAACAATATGAGAACACGTCCCGACATCATACTAAAATGGTCCCCCAATTATGTACCTGGTGTGTTTTCAGTATCTACTTGGGATGTACAAATGGACCTGATCGGGAGAGCCTTTTAGGATTAGTGCAGGACATCCTTAGGATCTACAAATGTCCTCATGCCTACATCCCAGAGACTTACTGAGGATGCCTTTGTGTTGTCTGGCGATATTCGCTCATGCTTTCGCACTTTACTTTGCGAATGTGCTACTTTTGTTGCCGTTACGTCTGTCCAAGTCGCGTTATCATTTAGGATCGCCATTCTGTGAATTGCGGCGTTCGGGCATTATGTGTGTGATCCCTGTATCGGGCTGGGGAGCGCGCGCCACAGCAAAGTTTGCGGCGTCCTCGGCGCTCCTTTACAACCAAAGACGAAGTGAAACGCTTGTTTATGCTGCATCGAGTACGATTGGCTCGACGTGACATGTGGCACTGTGCAGGTCTCCAAACTGAATACATGTATCGAATAGTAGATATTCGATTGGCGATTCAAATTATTCAAACGTTCACTATTCGATTCAGTGATACTATTTGATATTCGCACACCCCTAAAAAATATTCAAAATTAGTAAGACTTCCACTTTGTACGTTTCCAAGCAGGTCACTAAAGGAATTTCAGATTGCGAAAACTGCACCGAGAAAGGCACAGTTGGTCGACAAACACAGCGGAACTGCATCAGCAGTGCTCGTGCTTTTTTTATTCACACACGTGTTTCGTGACTGCATTGACTAGCGTATGCATTTACATCAAAAATGCATGACTACTCTTCTCAAAGCAACTTCAACGACACCTCGTCGGCGATGTTATTGACACGTATACATGTTTATCTTTCACCGGTGGCCGCTTTCCACCGGCTAACAAATGTTAAATGTTATCGCTCGGCGCAGGACGCGCCTGTATCTGAAGCTTCTAGAACGTTATCGATGCTTCTTTTCGTTGCCTGTTTTCACTGACGCTCATGTTATCTGATTGTGTGACCGACGCGAATTGTCTAGAACTTTCTGGAAGACACGCGGGCATCAGGGATTAATCTGGAACCTTCGATGACTCAGGTATAAAAGCCGACGCGTCTCGCCGCTGATCACATTTCGACGACCGCCGACAGTGTTCGCCGCTTTCGTTGTGCTTCGAGTGTAGCTTGCTTTTGTGGGCACAGGTTCACTTAATAAATGACCAGTTTCGTCACACACAGTTTTACTACTGTTCACTTCAGCGTCACTACTACGTGACATCTGGTGGAGGTGCTAGTGTATTCATGCAGCGTACGCCCCCGAAAAGCCGTGATCCAAGCCCAAAACCGGAGCACAGCGCCAACGTCGCCAAGGACCAGCGAGCTAGCCGTAGGCAGCAAGGACTTCTGCCGGAGTACGGACTTCTTCCCGAGAAGACCACAGCGACCAAGAGGACAAAAGTCACGACCTCGGCAGCAGCTACTATGACAGCCCCTGCGCCAACATCTGCAATCGTGATGCAACAACCCAGGGAGCCGCCGACTTTCCGCGGATCGCCATGTGAAGACCCCGAAAGCTGGCTGGAGGCATACGACCGGGTCGCTACGTTCAACAAGTGGGACTGCGACGACAAGCTGCGCCATGTTTACTTCTCGCTTGAAGACGGCGCCAGAACCTGGTTTGAGAATAGGGAGCGTGCACTAACCACCTGGGACCTGTTCCGAGCCGCATTCCTGGACACCTTCACGAGCGTCGTCCGTAAAGAAAGAGCTGCAGCCTTGTTGGAAAACCGTATACAGCTCCCGAATGAGAGCATCGGTATGTACACTGAAGAAATGACTCGATTATTCCGGCACGCCGACCCCGCTATGCCAGAAGACAAGAAAGTTCGCTTGCTCATGTGGGGAGTTAAACAGGAGCTATTCGCGGGACTGGTGCGGAATCCACCAACGACAGTCCAAGACTTTCTCTCGGAGGCTACGACGATCGAGAAAGCACTGGACATGCGCAACCAGCAATACAATCGCCGTTCGACGCCACAGTACGCCGAAGTCCAAGGACTCTCCCACGACCTACGAGACACCATCAGGGCGATAGTACGCGAAGAGCTGCAGAAGTTGCTACCGTCGTCGCAGCCTCAAGTTGCTTCCATCGCCAATATCGTGCGGGAGGAAATCCAGCAATCGCTAGGACTTCCCGAATCACCGCAACCCCAGCCGGAAGCAATGACCTACGCCGCCATCGCCCGTCGTCAAGGCCCCCCTCCGCGCTCGCGCCAGGGCCCCGTAACGCCGCAGTTTCGTCATCCACCGCCGCCGCCACCGCCAGCACGCCCCCGTCGCCCAGCGCAGTTACCAAAGGAAGATGGACATTTGGCGCGCCCCCGACCACTGCCCGCTCTGCTATCACTGCGGGGAAGCCAGCCATGTCTACCGCCGATGCCCATGCCGCGAGATGGGCCTACGAGCGTTCGCCATCAACGCGCCGCGTCCAGTGAGGGGTGAACGACGGCGCGACATCGCCGACTACCTCGCCGGAGCCCAGTGGCAACCCCGACGACCCTCACGCTCGCCGTTACCAGGCCGCTACATCTCGCTGCATCGCCGTCAGTACACCGGTCCCACCCGGGGCCGATCTCCCAGCCCTTACCCGGGAAACTAAAGGCAGCAACCGATGGAGGTGCGGTTGCTGTACGACGCAATGCCGAAGATCATCCGCCGCCGCCGCCGCCGCCGCCGATTCGCGAATCATCACAACGAGATATCAGCACGCCGCCTAGCAACAGCCTTGACAGCACTTCACCGCCGAAAGAAGACCTTCTGATGCGACGTAGCAGCAGCAGAGCAAGCCGACGCAGCCGCGATCAGACGCCACGAATTAACCGCAACGCCAGACGCCGGTCTACCGATCTAGACGTGCTCATCGATGGTCATAACGTCACCGCTCTCGTCGACACTGGCGCTGACTATTCCGTCTTCAGTGGCGCGTTCACCGCCAAGTTAAAGAAGGTGAAGACGGCCTGGCAAGGACCTGATATCCGGACAGCGGGAGGCCAGCTAATAACGCCGGCTGGAATCTGCACAGTGCGAGTCATGGTAAACAACTGCACTTACCCGGCGAGCTTCGTAATCCTGCAGCACTGCTCCAGGGATGTCATCCTAGGCATGGACTTTCTAAACCAACACGGTGCAGTCATCGACTTAAGGTCCAAGTCGATAACGCTTTCAACGTACAACGCGATACCACCGGATACAAGCATAAGTTACCATGCCTTGAATGTGCTTGAAGAACAAGTCACCGTTCCGCCTCGCTCCAGCGTAATAATTTCCGTCGGTACCGAAGTGCCTGCAGACATGGAGGGCATCATCGAGTGCGATCATCACTTACTGCTCGACCGTGAAATTTGCGTCGCTAGAGGCATAGCTGAGCTACATGCAGGGAAAGCAAGGGTGATGCTCACGAACTTCAGCCTCGAATACAAGCACATTAACAAAGGCACCACGGTCGCCTACATCGACGAAATAGTACCAGCACTGCTTTCGCCTTCACGGATTCCAGTGCACCTGCAACAACGACTATAATACCTGAACGAACTTTCGGCGTCAATCAGAACCTTCCCAGGCATAAGAAAGAACAACTAAAAGCTCTGCTCCTGCAATACAAGGACTGCTTCTCGTCGTCGTCAAAAGTTCGACAAACCCCTGTCGCCAAGCACCGCATCATAACCGACGAAAATGTCCGCCCACTTCGTCAGAGCCCGTACCGAGTTTCGGCGTGCGAACGCGAAGCCATAAGGCAACAAGTCGACGAAATGCTACGCGACGACATCATCCAGCCGTCCAAGAGTCCGTGGGTGTCCCCCGTGGTGTAGTGAAGAAGAAGGATGGAACCCTACGTTTCTGCATCGATTATCGTCGCCTCAACAAGATCACGAAGAAGGACGTATACCCCCTCCCACGGATTGACGATGCCTTGGATCGACTCCACGACGCAAAGTATTTTTCGTCGATGGACCTCAAAACCAGCTACTGGCAAATCGAAGTCGACGAGAGGGACCGGGAGAAGACTGCCTTTATAACACCAGATGGACTGTTGGAGTTCAAGGTCATGCCGTTTGGTCTTTGCTCAGCACCTGCAACTTTCCAACGCGTCATGGATACAGTACTGGCAGGCTTGAAGTGCCAGACTTGCCTCGTCTATTTGGACGACGTCGTTGTGTTTGCCTCAAGCTTCGAAGAACACCTGCGGCGCCTTGAAACAGTTCTTCAAGCAATCAAAACCTCTGGACTCACGTTAAAGCCAGAAAAGTGCCGCTTCGCACATGAGGGGCTCTTGTTCTTGGGCCACGTCTTCAACAAGTCTGGAGTGCGCCCCGACCCTCAGAAAACTGCAGCAGTCTACAACTTTCCTCCGCTGGCCGACAAGAAAGCAGTGCATAGATTTCTTGGACTGTGCGCCTATTACAGGCGCTTCGTCAAGGACTTTTCACAGATCGCCGTGCCACTGACGTACCTCACGAAGGCCGACGACGAGTTCAAGTGGGAGATGCCGCAAGTCTAAGCATTTGAAGAACTGAAGCGACGCCTGCAATTGCCGCCAATACTTGCGCATTTCGATGAAAACTCAGATACCGAAGTCCACACCGACGCAAGCAGCGTAGGACTCGGCGCCGTTCTTCTGCAGAGGACTGACGGACTAGAAAGGGTTGTAAGTTACGCTAGCCGGTCACTATCGAAGGCGGAAGCAAATTATTCCACAACAGAAAAGGAGTGCCTCGCCATCATCTGGGCTACATTAAAGTTTCGCCCCTACCTCTATGACAGGCCCTTTAAAGTTGTGAGCGACCACCACGCCTTGTGTTCGCTAGCTAACTCGCCTCACACGATGGAGTCTTAGACTTCAAGTATTCGACATCACCATCGTTTACAAGTCCGGGCGAAAGCACTCTGACGGCGACTGCTTGTCTCGCGCCCCCGTCGAACCGCCGCCACAAGACGACCAGGACGACGACACTTTCTTGGGACCCATCAGTGCCGATGAATTCGCCGAACAACAGCGAGCCGACCCCGAACTAAGGCGCCTTGTGGACTACCTGGAAGGCAAGACCGTCATTGTGACGAAGGTGTTCAGGCGAGGATTGGCGTCATTTTTCTTCCAAAACGACATTCTCCTAAAGAAGAACTTCTCGCCTCTCCAAGCCAACTACCATTGCGTCCAGAGGTTCTGCAAGCTCTCCATGACGACCCAACGGCTGGACACCTCGGTTTTTCCCGCACGCTCGCGAGGATACAAGAAAAATACTACTTGCCTCGCCTCTCTGCCGATGTCGCCCATTACGTAAGGACATGCCGAGACTGTCAGCGACGCAAAACACCACCGACAAGGCCAGCCGGACTTCTACAGCCGATCGAGCCACCTCGCCGACCGTTCCAGCAGATCGGGATGGACTTACCGAGGCCTTTTCCGACGTCGACGTCCGGGAATAAATGGATCGTCGTAGCTACGGACTACCTCACCCGCTACGCCGAAACAAAAGCCTTGCCCAAAGGCAGTGCCGCCGAGGTAGCCCGTTTCTTCGTTGAGAACATCCTCCTTCGTCACGGTGCCCCAGAAGTCCTCATCACCGACAGAGGTACGGCCTTCACGGCTGAACTAACTCAAGCCATCCTGCGCTACAGCCAGACAAGCCATCGCCGGACCAACGCCTACCACCCGCAGACGAATGGCCTCACCGAGCGCCTAAATAAGACCATCGCCGACATGCCGGCAATGTACGTCGACGTCGAACACAAGACGTGGGATGCCATCCTTCCGTACGTGACTTTCGCATACAACACGGCCATGCAAGAAACGACGCACATGGCACCGTTCAACCTGGTCTACGGAAGGAAACCGGCAACGACGCTTGACGCCATGCTACCGGATGTCTCCGACGAAGAAAATCTCGCAGTTGCCACCTATTTGCAGCGTGCCGAAGAAGGTCAACAGCTTGCCCGCCTGCGCATCAAGAACCAGCTGAGAACCGACAGCCGACACTACAATCTTCGACGACGCTACGTCGAGTACCAGCCCGGAGACCGTGTTTGGGTCTGGACTCCGATACGCCGACGAGGACTTAGCGAGAAACTCTTACGTCGCTATTTCGGACCATATAAGATCATCCGACGTATTGGCGCAATGGAATATGAGGCCGTGCCAGACGGTATTTCGCAATCGCAGCGGCGCCGCGCACGACCTGAAGTCATCCACGTGGTGCGTCTTAAGCCTTTCTACGCCCGCTGACGAACTTAGGTCCTTTATTTTTGTCCCTTTCTGTACGCGTGGTTTTGTTTTTCGCTTTCGTGTTTGTAGCATCGGGACGATGCTTTTTAAGGGGAGGGTATTGACACGTATACATGTTTGTCTTTCACCGGTGACAACAGGTGCGGCCCAAGGACTACACGACGGTCTAATCACGTCAGCAGTCAGCATCTCACTTACTTGTTCGGCAATGACAGAACGTTTGCATTCTGCACACCGTCACATTGGTACGCATATAGGTGGGTGACTGTGTGTCGGAATGCAGTGCTCAAGCAAGTCAGTACCGGGAAGTTGTGTACTGTTGTCAGCAAACAGAGCACAATGCTGCCTGAGAATGCTAGAAAGGGTCTTCCTGCCGGAAGACTCACCTTTCTGTGACTTAGTCGGTGGCGCACAGGAGGTCGTGGAGTGCAGCATAACTTTACCACCCCCAATATTCAGTTGCACGTCGTTGAAAAGGATGTAGTCCACGCCAAGAATGATGTCAGCAGCCAAGTCGTTGAAGACGGGCATGTAGATGCTTTCTACCAGCGGTTGTATGCAGCTGCAGGTCAATGGTGCCTGCTGGCTGTACGTTTCACCCTAGGCATCGCAAGGGTGCCCGAGTCCAGCATTGGAGAGTGGGAGGTGCGTGCTGCCAAAGCAGCGCTGAACGGTCAGCGCCCGTGTCTACATGCGCCGTCAGCTCTCCGATACCGTGGACGCAAATTGGCACCAACGGCCTTGTGCTGCTCTGGTATCGCATTTGCTTTCTTGTGTCTCACAACCCGTCACTAGTGCAGTGGCTAGCGTCACCAACGAAGGGGCTGCCACTCTGCAGCAGGGGAGCTTGAGAAGTAGCACACGGCTCCCAACGCCGTCTAGCTGTGTCCTGTAGCACTGAAGCTTTGCGGACGAAAGCGTCAGGCGCTGTCTTTAACGCATACACGGACAGGACGGCAGCATGTGTGGGGTCGTGGATGCCATCTATGACATACTGCTTGTTGCGAGCGCTTACCCCGCACCTCCACCACTTTGTTATGCGCGAAGGAGACCGTTTGTAAACCTTACAGATGAAGGGAACCGTTTATTTTAGGTCGCGAAGGTGAGCGCAAGAGCGGCTGGCTGGTTGATGCACTCAGCGTCGTCCTCTTCCTATTTTCCAGCCCAGGACCGCAAGCCCGTTCACCGGTCTTCGTTTTCCTCACACGTAACAATATGTGTATATACATGCCTCTCGAACTGCAAGGCTAATGGATTTGAAACCTATCTGTACATCATCCACGTAAACAGAACAGAAAATGGCTGGAGGTAGTGAATGATGGAGCGTGTTCACCTTCACAATAAAGAGCGTACAGCTGAGGACGCCTCCCTGGGGAACACGAATTTTCTGCATAAATGACCCTTCTCAGTCTGTCCCAAACTTTAGCCTCCTGTGCGTATCAATTATAGCCACAGAGAAACCTTTCCCAGCTTCCTCTCATTGCTTGCCTTCAAGTCCTCCTTCCCTGCAATTTAATTTGTTTGAATGCATTAAGGGTCTCCACATTAGGTTATCGACGGTGAATGCCCCATGCTTTATTTTGTTTCTTGCATGCTACAGTCATCATTCCACCAAGGGACTAGTTTTTTACATGAGTTACCATCTGTCTGTGGGATGCATTTTTCTGTTGCATTAAGTATAAAAGCGGTAAAATATCCTACTATGCTAAATTCGGTAATAAAATCTTGTGTTAAATAAATTGCTTCTTTAAAATGCTCCCAGCTAGCAGATGCTAATTTTCATCAAGGAATATCAGGACGGTGGTCATACTGTGATATTAAGTTTAAGGTTACAGGGAAGTGGTCACTTCCAAAAGGATTTTTAATTACATTTCATTAATAAGTCAGGCAGAAGAGCGGCAGAGCCAATCGCAAGTTCTATTGATGAATAGAAGTTGTGTAGGAAGTTGTAATAGGTGGGCTCCTTCTTATTAAACAGGCGCGCATTAAAGGTCAAAAGAAAATTTTCAATGAGTCGTCCCCTCGTGTCACAATGGGAGTCTCCCCACATGTGTTGTGAGCATTAAAATCTCCTACGAGAATGTAAGGCTAGGGAAGCTGGTCAATGAGGTTATAAAAATCAGTTTTTTCGAGATTATGATTGGGGGATATATAAATGGAACACACAGTTACCAGTTTGCTAAATGGAATGGTCCGAACTGACATCGCCGCAAGGGCCGTCTGAAGAGCCACATGTCAACAAGCCACCGACTTTTCAGCAATTATTGCTACACCACTGAAAGATGCAACAGCGTCGTCTCGGTCTTTACAATACACGGTAGTATACTGACGAAGGAAGTTTGTGTGCGTGAGTTTCAGATGTGTCTATTGAACACACAGCAACTTTGAGTTATGTTTGTGTAGGAGTTCTGTAATGTCATCGAGGTTATGAAGGAGTCCTCTAACATTCCACTGGAGTATTTGTGTATCCATGATGACTGTGGGGTCTCACGGATGCTCTTGGGACAAAGGAACGACAATACAGTAGTGCAAACAATCACAAGGGCATTTATTGCGCCTTTCATACACCAATGCACACTAGTCGAATTACAACCAATTGAACATTCACATGGGACAAATCAAGGAAGTCCAACTCACCGCGACCCAACAGCGAGCAAATATGTTCCCCCATGCTATGACACCATCGCCTAGTCGTTCACGTGTACGGTCACGTGAACGTTAGCCCGTTCGAACGATCTGTGTTCGTCCATACCGGTGTCCTGCTCTTAGCCTTGCGAGACGGTCCCGCGAAACGGGCCGGCGCACGCGCGTCGCAAACAAAAGTTAGTACATGCGACAGTGGCCGCGTCGAGGAAATGTCCACACGTTATCCACAACATGCGAGCCGACATTGTCTCTGGGGTTCACCGCTGGCGTCCGTTGGTCACAGCACCATATCTGCAGATTCGATGGCACAACTCCAGCCCAGGACTCCGGAAATGGCGACACAGAAGTCGGCATGAGCAAGCGTCGCTCGCACCGACGCGCCCTGCCGGCGAGAGCCGCTGTAGCCGTTGGTGACTGCCGGCTCTTTTCCCAGCCGCCGAGGGTAGCGAGCCGGACACAGGCGGCCGCCGAAATCGCTGTGCTGAACTGGCCACAGGCATCTGCATCGCCTGGGGAACTCGATTCTAGTCCGGGGCAGCAGCGCAGACGATGTGCAGGTGACAGCAAACCAGGGGTGACTCCACTCTTGCTGCGTACACTGAACGCACTCGACAAACACTAAAGTAGTGCAAGGGAAAGGAATTCGGCATACGCATTGCCCACGTGGTACGATGTTCAATTCGGCTAGCAAAATTTCGGGCGGCATTGGAGATGCTAAGTTCACGTGAACAAAGCTTACTTTCTTGAGTCGAATGAGAATTTCAATTCGTGCGAGGCGAACTAATGAGGGAAGCAATGTGCGACACCTCACACCACGGTCCACCAGGTTGTGTCCCTCAATGTGCGACAGGCAGCTTTGCTAAGCCTTAGGCCTAATGCGTCGCTACTTTGACAACAACCCGCATCCAAAAAAAAAAACATCACCCAAAATGGGCACAACAGGCAGCCACGAGGAGACGTTAGCTCTGTGAGGTGGTCCTACCCCGCTCAGTGCACACAGCATCAGAATTGACGGCGCCCACCGTCCCAGACGGTGTCGGAGCGCCCGGTGCCAGGCCGCAATACCAGTCAGCTCATAGCGGCACCCGTGGCCCGCGGCCACCCGGCTCCCTGAGCCGCGGCTTCCGAAGTCAAAGAGATAGAAGAAGCTATTTATATAAGAAATTCGGACCACCCACGAGGCTTCCGTACTTACTCGCTTCAGGCTTGCCAATGCTCCGCGGGCACTAGGCCTCGCTCTCCCAGGATGCAGACCACGTGGCTCTCGTACCGACGAGTGTACTTCAACAAAACACCCGCGAAAAGGCTTAGCATGTTGAAAAGTTCGAACACGCTACAGCGACCATCGCCTCACTCAAGAAAGCATGCCGCCGACACTAGCGATCAAAATCCACGCTAGGACTACGCTTCGGTTGAAACAAAGGTTGTCTCGAACCGAGCAAAACTTTTATTGTCCGATGCCCCAAGAGCCCCACATTGGGCAGCCAGATGTGGGGTCTCACGGATGCTCTTGGGACAAAGGAACGACAATACGGTAGTGCAAACAATCACAAGGGCATTTATTGCGCGTTTCATACACCAATGCACACTACCCGAATTACAACCAATGGGCGCGCGACAAATCAAGGAAGTCCGACTCACCGCGACCCGACAGCGAGCAAATATGTTCGCCCCATGCTATGACACCATCACCTAGTCATTCACGTGTACGGTCACGCGAACGGTAGCGCGTTCGAACGATCCATGTTCGTCCATACCGGTGTCCTGCTCTTAGCTTCGCGAGACGGTCCCGCGAATCGGGCCGGCGCACGCGCGAAGCGTTCGTGCGTGTTGGTCGCTGATCCCAAGCCAAATAGGAACAGCCTTCTCCCTTTTGTGCCCGCGTAGCCCCCCCGCTGTCAGGTATTGTTAGCAGCACAACACTCGCGCCATCTCTCGCAATGCGCTGCAAACAGTACGACCGCCAGCGGCGCTTAGCCACGCGGAGAAGCCGGACTACAGGAGACAAGAGCTATGCAGGGAAAATAACATCAGGGGACGCGTGAGAGTCGCGCATCCCCACATGACAAAACTGTTTGTGCTGTATGTTTAAGAGACTAATACCCGTGTCAGACGGGCGTTTGGAAGGCCTTCCAACCGATAGTCAATTGACTCAAAGGTCAAGTTAGAGCTGCTACACGGGCGGTTTCGAAGGCCGCCGAGTCAATAGTCTATCGAGTCAACGGAGAACCCTACAACTCTATCGAAATCTCGATGGCCTTTGAGCAACGAAAGTGGAAACAGTGCGAACATGCCCTCTCGTTCACAGTGTGCTCGTACTCACGGTTAGAAAGAACAAATCAAACCAAAATGCTCTAAAAATACTATATATGAGTGCTATTAATTATTCAATCAAGTATTTCTGCCACTTGATATGTGCAAACTGCACATACTCTCTACAACAGCGACGTGCTTGTGTTCGTACACTCTCCCTCTACTCCATGTGCTGCCGGCTGCCATCATATCGCCGCCATTTCGCCGTATCAGCAAATATAAAAGAAATTATAGTGCTTTTAAGTGGTTTTAATGTTGTTTAACTTTTGCTGACACGAAAACGAAAATAAAAATCCGCAGCGCCACACAATTTTGCGAGAAACGCCTGAACCACTCAACGGCCTTTCAAAAGTGCCGTGTAGCAGCGCGATAACTCCTTCGAGTCGATAGAGTTGTGGCATTTCGAAGGCCGTCGACTGGAAGGCCTTCCAAATGTGCCCGTGTGACACAGGTATAAGATTATTAGCTCACGGGGTCCTTTCCAGGCGCCGTGACGCGAGTTTTGTCTTTTTGGAGCGGTTGAGAGAATCCCACCGCTCCTTAGGCACTGGCTGCGCTATCTGAATAGGTGTTATGTCTATCGCCGCTTGTGGGGCGCTGGACATTGACGTGAAGGCCTCGACACGTCGGACGAGGCCTTTGGAGCTACCATTCCGGAGGTTGATGGGCCCCCCTTCACGGAAGGCAAAGCAGTGCCAGCTGCTTTCGCCAAGGGGGCTGGTGGTACAGCCGCAGCCACACTGTTTATGGGCCAGGCCGATGCCGGAGTCTGCTGCAACGCTGGCTTCTTACGCAACGCATCAGCATACCTCGCGGTATGAAAAACAGAAACATGTTTTCGTGCTTCTTGAAATGATATGTTTTCTTTGATTTTTGATGTAATTACTTCTTTCTCTTTTTTCCAGGTTTCACAGGATAGGGAATATGCTGGGTGGTCACCTTCGCAGTTCACACAGTGGGGTGTGCCAGAATAGTTATCGGAAGTGTGTTCTTTGTCACCACATTTTGCGCAGGTGAGTTGACTTTGGCAGCTTTGTGAGCCATATTTCTGACACTCGAAACATCGACGAGGGTGGGGAATGTAAGGTCTTACACAGATTTTAGTATAGCCTGTCTCGAGGGTTTCTGGTAGCACACTAGAGGCAAATGTAATGATCAGATGTTTCAGGTCGAATTTCGTTGTTGGCTTGCCTGATTTTTATCCTTGTTACCTCAATGACCTTCTGGCCTTGCCAGCCTTCCAATAGTTGTGCTTCGGTTAGTTCTAACAGGTCAGAATCTGAGATCACGCCTCAGACTGTGTTCAGGGAACGATGTGGGGTCATTGTTATTGGGATGTCAGCAAAGGCTGTGAGATTTGCAAGCTTTTCATGTCGCAGTTTGTCACGAACCTCAAGGAGGAGGTCACTGCTTGCCATTTTGCTAGCTTTATAGCCTGGTTCAATGGTGTTCGTCAGGGATTTAGATACAAGGAAAGGTGATATAACTCTTACGGGCTTGTCAGATTTATCACTGTGGATAACATGATATTGTGGAAAAGATTCTTTGCGTGGAGCAAAAAAGTTGAGGAAGACTTCGGTACGTACACGCTTTGCAGCGGTACGATCTGGTAGCAAAGGAAATGATGCTCTATGCATGCTGGATGTAGTTGCTTTGGCAGCAATGGCAGCCACCCACCACAGAGCCCAACAAGGGGACGCTACAAGTTTGACAGAGCAATGACGTGCACAGGCCAGCCATGCATTGCTGCTATAACCCAATGCACCATACTCAAGGTTGGATATACCGCACCAGGTGAACCCAAGCCACCTGGGAGAGACAGAAAATTTGGGAAGGAGATGACGGGACAGAAAGGTAAGTTGATAGGAAAGCAAAAGATTAAGGGGAGGGACAGGAAAAGGCGACCACCGATTTCCCCCGGGTGGGTCAGTCCGGGGATGCCGTCTACGTAAAGCAGAGGCCGAAGAGGGGTGTTGCCTTCGCCGAGGGGCCTCTAAGGTCCAAACACCCAGCATCGGCTCAACCCCCAGGACCCTCTTTCCTCCGGACACGGCTAAGCCGCACACATGGGCAACCCCCATGTGCTTGGGTACATGGTGTTGCAAACACCAAACGCCTCTTGACGCCCCTGCGGGGATAAGTGGTCTTGACTGTATTTCAATTGACTACAACACTTTGTTTTCTTTCTTTTCACTTCTGTAGGCACGGAGCAAATGTCAGCGTGAGTCGGGTACCTTTTGAACGGTACTTTGCCCGAAAGATTTTCTAGCATTCGTCTGCACAAGGCCTTGCGTCTACGCTTCTGAAACTTCCCAAGGACAGAGGCATAAACAGTGCCTACATCTGCGGACAAGGATCTGATGGGGCTACAAACATGTCTAACCACTTGAATGGCTCATTCAAGCTATAAGAATCCAGCAGAAATACCCTGCGGCCCTTTATGTGGTAGTCATTCTTTAAACCTTGCACTCTGTTGTTCTTGCAGCATTCCCGAGATTCGCAGGAAGTATGCACGTTTTTCAGGAAGTCGGCTCTTAGGTCGGCAGTGCTAAAGCAGAAAATCAGCAGACATGCCAAATGACAAAGGGTGGAGCGTCGAAGATGCAACTGCTGTGCAATGGCGCCCCCGCAGAAGTGGCACACTTGAGCAGCTAGCGCTTGGCAAGCCACTCCATTATTATGCCATCATAATATTGTCCTGGCTGTCGTCATCATCTCGCTGCTGTTTTCACACACGCACTCACACATACATTAAATATTATATTATATATATATATGTCTGGTACATATTTCTCTGCAGAACATCCAAACGATGCTGAACAGCCAGCTACCTGGAAAACTTTGCATAACGTTGATTCTCACAGTGCGTGGGATCCACAATATATATTTTATGTCACTACAGTTGTTGATGCTTTTATCAAATGCATTAATCTGATTATAGGTATATTTTGCAAATGCTAGACGTGTATTCTGTATCTTGTTTGCAGGTCTCACTTGGGCCATTGTGCCTGCACTATTGAATAAATAAATATCACGAAATCACAGCTCCTAGAAAGGCAATTCTTTCGACAGATTTAGCACACTCACAGTCGGAAGCCATGCTATGTGCCGACCTATACAGGCTGATTGTGCATAATTCACTCACCCTTTCGAGCAGGGACAGAGTAGCCTTGAGGGCGCCCTCCGGCCTCCCAAATGGAAAACAGTACCTGCACACAGCACTCGATATAGCACAGTCTGGCTTTGTTTTCTCAGCCTGGAGAAAAGGAGAAGATATCCGCTACACATTCAAATGGCCGGCAATGTGCACCTCACATGGCTTTGTCAAGATGGAACCAAAGTCCGCAGCAAATTTCCAGGCTTCATTGCATTTATTTGTAGCATAATACTGATGAAATCAAGTAATAATGCTCTGCATCTCTTATGGCCCAATCTTGAAATTTGCTTTTTTATAAATGCTTATGCTACTTATGTGAAAGCAGATGCAATTATTATGGTAAAACAAGTTAGAGCGCAGAAAACACATCCACACACATGCAGTCACACCAAAAAGACCCCCAGACAAAGGCGTTGTGTCTGGGGGTCTTTTTGGTGCGATTGCGTGAGTGCAGGTGTGCTTGTTTTTGCCATAATGAGTTACCAACTAGCTCAGCAGTAAGTTTAAGATTCAATCAATTAGTCGGGTGGCTTCCAGGCACTGCTTAGGCAGTTCACATAGCTCATTCTGTTCCAGTTCTTAAGCTGTTGAAAATACCCTCTAAATGCATGAGTTCAATTCCCAAGCATTGGTAATCTGTCTACAAAAACGGGCGTCGTGTGAGCCAACAGCCTAGCATCACCTGTGGGGAACACAGGGTGCTCAACCTAAAAAACAGAAGCCATGTTTGAGGAATACCCAGGCGTTGATGCTGCAGCGAGGTCATGGCTACAGTCTTGTGCCCTCCTCCTTCCTTATCACCCGAGTGCGGCCTGTTGCAAATTAAGGTGGTCCAGAGTTCGATGGAAACCCATCTGGCGAGGAATGAACATAGCGGAATAACACTCGCCAAGAAGTAAAAGTGTAATAAATGAAACGTTTCGGGGCGCATACGGGTATCTCGATGACAATGGTGCACAACGAAAAGGTAAAAATGCAAAATTTTAGCCAAGTGAGCAGTGACAACTCATTCTGATGCTGGTGATGGCTGTGTACTGAATCGCTCTGTTGCAATACCCACAATATCTTGCAAAGACGTAGAAGAGCAGGTAATCACAAGTGGACACAGAAAAGTGAGTAAACGATGAATGACCTAGTCCCAACAAGGTGCAGCAAAGATCACTGGTCTTCCACACTGCTCTGACAAGAGCTTGGCCACCACACAAAATTAGCCCAATCGCAAACAAATACGCAGCCTGAAACGATGAAGAATGGGTGCATTGCCAACCTTATGAGCACACAAGTCGCATCGCTTCATGCCATTCTCTCTAACACACTTGCGATATCTCGAGTGCTGCATCATCTCAGTGTGCACTTGGTCATTCGTGACGGCCTCCCGTGTTCACCAGATGGTCTCAAGTGGCTGCTAGTTATGAAATCTGCCCATCCTTTCACTCCGGCCAGCAACACCTGTGGCACACTGGAATGGCATGTTTGCTTTTGTTGGCCAATTTATCCTCGTGCCTTCGTCGAGTGCAGGCGATGAAAAAAGCTGCCTACACACTGCCTAGAGCTCACTTTAATGAAATATGAGGTTTAAGGTTGTTTTCAACTGGAAGACACTAGGGCTATTTTTGTTTTTTTTTACCTACGCTTCACGCAGGTTCGTATAGACAAGTGTAGTACCGGGCAGAGTTTGCTGCATTTGGCACGCTGGGCTGTAGCCAATCAGAGCAGGCAGCGCGTCGTCTTATGCATCAGCAGACGAAAAGCGCCCGACTCCGCACTTCGCCCAACTTCGCACTTACTGGCTGCATATATGCCCTTGCCTGAAACTAAACAGCAATGTACGAGTTTTCTTTTATCATCAAATCTAGACAAACTGCCACGAAATACATTGTGAATGCTCAATGCACGAAGACAACTTCTCAATGCGTATAATATAGCACGGAGTCTGAAACAGCCTGCACCATGCGAGAGTAAGATAACTTTATATCTTCTTGGAAGATTAGCCCAACTTCCTCTGTGACACATGGTCACGCCAGCACTTGGCTACCTTCCTTGCAGTGAATATTCACTATTGTCGCTATAGCAGCACCAACAGTATCAGGCAAAATGGCACCATGCGTTTGCAATGCCAGCCTGCTTATTTGTTGTCTGCTGCCTACACTCATCGAAACTTCAGTGTAGAAAGTCTAGTTTTCATGCTACACTACAGCTATAAAAAGCTGCTTCTTGTAGGGCTACACTTTTCTACACCAAGTAAAAAAAAAAAAAAAAGCAAATTCCTACACTAGCTAGACTCTGTAGCCAGCATAGGTAAAAAAACATAGCCCGGTGTAAAGTGTGCAAAAAAAACGGAATGTGTTCACTGCTAATGAGGACATGAGGACACAAGGGGCCTTCTGCAGAAGGAAAGTGAGGTGGCAATGTCTCACCGGAAGTGGGTAATCTGGTGTTCCAGAAGAATGCGCAGGCGCTCCCTGACCTGAGCGAACATGTCCTTTTCCTCGACGGTGACGGTGCCGATGCCATCAGGCCTGAGGGGGCGGAGGGGGGGGCAATGGTCAAGTCACACTGTCATGCACTGTGGAGTCATGAAGCATTTCAGCACCTTCAGTGTGCTTATAATAAGCTTCACAAAGCTGTCTTTCATTCTGTTGTTCCTGCATGTCCTCATGTGGTTAAACGCACAAGTGCAGATGAGCATCTATGCCTTGGCATGTGCTCCCATGCTGAGACAACACAGATGCATGCTGGTTATGCACAAGGCATGCAAGAGTGTGTTTTCAGAGGCCACATAGTGTGGAGCAATACATTTGCCATAATCATGCATCAATAAATTAGTATTGCACATTGTTAGTCGGTTAGTATGGTCTAAAATATCTAACAGGGCGATTTAAAACAAAATCAGGGTAACACATATCAGTGCTGGCATGATTGCAAAATCAATCTGTGGAACATAACCAGCCTGCGTGTGTACCAAATCTCAGCATATCGTTAGATGGTCACCACTTAAATTAAATGAGCACAAAAGGCAACACTGATAGCACTGTCTTTGTTCCAGTGGGTGCTGTAATTCACAGCAACGTGGAACACCAACTATCCCGGTCTCAAACCTTGTTACAGTCTAATTCTTTGGGCCTCGACAACAGCGCGTGTTCTCATCTTTCTGTCCTTGTCCGGGGGCACTATAACGTAAAGCTATTCCAAACTCAGTGGTGCCACTGACGAACTGACAATTGGAGCAATTTTTGGAGCAGCAAAATCCTAATTTTGGATCAGTTCGGAGCATCCAGATACAGATTTCGGAGCACATTGGCGCTAATAAATTCCAGCTGCTGGACACGTCCTAAACTATTTCAAACACTTAAATTGACAAGCGTAATTCCAGAAAGTATTTGCTTGCTGTAAAGCAATGTTCATGGGTGGGATTGCCCAAAGTCACTTCGGAACAATTTTTGGAGCAAGTAAAATTGTGTTTTGGAGTAGTCTGGAGCAGACAAAATTGCATTTTGGAGTAACTTGGAGCAGAGTAAATTTCATTTTGGAGCAGTTTGGAGCAGGCCAATCTAAATTTTAGTGGAATAATTGAATATGGCAGAACACTTGGAAACCACGATGAAACAGAGAATAAACTAACGCAAGGCGCGTAGTAGAAGCACGCTTTGTAGCTATAGCGTACTAGAATAAGGAAGAGTGGGTCGAGCGACGGCACGGTGTTTGTTTTCCCTGCAAAGCCGAAAACAGCGGTGGATCTACAATCGAACTATATATTCCCGCGCCGATGCTCATGATGATAGCGAAAAATGTTCTCAAATTATGACGGTCCAATCAACGCTCACATAAATTCTGGGTCACCATATGTCACCGCAAACCCTGAGAGTCGCAATCAACCCTGGGTTTGTATAACTTAAAACTATTCCAATATGTCTTTATTGCGATATAAATTATATGGACACTACAGGCACATTTCTGCCGTCACCGTGATGTTCCGTATAAATTCCAGGTAGGATAATATTGTCGCCGCGTGCCGTATACGAGTGAAAGCGTGCGAGGGTGAGGCGGCTCCGTCTCGCTCGTGGCTGGAGGGAAGGGAAGGCCCCATCCCGGAAGCAATCAGTGCCGCCCATCTCGAGTTGAAGCGCGAAGGTCGCTGCTGCTGCCTCAGTTTCCATGGTCGTCGAGTTGATGTTTGTGACATAATGCTTATTCATTTAGTTAGTAAGCAAATGTTTACAAGTTTACACGGCCGATAAAACTACTATCCTTACTTCGTATAGCTGCTATCGCAATCGATGCTTTGCCTTTCGGGCGAAACTGCGCCTTCCAAATCTGCTACAGTAGAACCCTGCTGTTACGTTTTTCACGGGACCGTAAAAAAAAAAAGTAAGAGCCGGGAAACGCAAGAGCCAGGAAACAGGAAAAATTGAGAAATGGGAGTAGTGTTGAACTGCACACAATATTACTTTCATTCTTACGTGCGACAAAAAGTAGTTTCGCCCGACAGCCGAAATATCGATTGCGATGAGCTATACAAAGTAAGAATAGTAGTTTTATCGTCTGTATAAACTTGTAAACATTCGGTTATTAACTAATTAACAAACATGGTGTAAGCGCCCACAGGCAAACATGAACACATCACACTCGATGAGCGCGGGCGCCGCTGCAGAAGCGAGCGAAGTGACCTTCGTGCTGTTGTCTATCGCTTCAACCCAAACTGAGCGCCGAGAACACGCAGCACGCACAAAGCCACGAGCCGCCGATGCACCTACACTGCGTAGAATCTGCCCCCACGCAGATCGCTTTCAAGATACGGCCCGCGGGACCGCACGCGCGCCGCCGCGCAGTATGATGCCAGAGCACAACGCTGCCCGCTACCCCCTCGATCGCTCCCTCGCTGGTGCCTCGAGCGCAACGGAAGGAGGCGCGCTTCCTCCCTGCTTTTCTTTCGCGCGCGAGACGCGGTCGTCGGCTCCCCTCGCATGCTTTCACTCGCACATTCAGCATACGGCCGCGCGGCTCCCCTCGCACGCTTTCACTCGCACATACAGCATACGGCGCGCGGCGACGTATGCTGTATGTGCGAGTGAAAGCGTGCGAGGGGAGCCGACGACTGCGTCTCGCGCGCGAAAGAAAGCATACGGCGCGCGGCGACGGCGTTATCGCCCTTGGACTTTATACGGAACATCTAGCTATGAGCCAAAACCAATTTTAGGGCCGCAACGCGTCATAGACACCATCTTTAGATAGCAAAAGCGGATATCAAAGGCCATACTTTTGCTGGCGGAAACCGAAAATACGTAATAAATGTTGCCCCCAGCACTTTGGGCGGCCAATGCCATCGTCAAGCAACCAAGCCAAGCGACATGAAAAGTCACAATGGCCGCTCGGGCCGGCGCAGTGTGGCAGTTCGCAATGTATGATGCGGGAACGGTCCCACAGTTGCGACGTAACAGCGGGGTTACCAATGCATTGGGTTCTATGAGAGTTGTGCCGGGACCGGCCGAAAACGACGTAACAGCCGGGCAAACGCAGCACCCGGGAACGTAACAGCGGGGTTCCACTGTACTAGCCCCTCGCAATGTCTCGGGCCTCGTCGATGTGGGCATAAAAACAGATTGAAATATTTTTACGGTATACTGGCCTTGGAAACAGAGACGGCCGCCCGCCGAACCCGCAGCAGCGTGCGCCTTCCTAATATCTAGTTCGCTTGCAGTGCCTGCTTTTCGTTATTTTGCGTCTCGGCTAGGGATCAGCCCACTCAACCGTTTTCTAGTACACTCTATAAATACAGCCGCCCTGGCTGTTCCGACAGCAGTGACAACAGAAGAGAGTGGCCACTTGCCGGAAGCGCCAAAAGGTCCTGTGTTAAAAACACGAAAACCACGAGCCCGTCGCGCGGTCTGCAAAATGTGAAAGCCCGCACTTTTTTTCGGAGAACGAATGCGCTCGCTGTTCGCGGCCACTGCCGGGGCACACGTGACGAACCCGTTCTGGCGCAGAGTGGCGTACTTTCGGTCTATTTTTTGTGTTTGGCACAGCTTGGCGCAGGAATCTGCGTTTGTATCAAAATGGCACAATTGGCACAGGAGGCCCACCCCTGAATGTTGCTCTGCCTCTACATACATGAGTTTCCCTTTAATTTAAATGAAGACAACAAACCTGTTCACACAGTGTGGTGTAATTAGTTTATTTCAAGTTGAGTGAAGCTCCTCAGATGTTGCCTTTTACATCGTATAATTTTTTCATTGACAGCTGACACTTTGTTATGTTTTCAGCAAGACTCTAGCATCAGTCAGAAACACCTGGCCAGACTCTATGTCATTAATCCTTTTCCAGGGGTGGGACTGCCCAAAGTCATTTGGGAGCAATTTTTAGAGCAAGTAAAACTGTGATTTGGAGCAATTTGGAGCAGACAAAATTGAATTTTGGAGCAGTTTGGAAAGCAACCGAATCTGAATTTTGGTGGAACAACGGAATATTGCAGCGCACTTGTAAACTACGACGAAACACAGAATAAACCAACACGAAGTGCATAGTAGAATCGCGCTTTGTAGTTATCGCGTACAAGAGTATGGAAGAGTCGGTCGAGCGGTGGCACGGCGCATGCTTTTCTGCAAAGCCGAAAACATTGGTGGTGCTACGATCAAACTATACATTCCCGCGCCTACACTCATGGTGATAGCGGAAAATGTTCTCAAATTATGCAGTCCAATCGACGCGGTAAAATAATTTCTGGGTCACCACATGTCACCGCAGGCCCAGATAGCTGCAGTAAACTTTGGGCTGGTATAGCGTAAAACTATTCCAAACTACTTGTATTACGATAGCAATTATATGGACACTCCAGTGCATTTTATTGCGATAGCAATCATATGAACACTCCAGTCGCATTTTTGCCATCGCCGGGTTGTTTCATATAAAGTCCAAGGGCGATAACACCGTGGCCATGCGCCGTATGTACGAGTGAAAACACGCGAGGGGAGCCGACGATCCAGGGTTCGTACAGGTTTCCAAGGTAAAAATTCAAGGATATTGCAGGACTTTCCAGAACCTGTCACAGGTTTTTCAAGGACTCAAAATAAGATCCAAAGTAGGATTTCGTTACTCTACCATTTACAAAAATGACTAGTTTTATTGCACTTACAATAAATAAATGTATATCACAATTATAATACAAATGTCTAGCCTTGATAACCTTTCAAGATCACAACACAAAATGAACGCTTACAACAGCGGCTGAGATTTCATCAGTATAGACTAAGTAAAGTTCGCCGAAAATATTCAAAACATTCAGCATAGGGTTATTGCACTAAAATAAAAAGAAATAAATGTATATCCCAATTATGTTAATAATGTCTAGCCTTGATCACTTTGCACGTTCACAATACCGCAAAAAAAGTTCACAAAACACCATGAATGCTCCCAACAGCGACTCTGACTTCTCCAGTATTAACTGACCAAGTTTACCGAACATTTCCAAACCATTCAGTGTAGTCTTGCTACACATCCATTATACAGTAGAACCCCGTTGTTACATTCCCGGGTGCTGCGTTTTCCCGGCTGTTACGTCGTTTTCGGCCGGTCCCGGATAGCTACCATAGGACCCAATGCATTGGTAACCCCGCTGTTGCGTCACAACTGTGGGACCGTTCCCGCATCATGCGTTGCGAACTGCCAGCCCGAGCGGCCATGGTGACTTTTCATGTCGCTTGGCTTGGTGGCTTGACTGACGATGGGATTGGCCACCCAAAGTGCCCGGGGCAACACCTATGACGTATTTTCGGTTTCCGCCAGTAAAAGCATGGCCTTTGAGATCCATATTTGCTATCTAAGAATGGTGTCTATGACGCGTTGAGGCGCTAAAATTGGTTTTGGCGCATAGATGTTCCGTATAAACATCAAAACTGAATACGTTCACAATACCGCAAAAAAAGTTCACAAAACACCATGAATGCTCCCAACAGCGACTCTGACTTCTCCAGTATTAACTGAGCAAGTTTACCGAACATTTCCAAACCATTCAGTGTAGTCTTGCTACACATCCATTATACAGTAGAACCCCGTTGTTACATTCCCGGGTGCTGCGTTTTCCCGGCTGTTACGTCGTTTTCGGCCGGTCCCGGATAGCTACCATAGGACCCAATGCATTGGTAACCCCGCTGTTGCGTCACAACTGTGGGACCGTTCCCGCATCATGCGTTGCGAACTGCCAGCCCGAGCGGCCATGGTGACTTTTCATGTCGCTTGGCTTGGTGGCTTGACTGACGATGGGATTGGCCACCCAAAGTGCCCGGGGCAACACCTATGACGTATTTTCGGTTTCCGCCAGTAAAAGCATGGCCTTTGAGATCCATATTTGCTATCTAAGAATGGTGTCTATGACGCGTTGAGGCGCTAAAATTGGTTTTGGCGCATAGATGTTCCGTATAAACATCAAAACTGAGAGCTAGGCCAATTGGTGTGGTTCCATATTAAGAAAACACTAGCGCAAAAAAGACGTGGACGTGCAAGAAACGACAAACAGCACCCGTGTTCGTCATTTCTTGCTCGTCCACATCTTTTTCGCGCTAGTTTTCCGTAGTAAGTCCAAGGGCGATAACGCTGTAGCCGCACGCCGTATGCTGTGGGTGCGAGTGAAAGCGTGCGAGGGGAGCCGACGCTTGCGGCTAAATCTCGTGCGCGCAAGAAAGAAAAGCGGGGAGGAAGCGCGCCTTCTTCCGTCGTGCTCTAGGCACCGGGGGAAGGGGGAGGGAGGGACAGCGCGCGGTGTTGTACTTTGGCATCAACTGTGTACTGCGCGGCGGCACGTGGTCGCGCGGGCCATATCTTGAAAGCGATCTGCGTTGGGGGCAGTGTAGGTGCGTCAGTGGCTCATAGCTTTGTGCGTGCTGTGTGTTCTCAGCACTCCGTTTGCGTTTAAGTGACAGAAAGCACGCAGATCACATTGTTCACGCCAGCATTTTGACAGCTAGTGCCCGCGCTCATCGAGTGTGATGTGTTCATGTTTGCCTGCGCGCGCCGACACCGTGCTTGTTTACAAGTTTATACAGACGATAAAACTGCTATACTTACTTTGTATAGCTGTCTACTAATTTGCCACTTGTCTTCTTTGTATAGCTGTCTACTAATTTGCCATTTGTCTACTAATTTACCACTCGCATTGCTGGCATCAGTATGAATTTCTGTGTCAGCGTCTTCGTCGAAATGAGCAAGTATTGGGGCAGCTTGCAAACACTGGCGCAATTCATTGAACGACTGCTGTTGCTCGTCCGCGCAAATGAAAGGCACATCGTCGCGTGTAAGCCGTGTCAGAGGCTCAGCAATTCTAGAGAATCCCTCGACGAAGCGCCTATAATAAGCGAACAAACCAAGGAAGCGTTGGACGGCCTTCTTGTCTGTGGGTGGTGAAAACTCGGCGACGGCAGCTAACTTGTCGGGGTCTGGTCGGACGCGTGTAGGACCAATGACATGGCCAAGAAATTTGACCTCTTGGAACCCGAAGTAGCATTTTTCAGGCTTCATGGTGAGGTCGGCAGTACGGATCGCAGCGAGGACGCTCTCGAGTCGTGCGAGATGTTCATCAAACATGCTCGAAAACACGACGACGTCATCCAAGTATACGGGACAGGTTTGCCGTTTGAGTTCAGCAAGCACGGTATCCATCATCCGCTGAAAGGTGGCAGGTGCGGAACAGAGGCCGAAGGGGAGAACTTTGAACTCATAAAGCCCGTCAGGTGTCACAAACACTGTTTTTTGACGATCTCGTTCATCAACTTCGATTTGCCAATACCCGGATTTAGGATCCAACGAAGAAAAAAAACTTTGCAATATCAGAGTGCATTGCTGACGAAATTCAAGGAAGAAAAAATATTCCAGGACTTTCAAGGGCCTTGAAAACGCACTTTTCAATTTCAAGGGTTTTCAAAGATTTCAAGGACCTGTACGCACCCTGCGATCGCGGCTCAATCTGGCGCGCGCGAGGGAGGAAAGCGGAGAGCAAACGCGCCAGTTTCTGTCGTGCGAAAGGCCGTGGTGAGATGGGGAGGAGGGGGCCATTGTGCTCCGGCGACAACTGTGTATTTCGCGACCTGGCGCAAGGGGAACTGACGATCGCGGCTCAATTTCGCACGCGAAAGGGAGGAAAGCGGGGAGGCAGCACGGGAGGGACGAGGAACGGCTTCTACTCCCGCCTGCTACGGCGCATGCGTCCCTAACATCTAGTCCATTCGCAGTGCCCTCAGCATACTTTTCGTAGTTTTGCGCCTCAGCTAGGGAGCGCAGCGCCGCTCGGCCTACTCGACCATATTCTAGTGTACTCTAAATCAGTGTTGTACACGTTCCTCTAAAACAGCAACGCAAGCTCGTTCCTTCCCAATTATGAAACGAGTTCCCGTTATAAGTTTCTTTAATGCGAAAGGAACGCGTTCCAGTTACACATCGAACATTGGAACATGTCGTTACATTGACGTTGCATTTTATTTTTTAACAACGGAGCTGTTTAAGCTCTTGCTTAGGCCACATATTGCGAACAAGACACTGCGCCTGGTAATAACGTCACCGCCCGGTACCTAGCAACACCTCGCACAGCTGTTGCGCGGCGTTGCTAGGAGACACACGCGAAGTCATCGCTCAGCGAGGTTACCACCCTCTCCCAGGTTACCCTCGCCGCAGTGCGAGGCACGGCCGATGTATCCAGCGTTCTTCGGCGTGCCCCGGCTGCAGCCGGCGTCAAGATGCGACATGCTGCATTTTACGCCGGCCTCGTCACCCAGAATGGACCACATCCGCGTCTCGTCGAGCAAGATGGGCTGGTGGATAGCCGTGATTATGGAAGGCGTGAAAACAGACCCCTCTGTAGTCCAACGTGTGCGCCACGCCGCGCCGCCTAGACGCATGCGCTTTTTATATGAAACTGCGAACTCGCTGCACGTGCAGCCACCAGTATCCATCAGCCCATCTTGTTCGACGAGGCTGGCGTGAAACGCAGCATGTCGCATCTCGACGCCGGCCGTAGCCGGGGCACGCCGACGAACGCCGACGAACGCCGGATACGTCGGATACGCCTCGCGCCAGCTGCGCTTTCGCTGGCGCGGCGTCCTCGTGCCGAGCGCGCTCGCACGTCAACGCTACCTCGGAATATAAAAGGGCCTTTAGAAGACTGCGCGCCGACCCCGAGTCGGCTAACTTTGCTAGGAACCAGCCAAGCCAAACCAAGGTAAGCAAAGGAAAACAAACTTAAAGCTAGGATGAGCCACCAGCTTCGCTGTTTGCCCAGTCTTCGCACCACTTAGTGTGAAGCTTCCCCTAATTTTTTCATAATTAAAATACAGTGTGGATAATCCTGGAGCAAAATAAAGTCAGCAATTTAAAACTCACATCGAACTACGCGTATTGTACGAATTTGAACATCGCCGGCAGTAGATTATCTGGAGATAAAAAGAATTCAAAGAAACGCTCCTAGACAAATTTCTAAAATTCAAATTTCTAAAACGCTCCAGACATGTCTAACTGCAACTTTGCTGCTCGTCTATTACAAGTGCAACATATATGGCACTTTCCATTTCGGTCTTCAAATGCGCAGTCAGGATACTGTCCTGCAGATGTGCAAATAGAAAGTAACTCACATGCACAAATATAATTAAATTTCTTGCAGAAGAAACCGCATGGAAAGGAACAATACAGTGGCGTTTGATTAAATATTGCTGTATGAGCGGCAAAAAATATTCAGAATACATATTCTCAACTTCTTAAAGTTCCTTGTTTTAACTCGGCATTATAAAGGACTACTCACGAGAAAAAAAAAAATGCACCATAGTCACGTGACAGGCAAGTGGTAGTTCCTTGCACCTCACGCGGTTGCCCATCCGCCCTGCATGATTTGCTGCATACTGTACGTGCGTGCGTCTGTTCAGTGTGGTGGAACGTTTATGGAAGAAACGCCGTTCCCTTTGCCGTGCCTTCGTAAACGTAACGAGTTACCGTTACAGTCCACTGACCCTTAACAGAACAGTGGCGTTAGTCCGTTCCTCCCAAAAGGAACTAGTTCCAGGAACGCCGTTCCGTACAACACTGCTCTACAGCCGCCCTGGCGGTTCCGACAGCAGCAACAACAGCCGCGAGTTGCCGCGCGCACGCACCGGAAGCGCCGAAAATATTAGTTTTATGAGCGCAAAAACTACGAGAAACTGTGCAGGAAGCGCAGTTGGCGGTGTGTGTACAGTGGCCACTGTAGTGTGTGGAATGTGAACGGCTATACTCTTTGTTGTGGAGAATGAATCCGCTCGCTGTTTTTCCCTCTTCCCGTTCGGGGAGCCAAACGGCTTTTCGTGCGGTGGCGCGATCCTCTTGGAAACCGGTTGCAAACGCAGCGGTGACGTGTACGCGGAGCCCCGCGCTCATTGGACCGAGCCCAGAACGAGGCGGGGCGGTCGCGATCGGCGCGACCGGCGCACGCCGGAGAAATGAGAGACGACTGCGAGCCGCGATGAAGGACGGAGCTCAGGTAACCACATCGTTCCCCTCATTTGTCGCGCCCTACCTCGTTCGACCACTATCGACCCCGACAAACGTCGAGGTCGACTCTATAGCCTGCTTCCACACGAATTTCCCTGGAGCAATAAACCCTTTTTATACTTGTTACGCTATCGTGTGTTGTCGTGTTTCTGCCTGTCCTTGCACCGCCGAACCCCGGTAGTACAAGGCAAGCACAAGGGAGTTGGCCGTCAAGCCTAAGCCTTACGACAAAGGCGGCTTGAGAGAACCCGGAGACTACAAACTAAAAGCAGCAACCAATGGAGGTGCGGTTGCTGTACGATGCAATGCCGAAGATCCTCCGTTGCCGCCGATTCGTGAATCATCACGACGAGGTATCAGCAAGCCGCCTGGTAAGAACCCTGATGACGACACTGCTCCGCCGAAAGAACACCTGCCAACACGACGTAGCAGCAGCCAAGCAAGCCGACGCAGCCGTGATCCATCGCCACCACTTAACTGCAACGCCGGACGACGGTCTACCGACCTAGATGTGCTAATCAATGGTCATAATGTCACCGCTCTCGTCGACACTGGAGCCGACTATTCCGTCTTCAGTGGCCCGTTCGCCGCCAAGTTGAAGAAGGTGAAAACGGCCTGGCAGGGACCCAATATCCGGACAGCGGGAGGCCACCTAAAAACGACCACTGGTATCAGCACAGCGCGAGTCACAGTTAACAACCACACTTACCCGGCGAGCTTCCTAATCATGCAGCACTGCTCCAGGAATGTCATCCTAGGCATGGACTTCTAAACCAACATGGTGCAGTCATCGACTTAAGGTTCAAGTTCATTACGCTTTCAACGCACAAAGCGATGCCACCAGATACAAACATCAGTTACCGTGCCTTGAATGTGCTTGAAGAACAGCCGTTCCACCTCGCTCCAGTGTAATAATTTCCGTCTATACCGAAGTGCCTGCAGACACGGAGGGCATTGTCGAGGGTGATCATCACTTACTGCTCCACCATGAAATTTGCGTTGCTGGAGGCATAGCTGAGCTACCTGAAGGGAAAGCAAGAGTGATGCTCACAAACTTCAGCCACGAATACAAGCACATTAACAAAGGAACAACGGTCGCCTACATCGACGAAATAGTACAAGCGAGCAGTGCTTTCGCCTTCACTGACTCTACAAAACCTGCAACGACGACTGTGGTACCTGAACCAGCTTTCGATGTAAATGAGAACCTTCCCAGGCATAAGAAAGAACAGCTAAAAGCCCTGCTCCTCCATTACAAGGACTGCTTCTCGTCGTCATCAAAAACTTGATAAACCTGTGTTACCAAGCACCGCATTCTAACCAACGAATACGTCTGCCCACTCCGTCAGAGCCCGTACCGAGTCTCGAAGCGCGAATGCAAGGCACTAAGGCAACAAGTCGACGAAATGCTATGCGATGACATCATCCAGCCGTCCAAGGGTCCGTGGGCGTCCCCTGTGATGTTAGTAAAGAAGAAGGATGGAACCCTACATTTCTGCGTTGGTTATCGTCGCCTCAACAAAATCACGAAGAAGGACGTATACCCTCTCCCCCGGATAGACGACA
This sequence comes from Dermacentor silvarum, assembly GCF_013339745.2. Taxonomy (NCBI): domain Eukaryota; kingdom Metazoa; phylum Arthropoda; class Arachnida; order Ixodida; family Ixodidae; genus Dermacentor; species Dermacentor silvarum. The sequence goes on along the minus strand of NC_051163.1, from coordinate 144,167,925 downwards.
CCTTCGATCGTCTCTACAACGCAAAGTATTTTTCGTCGATGGACCTCAAAACCAGCTACTGGCAAATAGAAGTCGACGAGAGGGACCGGGAGAAGACTGCCTTTATGACACCAGACGGACGGACTGTTCGAGTTCAAGGTCATGTTGTTTGGTCTTTGCTCGACACCTGTGACTTTCCAACGTGCCATAGATACAGTACTGGCAGGCTTGAAGTGGCAGACTTGCCTGGTCTACTTGGACAACGTCGTTGTGTTTGCCTCAAGCTTCGAAGAACACCTCCGGCACCTTGAAACAGTTCTTCAACCAATCAAGACCTCCGGACTCACGTTGAAGCCAGGAAAGTGCCGCTTCGCATATGAGGAGCTCTTGTTTTTGGGCCACGTAACGAACAAGTCAGGCAGTAGCGCACCCAGGATCTCGGCCAGGGGGGGGTTGACAGTTTGCCAATACCATCTAAACAGCACTAATTACGATTTCTTCACGGGAAATTGTCAAAAAAATTCGCTTTTTGCGAGTGTGCAGACGATTGCGCGTCATACATGTTAGTTGCAGTACTCGAATGCGCAAGGAAAGAAAAGGGGTTAAACAAAAGGGGGGGTTAGGTTGGCCTCAGGGGGGGGTTACAACCCCCGAATCCCCCCCCGTCGGTGCGCCACTGAAGTCAGGAGTGTGCCCTGACCCACAGAAAAATGCGGCCACCACTGACTTTCCTCTGCCCGCCGACAAGAAGTCAGTGCGTAGATTTCTTTGACTGTGTGCCTATCACAGGCCTTTCGTCAAGGACTTTTCACGAATTGCCGTGCCACTGATGTATCTCACGAAGGCCGACGTTAAGTTCAAGTGGGAGATGCCGCAAATGGAAGCATTTGAAGAACTGCAGCGACGCCTGCAATCGCCGCCAATACTTGCGCATTTCGACGAAAGTGTCGATACCGAAGCCCACGCCTATGCAAGCAGCGTAGGACTCAGCTCCGTGCTTGTGCAGAGGACTGACGGACTAGAAAGGGATGTAAGTTACGCCAGCCGGTCACTGTCGAAGGTGGAAGCAAATCATTCCACAACAGAAAAGGAGTGCCTCGCCATCATCTGGGACACATTAAAGTTTTGCATCTACCTCTATGGCAGGCCCTTCAAAGTTCTGAACAACCACCACGCCTTGTGTTGGCTAGCTAACTTAAATGATCCATCAGGTCGCCTTGCACGATGAAGTCTGAGACTTCAGGCATTCGCCATCACTTTCGTTTACAAGTCCGGGCGAAAGCACTCTGACGCCGACTGCTTGTCTCGCGTCCCAGTTGAATCCCCCCCACAGGACGACCAGGATGACGACACTTTCTTGGGACCTATCAGCGGCTATAGTCTCGCACGCACAGTCTAAAGACTCACCGTCATGGAAATACAGCATTTGTAAAAATATAATGGAACTACGAATATAACACTGAGTGCGAGCTCTCACTGTTACAAATTCAACCTGCTTAGTCCAAGTTAGTTCGGATGAAAAATAAACCCCAAGACATTTTTACTCACTCGCGACAGCTGTAGAAAGCTCACCAAATGTAGAATTTACCGCATCCCAGTGTCAAAGTGAGCCACCGATTTGCTAGGTGTTGGTACTTGCCAAGCAGTGGGTTTCCGGGAGCAGTCGTGCAACACGATGAAGGAAGCAACGTGCATTGGCTCACGGATTTAGAGCCTGGCAATGCATTTCCCAATCGGTGTCAAGAAATGACCACCTGCTCTCCGGGGACTTGATCCATGCCATGGTGAAAAATCGCGAACTCTCTCTGTTCCGCAACTAGTTGCAACTAGTTGCGGAACAGTATAAGTCAACCATCTATATCTCTGAGCCATAGTGAGGTCGCCTTTTTGGAAAGTCGCTAGATTAAATTTGTAAAAATGATTGTGTTAGGGGTACAATGATTAGGATAGGAGTGCACAGCGTGCAAGATATGTGGTATATTTTTGACGCCCGAGTGTGCACGCATATGCTTTGTAAATGTGCTGTTAATCTGACCTTGCACATCGTTTACATTGGAGGGTGCACGGGTATATAAAGATGAAGTGTTCCTTCTAAAATAAAATAGTTGCGAGTGTCGTGTATTCTTGTGTCTCTCCACTCTGTCCTTGTCAGTGCGCTGCTACACCAATACGGTATGATGGTTAGGCCTAACATTTTTTATTCCATCGCTCTGTGCGGTCCCTAACTTGTTCTCGAGCTTTTTTGTTTAGTGTCATATTTTATTGTTCTAATTGGTATGGCCTCTTCCTTGGGTTGAAGTGGTAGATTTCTTAAAGGGACTGACTACCAATTTTTGAGAAAACCTTTTTTTTTGGAACTCAACGGAAAACTTGTCATGGGAAATGTACCACAATCCCAGGATGCATTCTCAGTTATAGACAGTCACTCATCCATAGACATAAGCTGGCAACTGCTTGTTATTTTGTTGGGTTGAGTTTTCGCAAGACTAAAAGTTTCATGTGCTCCGTTTTCACATATATTTACGTCATTATTGTGTAAATTGTGTTGCAAATATATGTAGTCTTGTTTGTTCCTTTTTGTATTGAATAAATTATTTGAAGTACAGCAAAGTGTCAGCAATTACTGCAAGTGCATGCAGCATGTGTTTAATGTTTTAGAACTTTAACATGCTTAACTTATTCTGTAAAGCTTGATTAAAACCACCACTCCACCAAATACCTAAGTTGTGTGCTACGAGTGTTCATGCACGTGCTGCTTTAGTGGCCACCTGAATCAAGTGCTGTCAATTTATACAGTGGTGTCCCCCATAACTTGTGCCATAATTTAAAAATATGCGAGTGCCACATAGCTGAGCCGGAACAAGCTAATGTCTGTTGTCGCTCGCAGCAAGTCAGAGTATACTGTATTCCCCTTAATTACGTAATCAGTTATTACGTTGTCAAATATATTCAGAACAAAATTGTCAATTAGAAAATGCAGACCATCCACTCCTGATCTGTGTCTCTTTCTCAATACGTGCTGCATAAATGTTTTTTTCCAAGCCTTAAAGAAGCCCGCATAAAGAACCACGCAACTAGTCATGTGGCACTTTCTTCTGTTTTGAAGGCTTCTTACAATTTTAGTAGCCACATGGTCAAAAAGAGGAAACTAAGGAAATACTTGCTAGTAAATGGAAGTGGTAGCAATTTGGAACTGTGTGGGAACCACTTGGCAACTAGTGGAATTTGTTGTGGTAATCGGTACCATCTTAATGGCCACTTGAAGGCAAGTGGGAACCAAATTTGTGGTCCAAGTGGTACCATCTTAATGGTCATTTAATTGAAATTAACTGGCCGGACACTTTAAGAACCACTTGGTTACAAGTGGAACCCGTTATGGTCCAAGTTTGGGTGGTTTGGGTCTTAATGGCCACTTGAAGGCAAGTGGGACCAGTTCAGAAACCACTTGGCAGCAAGTGGAACTGGTTGTTGTCCAAGTGGTACCATCTTAATGGCCACTTGAAAGCAAGTGGGACCACTTTAGAAACCACTTGGCAGCAAGTGTAACCTGTTGTGGTCCAAGTGGTACCACTTTAATGGCCACTTGAAAGCAAGTGGGACCACATTAGAAACCACTTGGCGGCAAGTGGAACCTGTTGTGGTCCAAGTGGTACCACTTTAATGGCCACTTGAAAGCAAGTGGGACCACTTGAAACCACTTGAAATCCCACTTCAAATTTTCACCTGGGTGAGCACTGATGACCATGATGATGAGGGCAATGAGTTGTTGACAAGAACGGAGATGTCAGCAGGAGCACCTTTGTCGTAGAGGGCTGGGAAAGGAAATCATCAGTGGCCAGCAGGCGGATCAGAGCATGTCCAGTTCATATCAGTCACTGCTCCCTACCATGCACTTGGGGGCCCAAAACAACATTTTGGCCACGTGACATAGAGTGGGACTGAGGCTGGCCAAGTACTTGGCTCTGGGGCTGCTCACTATCATGGAGTTTACGTGCGTCTGGGCCCATCTGCCAGTACGTGCACTCGCTGTATATGTGACCTGGTTCACCGTAATGGTTCTCAGAGTGGGCGATTGTTGGGAGCGTGCCACACGCTCGATTTCCGCAGGTATTCAGCGATGGGCTTGCGTAAGACAGTGGGCTTGATAAGTACTGTGTCATCCGCTGCGTGGATGGACAGCTGACAGGAGCTTACATGTACGTCAGGAGAGGGTTCTACCAGCTGCTGGGCCTCTTTGCTGATGACATCCGTTATAGCAGTCAAGTTTGCTAAAGAAGACAACTGCATGAGCTTTTTGCAGCTCCTCACATACAATACTGCGCACAAATTCTGTGAGAGTTGCAAAGTTAATGGTTGCCATGGACAACAGGAGAACTGTAAGGTTGTTTGGTCACTTGTACTGCCATAGCATATGCTCCGCTGTAGATGAAGCGCAGCTGTAGCATACACTCCATCGTTGCTTCATTAAGGAATTCCACTATGGTACCCAAGGATTTGCATGTAAGAGGTGCGAATAACTGTTCTTTCATGCCCCGTATTAACAAGCGTACTTACTTTTCTTCCATCATTGCTTGCAGGGTCATTTCACCAAATTATCCGCGACATGTCCACAAACATGGCAACGGCCTTGTTTGGTCTCCAATTCCTGGAATTGAGGGCGCGTTCTGCTTGCTGCATTCGGTCCGACCTTCTGTAGGTATTTTGGAGACTGATGGCAAAACTCTTGCCAGGTCAACAAGGTAGCTTCATGGTTTTCAAACAAAGTCCGTACTGAGCCATGGAGGGCAAAGTAGCCATTCTAGAGATGCACAATTTGAATGGCCATACACTAAAAGTTGCTTGCCAATGTTGCCTTCTCGTACAGCAGCACAATGAAACCGCCTTCCCCACCACATTGCTGCCACCATGAACGAAATAACAAGTGCTTTGTATTGTAGGCAACCTCTTATGTACAGAGTGCTTTACATCCCTGGCAAGGTACTTGCTGTCAAAAGCTCCACTTTCACACCCAGCTAGCACTGCAGTGGACTCAGCTGAGCAGTACACCGACATCGTTGTCGACGCAGTGAAGGAGTGTGTGCCTATCAAGAGGCACCAGGCATCTGATGTCTTGTGCTTGGCTTTATTAGGGTTCTGCAAACTCAGCTGGCCAGCAAAGTCAGGGCTACCTGGGCACGTTTTCTTGCATGATCACTTTTGAAGATACTATCACTTTCGCATGACATAGTACAGATTGTGTAGTTTGATTCGAGCAGTTTTGATCAACCAGCTAATCAGCATGCACTAAAACTGCTATCTACAAATGTTACTGTCCGAAAATACATCCCCTGGCCAACTAACAGCGTACTGGAAGCATTGCGGCTAGCTCACAGATGCCAATTCCCTTCGGCTGAAAGTTCCTGCAGCACTTCAGGACGACTCTCTTCGCCTGATCCACTAAGAATATCTTATTGCAGTCCACTCCAAGGCAAGGGTGTGCGAGTCAGTCTTGTGACCGGGACCCAGTTGTAGAGTAAAACATGTCAACTGTAAAGAATGTGAAATAGTAAGGCGAGTGGAGCCATCACCAACACCGTATCGTTCATGGCAACAAGACCATTTCCAACATGAAAGTCGTCTTCTTGCTGATGGTTGATTATTGCTCCTATGTCCCGGAAGTGCTCACTACACGGAACTTCTGGCAGTGCAATTATTACTGCACGCAAGAGTGTTATTGCGTGCTTCAGCACTCCAGAGTTCGTGTATAGCGACAACAGTTTTCTTCACATCAGTTTGAATCGGAGTATGGCTACGCTCATCAAACAAGCCCTCCAGCATTTCCACAGTCGACAAAGGAAGTGGAGCATACAATGCGAACAGTGAAAGAACTGTGGCACAAAAGCAATGACCACTATGTGTCATTGCTTGCCTACCATGACACTCTCGGATTGATGACTTTAGCCCGACACAACTTATCATGGGCACACATCTTCGGACCACACTGCCGAATCCCGAGAATAAGCTGGATCCGTAATGGCTGGACCATGCTTGAGCAGGACGTCAGCACAAAGTTCAGGTCACCACGTCTGGGTGACAGATGCAAAGAACACGGCAACAGTAATGAACCCCGGCAACGACTGAAGCTACATGGTGGAGATGCCGAGTGGTGTTCTGGCATGAAACAGACGTGATCTTGTGCCTTAGTGTTTGTTGAATCCTGGGATGCAGACTGGTGGGGACGGCAAAATGGTTGTGGTAGAGTTACTGTTTGCTGACTTGCTTGTCAAGCAACCAAAGCTATGCAACGAAGCTGAGCTCTGTTTTAAACATGGGCTCTTTTTCAACATTTGTGAACTGTTTTCCCGCCTAATCATCAAAACAGCTGATTAAATAGTATAGTCAAGAAAAAAAAAAGAAAAAATGCTGCTCTTTCCAGCAATGCGGCGCAAATATTATGCATTGTTTTTTGGGCTTGGAATTTGTTCATAAATGTGCTCGCAGGTGATTCACCTATGCGCCATCCCCAAACTTTTTACCTGATAATTTAGGGGCAAAGTGAGTATTCTATAAATGTCGGCCAAATGCAGCATTTTATTGAGTCCGACGATCCTACAGAATGTTCAGAGTGAAAGTTACATAAAAAGCACAGTCTAAGCTTCAAAATAAAATACAGTTTATTCAAAACTGGATAAACGTTCGCATTTGAGGTAAGCAATCCTTAACATGTTATGTATTCTTTGCTTAAAAATATAAATAAATATGTGACTCGGAGTGTGTGAACAGTGTAAGCAAAAGAGCACTCGTCTGCGAAAGTCCAACATCTTTTCGGGGAATAAAACCCTACTGCAACTTCCAAGAAAAAAAAGTGCCTGTGCTTCTATAAAATACGATCATGGCACACCATAGCCAAATATTTTGATCTAGAAGGCCGTACTAAATATACCGAGGTCTATACCCAGTTAGGCACCAAAGCTCTCAACATCCAGGTCTTGTAAGAACATTTTACTGATTTGCTTTCACATTTGCTGTGGACCAGGCACTGAGCATCAGTCATTTTAGTGTTCCTTTTCACGCTCAGGTTTCCAAGAGTAACTTTCTGTTGGAGTGCAGTGGATTGTACAGAGTTTTGCTCTCAGAGGGAATATATAGCTGCACTGCATGATAAATCAAAACTGCTAAAAGCCCTTACCATAAGTTACATGATGGCACGCCACTTTTGCTTCCTGATTCAGATAAGCAGTAATAGATGAAATAAATTGTCGCTTAGTAATAATCTGCATTGTGTCCAGATGCAACATCCTAAGTGGTGCATTATTAGGAAAAGAAAATGTAAGTTCCCTGTCTTAGAACACTTGCACAAAAGCAGTGTGGTGCATTTCATGCCCATAACTGGTAATTCCAGCTACAAATTTTTTATAATCCTAGGAGCTCACATTATTCTCCAAATATTCACAATACTTGCAGTAGACCTTTATCTTCAACCTGTAAAGTTGTCATTACAGCCAACAAAAGCACCTTACTGTGAGTCAAGCAACTTTATCGGAACCACATTTGATGTAATAGGCAGTTCACTGAAAATTAATCTTTGTTCTGGTGTCCTTACCCGAAGACCCTTCAGTAATTTCCCAGAGGAAGAACAGCAGTTATGCAGTAAGGTGTCACGAGGTAAGCTTAGATTATTCTCTCATAACTGAACACAATGCTACGAAGTAGCTACAGTGGCTTCGCCTACTTGCAAGGAGTCGACTATCCACCACGCAAAGATAATGAGCATCCAGGCCAAGCACGGCAAATAAGTGAAGCGCATGCAGCCACTACAGCAAGCATCAGTGCTCATGTGAGCAGCTTTTACTTTTGTCATAATGAGAGAAGCTTCTATTCACTTTGAAATGAAAATCTACTAGAATGTGTATAGTTTATACCAAAATAATCTAAAGGCTTTGTAAATGTTAAGAAAATCATGCTTGTTTATTGCACACCCACACAATTATTTAATGAGACACTGCAGAAATAGGAAATACAAGAGCTGGCCGCACAGAGAAGTTGAACTACATTAGTGCATACTAGCTGTTTCAAAATTCAAGAAATATATATATATATATATATATATATATATATATATATATTTCTTTTTAAATCACCCACTGCAGATACCACTACTCCAAATTTTGAGCTGGATTACCCTACCAGTCACACATTACTTGGCCAACAAATCATGGAGCAAAATTAAACAATTTAGCAAGATTGATGCAAGAACTAGAGACTGGAATTTTAGGCATTTAGAAGAAAGACACTTAAAGGCGCAGTTCAGGCATGATAGGGGCTAATATAGTCACTATAAGCTGTTCAAAAAGCAGAACTACACTCAACTGGATACAGAACAGGCTGCAATGCGGTCTACCTGTGTTGTAGAGTACAATTGCCTTGATGCAATAATCAGGTAATGAAATTACGCTTTTGCTGCTTATAATGGTGCATCAAGTCTAGCAAGCATGCACAGAAACAATACGCTTGTAAAACAGCTTAAATGTGTCCAAAAGTTGTAAAAAAATGCTAACACTAGAATCAGCTTGACGTTTTTATGATCAAGATTGTGCTTCTTCTTGCACAGAACAAGCTTAAGCTTCAAGGCTGAACACCAGTGCTTAACATTGGTATATGTCCATTGATTGTACTTGTACATTCATACATTTAATGCCTTCATGTTCTCTGAAATCCTGTACTGCAGACAAAATCCATAATCGTTTTTTTCCAATCAAACTGTGGCAACGCTCTGATGGACTGGACGTTACGCGATGACCACGCACATCATAGCCGGCAAAACATCTCAGACACAGTAGCACATGACGAATGACAGTGATAACATGCAAAAAGGCAAACCGCTTGTGATCGTATCATCACTTCTGAATCTTGTGAAGGCCAATAACACAAACACGTACACACTTCGCTGCCATGAACCACCACACACAGAACACATACAATTTGCGTGTCATGACTGGACATTTTTAATTTCGGCGTGCATTTAACATGTATTGTGCCTAGAATTCACGTGCATGTGATGGACTTCTCGTTTGCATTGACACGCGAAGCACAGCACAAAAAACTCGAAGTCAACGGCTTGTGTCTGTGCGCACTTCCTGCAACTCGGGCTCTTTCCGTCGCAATCGCATGCACTATCTCATTATAATGAAACTGCTATGGAACAACCGTAGCACGAGATGCTGCGCACATGAGCAACGAAAGCAAAGATCAGCTGGATTCAGTGTGAACTTGACTGGCGTTAACTATTCCCAATCTAGTTCACTGCAGCGGCGGCGGCAGGAAATACAAAAAACTGGCCCAAGTGCCAGCATCTCTGCAGTGCATGGTTGCTTGGAAATTATGTTATGGCGACCTGCCTGTGGAGGCTGTGGGGAGCAGACACACTAACCTTCTCTCGCATCATCGCGTGCGCACGTTGCAGAGGAGCCGACATGAGAGAGAGGCACTTTGCCCCTCTCCTGGTTCTCGCTCGCCTCTCGCGGGAAAAGGGAAGGTATCCGACGGGCGAGGAGGCAATTCTCCTCGCGAAAGGTAAAAAGGCATAAAAGAGCGCCACCGGGGGAGACCCACTCTCTCTGGCATCCCTACCTCGAACCTGCCGGAACAAATTTACCCGCTGCAACCCGTAAGTGACCTCGCTTGCGTGACTACCACTACCAGCAAACTTGAAAGCAGAAAAAATCGAGAAGCAGACATAGACAAAGCGACAGGAAGGTGGCTGGACTAGAAATGTATTTTAGTCCAGCCACCTTCCATGTATTCGGATTTCACGAGTTCTGAAAATAACGCTGTATCAGGTTAGATACTGGTTATTCTGCAAACTATTTCAGCTGATTTTAGAAATTGCCGGATGGTTCTTCCCGCACGCACGTAGACATTACTGCGCCTTAGAAACGGGCTGCGCGGATCGCTTTTAGTAATGGTATACTCTACAGATTTCTTTTCTCTTCGACGTACTATATAAGGGTATGTCTAAGGCTGTGCGTGTCTCACACGTTGTGGGGAGCACGCATGCACATCTTCTCCCACGTACTCTTGTCGTCGTGTGCGCACGCTGTGCACGGTGCAGACACGAGAGAGAGGCACTTTGCCTTCTCCCGGTTCTCGCTCGCCTCTCCCGATGCACGTACCCTCGCGGGAAGAGGGAAGGTATCCGAGGGGCAAGGAGGACATTCCCCTCGCGAAAAGGTAAAAAGGTATACAAAAGCACGACCGGGAGACCCCCGGGTCTCTCTGACCTCGCTGCACCTGACCTGCCCTACGGATATACTCGCTGCAACCCGCGAGTGACCTCGCTTGCTTGACTTCCACACGCAAGCCTATTTATTCCTTATTACAGAGTGGCCTTCCCTCTGCAAGTGTGCCTTGTTGCCCGCAGCAATAAATGTTGTTGACTCGCTTTATTCGCCCGAACCCTCCGTAGCTGCGATTGCACGCACTAGGGTAGGGGAGAACGACGGAACGACTGTGTGTGGCTAGATCCGGAGCTTGCCTTCAGCCCTAGCCTCACGCAGAGCGTACCCGCCCAACACAAAACCTTTGGTAGCATATGCAGTAACTCTAGGTTGTGGCCACCAACAAACCTGACAGTGGGCCACCCAGTTAAGGTGGATCTTTTGATGGAATCAATGTACCTAATCTAGAATGTGTTCGCTGACACTCGTGCCACCAAAAATACTGGAAAAGACCGCCTTTTCACAATGGGGATGTAGTATGATCCATTACAATTACATATTCCATGTGACGCTGCCTACCATGTTGCGCTGCAGTTCAATGTATAAATTGTGGCAGAAATAAAGGGTGTGGCTTTTGTGCGCTATCAAAAATGGCTTGAATGGTCATAAACTGATATAAGATTTTCCTTTTCATTCCATTCAGTTTAAACAAGTTGTTCAATAACTATCACAGAGGGGTTAATCAATACTACTGCCAACAATATGTTCACTGACAAGCAAACAAGCACATTAAACACAACCTGTCCAGGCACTTCAAACCTTTTTCTATGCAGGGCAGCACATAAAATTTTTTATCTGCGTCCACTTTAGGGCACAACTGATTTCAATGACCTAACCACAGCACTGCCACAGAGCATAACAGCAGCTGCCTGTCTTTATGTAAACACTTAAAATTGCACTGACATGACAGAGATTTTGCAACTCCCAGAAGAGTCATGATGTCCTTAAAGTTAGCAAATTTTTTAATACATATTATAACAATTTTTGCATATTTCCCTAAATTTTAGTAGCTTTTAGCTAGGCCTCCAGTATACTTGAAAATTTAAGGTTGGCAGATCTGTGTGGTACAATTTACTGTTTGAATTACATATAAATACAGCGAGTCTTCTTTGAAAATTATTAATACCGTGCAAGAAAAATGGTGGCCAAAATTACCGTGCCTATGCTGTATCGCACTAGCAACAGCAATGTCATTAAGTGATAGGGTTGAAGGTTTTCCATTTTTATTTAATGGCATAATTTTTTTGCCAGCGCAGAGTGCAGCACAACCAGAGACAACGGTGGTGAAAGTAAAAAAAATACAAAAAGCAAATCATAAACCATCACCAGAATGAGCCACATGCAAGCATCAGACCACCAGTCTAGATGAAAGCAAAGCGTGCTCACTTTCTGCCTACACAGTGTCTTGCACTGATTGACTTGTAGGCATTCTTGCTCTGAGCGGAAAGTTTCTGACGCCCACAACTGTTCGCAGAAAAGGTCATAGCTGCTCCGATGTGAGCAACCCACGTGCAGCCTTTGGTTTACCACATCCAGGTATCCTCAGAGTGACAAATGCATTCAGCTAAACAATACTCTCTCTCCCTGCTTTATCACATACTCTGCCTTTGCATGACTGTCTCCCTACTTCTTAACTTTGCTATGAGATCCCAGGTCATGACCTACAATACCTCAAACTTAGAAAGCTTTGCTTGACAGCGCTGTTTCTGTTCCATTAAAACAAAGCGACATACGTGACTGTCGTTTGTATCGGAACGCACTGCTTTCATGCAGTGGAGAGATGCATTCATCAGCCTGTTCTACCTAATCAACCATTATTAGTATTCAGGAAAAGACCTCCTGCACCGAGTCTGCTTTGGTCTGCTTTGTTGTTTCTTAATAGACTTCTCATCGAGATGAGAACGATTCATTTTTTTATTAGGTCCTTGAGATTTACTTTACTATTCCTTGAGATTGCCCCCTCTGGTTGTCCAAAGCCAGACTCGAAGGCCTCTGCAATTATTTTGGCTACTCGAGTTTAACAGGTATTCACATAGATACAGTCGTCGACCGATTATTCAGACGATATTTTGGATATGCTTGGTTCAGACAGCTCCGCTGCACCACCACTGGCTCCGTAGGCTTCATGTATAAGACGACTGAAATTTCAGGCACCCTACAGCGTGTCATGCCATAATTCGGACTGCGACTGCATGGCTGCATGATAATTTGGACACTGATTGAAGCAGAAATAGCTATATTTTCCTTTTGATACATTGCCGGCATAGTTGCCGACCATGTCGCTGGTACCTCCTCGAAACCGATACTAACAAAGGCTAGTCAATCTAGTAGTCGCCGATCACACCCTAACCGCAGGACAAGAAAAGGCTGCATTAGCACAATTGGTCCATGTGAGTTCCATTCCCCTCTTTTCATCCACTGTTGATAACGCAGGTGGATCTGACCACTGACGAAAAGGAATCGCATGAAAGGCATCACTAGAAAATCAGGCCCAAAGACTCTCTAGGCCACAGAGCAAAGTGTTTGTATTGCATTCTTGGACATTTTAAGATACCTTCACTTTTCCAATATTTCACGTGGGATGCGTCAACATGCATCAGTGATTCTCCACTGTGATAAGAAAGCATGCTTGGCCCTGTGCCAAGAATGCTGTAGACGCCAATGTGTCTTGCACTAGTCATGCGAAAGATTGTGCCAAGAATGCCATCGCTTGTAGACACCGATGCGTCTTGTGCTAGTCATGCATAATTGAAGGTATCCCCAAAACTGATAATCCAAGAGCACAGCACACTTTTTTTGGCCACTTGTGGAATAAAGTCCCTTTATTTTCTGGCAAATCTGGTATTTCGGACTTCTGATTATTCTGACTTTTTGGTGGTACCTGTCAAATCCGAGTTATCAGTCGACAACTGTGTACCTCTGCAAGCGAACCTGTGCTTTTGCCACAAAGAAAGCCAGATGACTTTTGTGGTGTTTAGCCCCATGTAGCAGCAAAAGCGAGTTGGATGGCTGTCAGCCCACCTTGTTCCACCATCAACCAAACATTGAGCCTTTCTTTATTAAACCACACATGGGGGGACACACAATCCAACTTCCTTCCTGGCACACAATACAACATCATGGCCGAGGAGGCATGCACCAGGCAGAAGCAGCCAAAACAGTGGACGTACCTCACGTCTGTAACGACCAGGCCAGCTGGAGGGGCGATACTTTACACCGGCAACACAATGTGAAGCCAACGTCAGTCCTCCACAGGTTACAACGTGCACACACACTCACTCAGATGCACCACATGCAGCTGCTACCTAATGCAGCCTAACTGAGATTACTCACATAATGGACATGCTTTCTTTCAAACCTGGGGACATATTTATGACAGTGTTTCCAAATGCTCAACCTTGAAATCCCGATCAACTAAGTTCTCTTAGTAATGGGCCTGTACAAATTTGATTGGTGAAAAGATTAAAAGAAAAGAAAGCACAAGCTGTTGTCCATGACAGGATAGAATGAACACGGCTCAATGCTATGCGGCCAGACAGCCAGGTGGGATTTCCAGTTTGGCATTTACTGATGTGAGCATGCACTGGGTGCAAAGAAATTACTCTTCTTTAAGCAAAACAGCAATGCCTTCACACAGTGCTGTATGAAAGAGCTCATAAATTGATTCATTGCCTCAAAATCTGAGGCACAGTGAAAACTCTATCAATGAAGGAAAACAAGAAAGCTCATTCCTTATTTGAAAAAAAACGCTTGTGCCACAACACGTGCACTTGGCTGTAGTGCACACAGCTAAAGGAATGGCCCGTGTTGTTTGCACATCCAGTTACTGGAAAGAGCGTGGAGCAACTGGACGACAAGAATGAGCGCTACTCCTCTGCACAGTAATCAAGACATACAAACTAGCCCAAACCCTTTCAAGTTATATCCACTGTCTGATTACTGCAAACATCATGGTTGATCACAGGGTCCCAAACACTATGTCTATCAGGAGTGGCCAACATAATTCTGATCCCCCAGGGTTCTCTTATGTACAAACAGGGCATTGTGATAAGCATCGCGAGACGAAGTGCCGTGGACGGTGAGAAGAAAAGAGGACAACGAAGAGTGAATCCCTGCAGGCCCGAGCCATCACTTGACTGGGGCGACCAGACCGTGAACCACAAGGATTCCATGGCGTATTCATCACAAGCACCGCCTTCTTTTTTTTTTCCCTCGCATTTTTGCTGCACGACGTGCTTCTGGTACGGTCTCAGGCATGAGCTGTTGCATTTGTCTCGTTTCACGTAGCCAGAGGCTCTGGAATCGGGGGGGGGGGGGGGGGGTGCAGTAGGTTCTAAACTAGTGGGGGCATGCCCCCACACTCAAAGCAGTTCCGCCCCCCTCCCACCACCCGTGAGGCGAGCGCCTCCTTTGGCTAGTTAAAGGGTGCTCCCGTCCTTCAACAAAGGAAACAAAATTTTCTGGCAGCTTGTGACTTCTGAGAATCTCTTTGTCGTGCTTTTTTTGCATCGAGAGTGCTGCCTGTTTTCATCTGGTACAACATATCTTCCATCCTGAAGTGGTTCTCAAGGAGGGAAAGGCTGGCGCTCTATTCTACAGCCCTTGCAGGAGCACGTCTCAGCGCCACGACTTCAGGATGCCTCTCTTTTTCCTTATCCCTATCCAAGCTCATGAAAGGCAAGAAGATAACAAAGGTCGGTGCAAGCCTGTTCCTAGAAAAGCACTATTTAAATAAGACTGCAGCTTTCATTTCTCTGCACTGTGCTTTGTCAGTGGTTGTTGATACATAGTGTGAGCGCTAACCGTGCAGTTCATCATCGTCTTATCTTTATATACCCATTCTCATAATCATCATCATTGTTTGTCGGTTTGGTGCTCGTTGGCTGGCTCGTGCGGCTGCGTTGAAATACAAGGGATCTGCCTTCGTACCAGGCGTCGTAGTACAAGGGGTGGAGCGTGCGTTGATTCCCCCGTCGCTTTGTCCGTGACTTTGCGACTATCGCAGCTCCTCTTCATAAACTTCTGACCACGACCACACCCTTTATCTGGATGCATGAATGTGAAGCCACCTTTCAGACCCTCAAGCGATGCCACACGTCAGGACCAGTGCTTCGTCACTTTGATCCCACAGCCTCTACTATCCTACACATTGACGCAAGTGGGCACGGAATCGGTGCTGTCCTGCTGCAGCGGAACCACCGTCTGAAGAGCAAGTCAGGGCCTGCGCGAGTCATACTCTTTCTCCTGCTGAGCGAAATTATACCATCACTGAACAAGAATGCCTTGCCATCGTATGGTCCATACAAAAGTTTCGCCCCTGTTTATATGGCCGCCATTTCAAAATTGTGACTGACCATCATGCTCTGTGTTGGTTGTCCTCCCTGAAGAATATGTCCGGATGCTTCGGCCGTTAATTGGGTGCTGCGTTTACAGGAGTAGGACTGCACTGTCACATATAGGTTTGGCAGGCAACACCAAGACGCTGACGCTTTCTCTCACTGTCCGCTGTCGCCAAATGCCCATGCCTCACCTTCCATCTGTTTGGCTCCACCCAGCTAACCGACCAAAACGATGGCCCCGGTATGGTTCATGCCCTCGGTAGGCATTCTGTCCATCAGGAGACCTCGCCTCCCTCCAACGTGCAGATACATACTGCGGCACAATTATCGACCGGCTCACTGGCTTATCCCGTCCTCGCAACAGCCGCTTAAGACAACAACTTGCATGGTTTAAACTTCACGATGGGTCATTATTTGAGCAAGTTTACCATCTTGATGGTCACCGATGGGTCACAGTCATCCCTTGCTCCCTTTGACTACAAGTTTTACAAGCGTTTCACGATGACGCAACGGCTGGCCATTTAGGATTTAACAAAACCTACGACCGCATTAGGACTCGCTGTTTTTGGCCTGGCCTGTCTACTAGTGTTGCCAAGTACGTTGGTTCGTGTGCGTCATTCCAACACCGACGACGTTCGACCTCCTCTCTTCCCGCTGGCCTTTTACAACCATTGCCGTGCCCGTCCATTCCCTTCGAATTCGTGGGTATCGACTTATACGGACCCCTTCCGCTTACACCCGCGGGTCACTGCTGGATTGTCACCGCCATAGACCATCTCACTCGCTACGCTGACACAGCAGCTCTTCCTTCTGGTGCGGCCTCTGAAGTCACCGAGTTTGTCCTGCACGCCATTACCTTATGCCATGGCGTGCCTCGTGTTCTTCTGGGTGACCATGGCACGACATTTCTTTCGCATGTTCTTGCTGAAGTCCTGCAGGCCTCTAACACCATCCATAAGACTACCTCAGCATATCATCCCCAAGCCAATGGTCTTACCGAGCGTTTCCATCGAACTCTGTCCGACATGATCTCCATGTATGTTAAACCCGACCACAAAAACTGGTATACTATACTTCCTTTCATCACGTTTGCTTATAAAACTGCCGTTCAACACGCAACAAACTACAGTCCCTTTTTACTCGTGCACGCCTTCTGTTCCATCCACATCTCTACCAGAGGAGTTCACCGCCCGCATCACCCACTGCCGTGAAATTACGTGTGCCAACGCCGTGACTATTCAGGACAAGAGTGATGCGACGTGTCATGTCATTTCGTTCCGCCCAGGCGACGAAGTGCTCCTGTGGACACCTGTTCGAGTACCAGGCCTCTGTGAAATATTTCTTCACAGGTATCTCGGCCCGTACACCGTGCTTGAAAGAACATCTGCCGTAAACTATCGCATCGCTCCTGTTATCTCGGCTACTGACCACTGTTTCCAAAGCACCAAAATCATGTACGTCTCTCGCCTGACGGTGTGGGAACCCTCGGATCCCCTAACCGCCGCACGGGCAGCGAACGTCGCGTCAAGCGCATGCTTACCAACTGGGGAATACGGGGGGGGGGGGGGGGGCGGCGTTTGCCGCGACAAGAACGCGGTTGACTAACCACGTGCGGGAATACGGGAGCGACGGCGGAGGCTTCCGCCGTCGCCGATTGCTGGCGACCAAAGAGACCCGGGCGATATCAGCGGGATCTCACGTGACCCACCCGGTGGCGCTGATAGCGCTTGCGATTCCCGCGCGCCGCCCGCGGAAGGAAAGTTTCCCCTCTCCCAACTCTCCCTGGTACGCATGCGCTTGACGCGACGTTCGCTGCCCGTGCGGCGGTTATGGGACCCGAGGATTCCGACAACGGTCACCAGGAAATAAAATCATTCTACGCGTCTTTATCTTAAATCCTTAATCATCCAAACCATCTCACACACTCTTTATGGCAATGAAGGAAATCTGCAGTCCATGTATGCCAAATGCAATGGTCATGTCTTGAGCCGCACATAAAAAAGGGCGCAAGCTCTGCCGCATGTTTCATTGTAAATTGTAAACAAGGCTCCCGTCGGGGAGCCGAAACGTTAATGCCTTTTCAAATATATTTAAACTTTTTTTGGTCAGTGTCTCAATCTCTTCCTTCATCGTCGATTCCAGGCCACCACACATGGGACCTAGCAATCATCTTTGATTTCTCAATTCCAGGGTGGCCAGCATGCAAAAACTTAAGTACTTGGGATTGCAGGGACTTGGGAACGATGACACGGGCTCCCCACAAGAGGCATCTTTCATGCAGACTAAGTTCATTGGTCCTCGTAGTGTAAGGGCCCCAGACTCTAACTACCGGAAAAGGAGTCCCGGTCAGGACAGCCTCAGCCACTTGTGACAGCATGGGATCCCTTGCCGTAGCACGTCTAACGACTGCAGGTGACAGGACATCAGGGTATGCTTGTTCTAACATGAAGACATTGGCAGGCGTAGAGCCATGAACCTCAGTTGCGGGAAGAGGTAGCCGGCTGAGTCCATCAGCATGGCCTAGCATACTGCCTGGCTTGTAGACGAGCTTGAATTGATAGCTTGATAGTGTGAGTGCCCACCGGAGGACTCTCGGTGATACCTGGCTTGGCACGCCTTGAGTTGAACCAAAAAGTCCTAACAATGGCTGGTGGTCTGTTACAGCAGTGAATGGCCTTTCCCACAGGTACTGATGAAATTTGTGAACACCAAAAACCAAAGCAAGACCTTCCTTCTCAGTCTGACTATAGTTCCACTCAGCAGCAAGCATAGTACGTGAAGCAAAAGCTACAGGTCTTTTGGTTCTATCTGCTTCGGTCTGTGCCAAGACTGCGCCAACACCATACGGTGACACATCGCAAGTGAGCACAAGTGGTTTCTCAGAACAGTAGTGGACCATAACAGGTGCATTTGACAAGAGCCTTTTACTTGTGATGAATGCTTGCTGTTGCTCTTTCCCCCAGCTCCACTTTTTCCCTTCAAGAAGCAGCTGATAAAAGGGACACAGTCTTGTTGAGATGTTTGACAAAAACCATATGTAGAAATTAAGCAGGCCAAGATAGCTTTGAATCTCCTTCACATTGTCTGGCTCTGGCACATTGATGATGGCCTGTACCTTCTTGGGAGTCGGGCGTTAGACCTTGCTTGCATATGATGTGGCCCAGCTATTCCACTACGGGAGTGAAGAAAACGCACTTCTCCAGTTCAACCTAAGGCCCACTTCCTGAAGTTTCTGCAAGACAATCATCAGATTCACCAAATGGTCTTTGTCGTCGATGCCTGTAATAACAATGTCATCAAAGTACACAACTGTTTTCAGAACACCACGAAGCAGATTTTCCATCTCTCGCTGAAAGATAACAGGTGCAGCAGAAACGCCAAAAGGTAAGCGTGTATACTGGAAGAGACTCACGTGTGTGTTGATGGTCACGTATTCACGGCTTTTTGCATCCAGAGATATCTGCTGGTAGGCGTCTCGAAGGTCAAGTTTTATAAACTTCTGACCTCCCGACATGGCTGCCCACAGCTCTTCAGCACGCAGAACTGGGTAGGTTTCCATGAGCGACACAGCATTGACTGCTTGCTTGAAATCTCCACAAATTGTTATTGTTTTTTTTCTGAACAGGCACAACTGGCCCATTTGGCTGTCTTCACAGAAACGAGAATGTGCTCACACTGCAACCTCAGGATCACCTGCGTTACGAAGTCAACCAACGCGAACGGAAGTGGGTGTGGTTTGCAGAATTTCGGCACTGCATCTGGAGGCACAAGCGTTTTGGTGGAAAATCCCTTGAATGTGCCAATTCCTTCTGCAAACACCACAGGAAAATGAGCAATCAACTCGCTGACATCACTAACTTGGTTAATTGTTTGAATCCTTCGATGCCAATGCCCAAAGCTTGAAACCAGTTGCGCCCGAGCAACGTTGGAGCAGTGCCACTCGTGAGGTACAATGGAAGGACCCGTTCGTGCCCCTTGTATCCAACGCAAACGTTTGCCTTGCCCTTGACTTGCTCGAGCTTCCCACTAAACCCGTGCAAAATTACGTTTGAAGGTTCTAGACTCACTTCTGGAAAGGCATGTTGAAACTTGTCTACTGGCATTATGGAGAAGCTTGCACCGGTGTCCAACTCCATCAGAAGCGGCTTCCCGAACATTTCCATGGTTACAAGGAAAGGCGGGACAGACGGCTCACCACTTAGGTGCCACATGTCAAAAACGTCAGCACCACGAGGAACATGAAGCACGTCGACATCGTCGTCAACAGTATTAACCTGCACGGTACGTGTTGATCGTGGTGGGACAGTACTCACAGCAGACGTGTTTTCCGTCACGAATGTGTCAGCCTTCCGTGAGTTGCAGACGACTGCCAAGTGCCCCACTTTCTTGCAGTAGTGACACTGCAACTTGCTGTGTCTGCAGTGCAACGCTAAATGCCTCACCACAATGGAAACAAAGCGGTCGTCGGTAGGGCGTGCGCCAATGTCCGATTTACGTGTGACAGGGCGGTTGTCGGGAAAGTAAGGAACCGCCTGTGCCAAATAGAGCGCAACGTGGGGGGTTATGGGACCTAGTGGCGCTGATGCAGGGATGGAGCGGCTCAAACTCTCCATATGTCACACACTGGAAATCGCTCGCCGCGGGTGGTGGTGTTGACGATGTAGGGAAGCTGCGCCTCACCGCATCAGCGTATGTCGTGCGCCGAAATTCACTCGCCTGGGGTGTTCTTTCGGGGCAAGGTTGAGGTACCTCGAGTGCATGCTGCACTTCGTCATGCACGATGTCGGCAATGCAATTGACCGTAGGCTGCTGCGCCCGGTGCAGCTGTTGCAGCTCGTCGCGGACTACCGATCGTATCAGCTCGCGGAGCACTTCAATGTCAGTCACGAAAGCTTCCAGACCGACTGTTGTCGAAGGAGCATTGACTTGATGGTCATACTGGTTTCACTGATGCTGCAGCGCCTTTTCCATTGCAACGGCTTCTGTGAGGAACTCGGTAACAGTCCTCGTCGGGTTACGAACAAGCCCACCAAAAAGCTGTTTTTTGACACCTCGCATCAAATGACGCAGCTTCTTGTCTTCTGGCATGCAAGGGTCGGCTTGCCTGAAGAGACATGCCATGTCTTCAACGTACATCAGAACACTCTCATTGGGCTTCTGAGCACACAATTGGAAGCCCGTTCTGCTCGCTCTCGGCGATCGGGGCTCAAGTAGGTGTTTAAGAGTCGCTAACCTAACTCACGCCATGATGTCAGAGCCTCTTTGCGGTTTCAAGTTTCAAGTTTCAAGTTTATTTCTTCAAAGTTAATACAAATTGTGTGCAAACACTGTATGACCCCTTAGCCAAAGGCTAGTAGTGGGGTCATTTACAAATATGTATTAGTAATCTTGTCAGTGACACTTTATAGCACAAAATAAATATAACGAACACATAGAGCATATAGAAAAACAGTATAGAATGAAAGGAACACTTGGTTAGTACGAAAAAAAAAATCTCGTTTGCAACTTAGCATACAAAACATATTTGTAAACTAGTACATACTATTTGTCGCGTACATGGGATGAACATATTCAGACAGGTTCCGCGGACATTTGCTGAAGATAGTATTTTTTTAACCAATGTGATACATTGTTGTTTTGTTTTGCCTCAAATGGTAAGTCATACCATATTTTTATGCCAATAAATTCCACTGATCTCTGGCCATATATATTTCTTGTCGGTGGTATATTGAAGTTGCAAAAAGTTTTATTTCGTGTTGGGCGAGCAGGCATACATAATATTGGTACATGAAATGGATGATTGTCTGTTATGATGCTATTAACGCATTTGACCATATTTATTTCTCGCAAAGAATCGAAGGGCAGTATTTGTAATTTGACAAAGATTGGTTTACTTGTTTCATTTCGCTGAGAGAAAGTAATGGTGCGGACGGCTCGTTTTTGAAGGTGTCGAATAGGTTCTAGGTACGTTGTGAAAGTCCATGCCCATGACTCAATACAGTCTATTAAATGAGATTGAATAAATGAAAAATACAAGATGCGGAGAATGTCTATTTGAAAATGTTCCCGTGCCCTGAGAAGAGCATAACAGCCAGATGCTAGCTTTGAGCAAAGGGCTTCTATGTGGAGTTGCCAGTTTAGATTTTTGTCGAGAATAACGCCGAGATATGTATATGAGTCGGTGCGTTCGAGTGGACATTGATTTATAGACAATGAGATAGAATCACTACTGACGGTTTTGGAACGTGAATGAAAAAGAGTATATCTCGTTTTTTTGGCATTTATTGTTAATTTATTTGCAAGAAACCATTCAGAAATCTTAGAAAGCTCTATTTGCGTTTTTTCTTCTATTTCCTTGATTATCAGAGCAGTGTCATCGGCATACATTAATACTTTAGCGGACGTTAAAATCTGGGGTAGATCATTGATATATATTGTAAAAAACAAGGAACCAAGCACAGATCCCTGTGGCACTCCTGTTCTCAGATGTTGAGGTGAAGAGGTTATCTTGTTTATTTCAACGATTTGGTTTCGATTGTGAAAGTAACTATGAAGGAATTCAAGTACGTTGTTGCGAAAGCCATAAGTGCTTAGCTTATTGCATAAGTGCTTAGTTCTGGAACCAGGTGCGAGCACTGTCCTCGAGGCTGAAATACACGTTCCTTAATTTTGCTCATGCGTCCCACTCGTTGAAATCTGCTACTCGCTCAAAGTCGTCCAGCCAGTCTTCCACATCTTCATAAAGGTCGCCGTGGAAGGGACTTGGCACTCACGGGTTCTGCAGTGCGAGTTGGTACTGTCGCAACCATACCTTCCACCGTAGCCATTGTTCTCCTGGATGACGGTACAATCTCAGGGGCCAGTTCTTGAATTCTTTGGCTGGCACGATGCACTGGTATAAGCTCCGGTATGGTGCTGATGTGCTTGCTGCTAGAAAAGGTCTGTTGCATAGGTCGAGGATACCCCGCACCTCCACCAGAAATGCCACGTTCTAGGAGAACAGGCGACCTGAAGCGTTGAGTCCGAGTCTCTGACCGCCAGCTGATCAAACGGAAAACTCAAGCACCTGCGCGTGGATTGGAGGGTCTTCGTCTGCTTCTTCGCTGGCGCCCGCCAAAGCAGGTGCCGGCGCATGGCGCATGGATGGCGCGCGTCTTTGTCTTTCTAATTATGTGGCACCTGTTGCAAGGTGTGGCAATATAAGTACCTTGGTGTTCACTCACGGTCTGATCTAACGTGGCATCATCACATCCACCTGACATTGGCATCAGCTAACTGCTCATTAGCCCTCCTCAAACGCAACCTTAAGCATGTTCCAGCTAAACTACGCAGACTAGCATACATCACATTAATACTGTTGCAGGAAGAAAGCAGGCCCACGAGTGTAGAAGGATGTATATTTACAAGCGAAGAAATATGGCGTTCAGGCAACGGCCAGAGACTTCGTCTTCCTCTCGTTCGCGTCACCTTCTTCTTTCCCTTCACCGTAACATCACCCTCCCGGTGGGGTTAGCTCCGTCCCGGTGCAGGTTATGGAGCGTCGCTTAATGGGGAGACATAGGGCTTGAGCCTGGCGACGTGAACAACATCGCTGGTGACGTTGGGAGACACTGAAGGCTGACCGACTGGGGCGATCTCGTATGTCACGTCGGACAGTTGTCGTAATATCTGGTATGGACCAGAATAACGGGAAAGGAGTTTTTCCGACAAGCCGACTCGACGTGAAGGCGTCCAGAGAAGGAAAAGGGAACCAGGTGAAAAATGGTGGTCTCGGTGCCGAAGGTCGTAGCGTCGTTTTTCAGAAGCTTGCGAGACTGTGAGGCGATGACGGGCGACCTCTCGGGCCTGGGCGGCTAAGGCAATAGCATCGCGAGCGTAACCAGTGCTGGGTGATTGTACTGCGGAAGGTAGCAACGTGTCGAAGGGCAAGGTGGGGTCGCGGCCATACAAAAGGTAAAATGGGGAGAATCCGGCAGTATCGTGACGGGACGAGTTGTATGCGAAAGTGATGTACGGTAAAGCGACGTCCCAGTCGCGGTGATCGTCGGAAACGTACAGGGCCAGCATTTCGGTTAGTGTGCGGTTGAGTCGTTCGGTGAGGCCGTTCGTTTGAGGGTGGTATGCGGTAGCGAGCTGGTGTTCTGTAGAACAGGAGCGGAGCAGATCATCGACGACCTTCGAGAGAAAGTAGCGGCCGCGATCCATGAGTAACTGGCGAGGGGCGCCGTGGTGCAGGATGACGTCGTATAGTAGGAAGTCGGCGACATCTGTAGCGCAGCTGGTTGGCATCGCTCGTGTAATGGCATATCTCGTGGCATAATCTGTTGCTACAGCAATCCATTTGTTTCCTTTCATAGAAATAGGAAAGGGGCCA
The DNA here is from genome assembly GCF_013339745.2 of Dermacentor silvarum. Classification (NCBI taxonomy): domain Eukaryota; kingdom Metazoa; phylum Arthropoda; class Arachnida; order Ixodida; family Ixodidae; genus Dermacentor; species Dermacentor silvarum. The sequence continues at coordinate 144,143,977 of NC_051163.1, read as the reverse complement.
AGGAGGTCGAGGCCCACACGAAAGAAGGGCTCTGTAGGGATAGCAATTGGTTGAAGCAAACCAGCAGGAGGCAGAGCAGGCGTCTTGCGGCGCTGACACAGGTCGCAAGAAGTGACATAACGGCGCACAGAGCGATAAATGCCGGGCCAGAAGAAGCGGCGCCGCAGGCGGTCGTAAGTACGAGTGATGCCCAGATGTCCAGCAGTAGGAGCGTCGTGAAGTTGCTGGAGCACGGCCAGTCGAAGGTGCTTTGGAACGACTAGGAGCAGCTCCGGGCCATCAGGACGAACACTACGACGGTATAAAGTTCCATCGCGCAAGGTGAACATCCGCATAGGCGGGTCATTAGGCAAGGAGCTTAGGCGTTCCATAAGTGTTCGAAGAACAGGATCTTGGCGTTGCTCGTCGCCAATATGGAGAAAGCCGGAGAGAGACAGAATACTGATGTCCGAGTCTGCATCGGTATCGTCCGGTTGATCCACGGGATTGCGGGACAGGCAGTCAGCGTCTTTATGCAGGCGCCCTGACTTATACGTAATAGAAAATGTATATTCTTGTAGACGCAATGCCCAACGTGCAAGTCGTCCAGTTGGGTCCTTCAAAGAGGACGTTCTGGTGGGCTAGTTGGTTCATAGCTTTTTGAAGTTTATAAACTGCGCAAGAAAACGAAGACACTCTGCCTCGGGCTGCGTTCTCAGGCTGCGCTCGTGGTGTCGTGTGTGTTTTCCTTCTTGTGTCTTCGTTTTCTTGCGCAGTTTATAAACTTCAAAGAGGAGAGCCAGCAGAGGGCGTGATGATCGGTTACGACGCAGAAGCTCCGACCGAAAAGGTACGGCCGAAATTTCGCGACCGCCCATACGAGCGCGAGGCATTCCCTCTCAGTGATGGAGTAATTTCGCTCGGGCGTGGAAAGAAGGCGGCTGGCGTAAGCGATGACACGGTCGTGGCCCTGTTGACGTTGAGCGAGGACAGCGCCGATGCCATAACCACTCGCGTCAGTTCGTACTTCAGTAGGCGCAGAAGGGTCAAAGTGTGACAGAATCGGGGAGGTTGTAAGCCGCTCGATCAGGGTAGAGAAGGCTTGCTCCTGTAGTGGTCCCCAAGAGAAAGAGGCATCTTTCTTAAGAAGGTCTGTGAGAGGGCGAGCGATGTCGGCAAATTGTTTCACAAATCGCCGGAAATAAGAGCATAAGCCCAGAAAACTACGGACATCGTTTGTTGAACAAGGTACAGGAAAATTGCGCACAGCGTGGACTTTCTGTGGATCAGGTTGGATTCCGGCGGCGTTTACGAGATGGCCGAGCATGGTAATTTCATGGCGACCGAAATGGCACTTGGAGGAGTTTAGCTGAAGGCCAGCCCTGCGAAACACTGAGAGTATGGTCGTGAGGCGCCTCAGGTGGCTCTCAAAGTTCGACGAAAACACAATCACATCGTCGAGGTAACAGAGGCATGTAGACCACTTCAAGCCGCGCAGCAGAGAGTCCATCATGCGCTCGAATGTAGCTGGCGCATTGCATAATCCAAAGGGCATGACTTTAAATTGGTACAGACCGTCCGGTGTGACGAAGGCGGTTTTCTCGCGGTCCATCTCGTCGACGCTAATCTGCCAATAGCCGGAGCGGAGGTCAATTGATGAAAAGTATTGGGATCCGTGAAGGCAGTCAAGAGCGTCGTCAATGCGAGGCAGGGGATAAACATCCTTCTTTGTTATCTTGTTGAGGTGACGGTAGTCAACGCAGAAGCGCCACGAGTTGTCTTTTTTCTTTACTAAGACAACCGGTGATGCCCACGGGCTACTGGAAGGTTCAATGATGTCCTTGTCCATCATCTTGTCGACCTCTTTCTGGATTATGGCCCTTTCTGTTGCGGAGACACGATATGGCCGCCTATGAATGGGGCTGGCGTCACCGGTGTTGATGCAATGCGTGACAACAGATGTCTGACCAAGTAAACGGTCGTCCAAATCAAAGATATCCCGATAAGATGACAGGAGGTGACGAAGAGCTGTTCTTTGCTCGGAAGGAAGGTCAGGGGCGATCATCTTACAAACATCGTCCGCAGGCGTCGAGCACGAAGGAATGGGTGACAAAGGTGCGTTGGTACTCAGGAAGGATTCGGAGGCCAAAGAAGAAATCTCAAATTCATCCAAAGGAGTGATAAGTGCGACGGCAATGCCGTGTGGCAGCACATGCGTCGGAAATCCAAAATTGAGGATGGGCACCCGAGCGCAGTTTTCGAGGATCCGGATTAAGGTGCTCGGTAGGGCAATATTTCGTGACAAAACCACGTCAGTAAGCGGAGACACGACGTACTCGCCATCAGGTACGGGAGGACAGGGCGTCAGGAGGACATTGGTAGCCGCCTGTGGAGACAGCCGTGCAAACTCAGCAGAACATAAGCGGGGTGAAGCACAAGTTGTTGCGTCTGCGTCGGCAGGAAGCGGCAGATCCAGCTGTACAACACCGGCGGAGCAGTCAATTTGGGCAGAGTGTTTCGAAAGGAAGTCGAGGCCGAGAATTAGGTCGTGTGGACAGTGCTCGAGGACGATAAATAAAACAACGCTATAATGGCCCGCAATGGTCACACGTGCTGTGCACATTCCAAGAACAGGTGAAGTACTCCCATCGGCGACTCGCACAGTGCACGGTACGGCGGGAGTCAGAACCTTTTTGAGCCTTCGGCGGAGAGCAGCGCTCATAACTGAAAGCTGCGCTCCTGTATCAACGAGAGATGTGACAGGAACACCATCAACTTCAATGTCCAGTAGGTTTCCACGTGTAGGCAGGGTCAACAGAGGATTTGTGGGCCGGGTCAGAGTTGCAGCTTCACCTCCGGGAGCTGCACCGCCTAGTTTCCCGAAGGGAAGCGACCGGTTGCAGATGGGGACGAAGAGCGGTGAACGAGAGGCGAACGGGACCGACGGCTTTGCGGAGACGGGGAGCGGCTGGATCTTGGTGGAGCACTGTCGGCATTGATGTTCCGAGGCGGCGTGTAGGGCGAGAAAGTGCGATTGTCTGGTACTTGGCGGTAGTGACTGGGAGACGACCACCGAGGAGACGACGACCAGCGATTACGGCAATGACGGGCGATGTGTCCAATACCGGAACAATTAAAACAGATGGGTCTGTCATCCGGTGTGCGCCAGTCAGCGGGGTTGCGGCGGAGTGGCGAGAAGCTTTGCGTCTGGGAGCGAGCGGCCAGAGAAATCTGGTAGGTGTTCGTATGGCAGACCGAACAGAGAGATGGAATGCCCAAACTCGCTATTTCTTCCTGAACGACCGCTTGTATAAGCGAGATAGCGGGCACACTTTCCCGACAGTCGGAACGAATTGGAGCCGGAGCCATGGCCTCAAGCTCACGGCGAACGATACGCGTTAGATCTTCTGATCCTGTCGGCTGAACGAACCGCGGCGGGTCTGCGCACGAAGATGTCGCGGCGGTATTGGGCAGCCTGTCGAAATGTTGAGGGACGCGGCGGCCTTTCGCTTGTTCGAAGCGCCGGCACTCCTTTATAATTGCATCCACAGTGGCACAATCCTTACACATCAGGAGATTGAAGGCGTCGTCTGCAATACCTTTTAGTATGTGACCAATCTTGTCCGCCTCGGTCATGGTGTTGTCAGCCTTGCGGCAGAGAGCCAGCACATCCTGTATGTACACGACATAGGATTCTGTGGACGTCTGAGCGCGGCATGCAAGTTCTTTTTTTGCTGCCAACTGACGACCGACAGGTCTGCCAAACAGGTCACGCATTTTTTCTTTGCAGACATCCCAGCTTGTTAGATCAGCTTCATGCGTATCGTACCATTGCTTCGCAGTTCCTTTTAGATAAAACATTAGGTTTGCTAGCATCATTGTTGGACCCCACCTGTTGTTGTCGCACACTCGTTCGTACATCGCAAGCCAGTCCTCGACGTCGGTGTTGTCCGTGCCACAAAATGTCCCCGGGTCCCGCAGATGAGTGAGGATGACCGTTGGCGTGGACTGCTGAGGCGTTGTCGGTTGTGTCGGTTGATCTGCCATTGTGGCGGCAGGTAGATGACGTCCACTGCGAAGTTCCGTGATTGTACCCAGCACCTCCACCAAAATGTTGCAGGAAGAAAGCAGGCCCACGAGTGTAGAAGGATGTATATTTACAAGCGAAGAAATATGGCGTTCAGGCAACGGCCAGAGACTTCGTCTTCCTCTCGTTCGCGTCACCTTCTTCTTTCCCTTCACCGTAACAATACGTCCAAAAATCGAGTATGCATCTGGGATCTCTGCCAAACCTATATCACCCAAGAAATCGAATCGCTACAGAACTGCGCGGTCTGTTTGATTTTTCTTATTACTCACCCTACACTAGCATTTCACTTCATTTAGTATCACCTTGAAGGCCTGGACCACTCTTGCCTACAAACATAGGCAAGAGTGGTTACATACAACTACAAAAAAAAGATACATTGCTGATTTTGTACGACTTGAAACAATCAAACAAAAATTATGAAATCAAAGAAGCAACACGGCAATACATTTGCGAACAAAAAAAAAAGAAAAATACACTAGGTGGAAGGGTTGACAATGGTAGACTATTCCGAGATGGTTTCTTAAACGATGTAAACTGGGAACAGAAAGTTAGTGAAAGTGATTTGTTAGGTACTGATGAAATTTTTTGCTGTCAGTACAGGTAATGAAGTGGTCAGGGAGAGCATTCCAGAAAACGATTGCATCAGGAAAGAAGGAAGTGGTCATGGCAAACGAGCGGCCGGGTAAGCGCGCTATGGCAGAGCTGTGGCTTGTGTGAGAGGAAGTTCGCAATAGTGGTTTAAAGGGACTCTAAAGGCAAATACTAAGTCGGCGTGGTCTGTTTAAATACCATCCCATAAACCTCGCAATGCTTGTTTTGTGCAAAGAAAAGACTTAGTTTACAAGAAAATTGCATCTGAAGGGTCCGAATACCTTTATGGCAATTCAAATCTCCCACCCCTCCAACCGGGGAGTGGTGACGTTGCGTACACCATCTCCGCCCTTTGCTGCCATCGGTGAGTAAAACGGCGCCCGACAGACGGCGGTATGTTGCGCCACTGCAACTGCTTTTGGTCAAGTGGCGTGGACTGTTCAGGTAGTTCGGGCCACGGTGGTTCAGTCACCCGCAACATCACATGGAAGTGGAATTTACTGCTACTTGCAGTTTGTGCGAGGTTTGCGAGCCAGCAAAACCAGCACAGCACTACGCGATGACGGAACTACTGAAACGCGGAAGCATGGGCAGTGCAGAGTTGAGTGAAAACAAAACCTTTTAGCGCCCACGTCGTTGTCAACGGTGTAATGTCAATGGGTTCTGTTTTCTAAAAATAAAATAGAACAGGTGAAATGGCATTTTCTTTCGTCTTATAATACAATACAGTTAAACATGGATATAACGAAATTGACAAATTCTCGAAAAACTTCGTTATAAAGAGGATTTCGTTATATGCAGGTTCGGCAAGAAAATTCGAAAAAGAAATGCCTACCGTGTTTACTCGATTCTAATGCGCCCTCGATTGTAACGCGCACCCGTTTTCCGTTTTCGTCGAAGCACTCATCCTTGGAATGTCACACCAGGTACTGGATGCGTGGACGCGTGTCGTTTCGCACAAGCGCGAGGCATCGGAAACCAAGAGCGAGCGTCACGATGGCGTCGTAGCGTCGTATAGTGTTACAGTAGAACCCCGCTGTTACGCTCCCGGGTGCTGCGTTTTCCCAGCTGTTACTTCGTTTTTGGCCGGTCCCGGCACAGCTCCCATAGAACCCAATGCATTGGTAACCCCGCTGTTGTGTCGCAACTGTGGGACCGTTCCCGCATCGTACGTTGCAAACTTTCACCCCGCGCCGGCCCGAGCGTTCATTTTGACTTTTCATGTCGCTTGGCTTGGTGGCTTGACCCAAAGTGCCGGGGGCGACAACTATGACATATTTTGGGTTTCCGCCAGCAAAAGTATGGCCCTTGAGATCCGTATTTGCTATCTAAAGATGGTGTCTATGACGCGTTGTGGCCCCAAAATTGGTTTTGGCTCATCGATGTTCCGTATAAAGTCCAAGGGCGATAACGCAGTCGCCGCGCGCTGTAGGCTGTATGTGCGAGTAACGTGCGAGGGGAGCCGATGACCGCATCTAAATCTCGCGCGCGCCTTCGTACGTTGCGCTCGAGGCTCCGGCGAGGGAGCGAGGGGGGGGGGGGGGGGAGCGGGCGGCGTTGTACTGTCACGGCCGCTGAATATAAATATATATACAGTAGAACCCCGCTGTTACGTTCCCGGGTGCTGCGTTTTCCCGGCTGTTACGTCGTTTTCGGCCGGTCCCGGCACAGCTCCCATAGAACCCAATGCATTGGTAACCCCGCTGTTACGTCGCAACTGTGGGACCGTTCCCGCATCATACGTTGCGAACTGCCACACCGCGCCGGCCCGAGCGGCCCTTTTGACTTTTCATGTCGCTTGGCTTGGTTGCTTGACGATGGCATTGGCCGCCCAAAGTGCTGGGGGCGACATTTATTACGTATTTTCGGTTTCCGCCAGCAAAAGTATGGCCTTTGATATCCGCTTTTGCTATCTAAAGATGACAGGGGCGTAGCCAGAAATTTTTTTCGGGGGGGGGGGGGGGGGGGGTTCATCGGCCCGACCGGAAGGGGGGGGGGGGGGGCAAGCGTCTGCTTTCCACTACGTGACGTGATCGATAATAAGTATCGGTAGTTTAAGCACACTCTATGCATGTATATCAAAGACATGGGACCCCCCCCCTCGCGTGTGTGTGTGGCACTGTGTGCTTGTGAAGAAATTAAGTAAAAAGTAATGTAAGCTCAGTAAAATACAGTAAGTACGACAGGTACAGTGGGCGTTTGGAGCAACCGTCTCTCATCGCGCCACTGAATGGACCAGTCTTCGAAAACGCATCATTGAGACGACCCGCCCGATCGGAGAAGACATCATTAATTGTTAATCTCCGTTAAGCGTAGATGGCGTCGTCCTCGTCGGGGCGAAGTGCGTTTCACAGGTCAAGGACGGCTATACATGTGAAAATGCACGTGTTACCAGGCTATACCTACTCCCATAGCAATAGCTTGTTCGCTGCATCTTTGCGCTAGAAAACTGAAATACGCGCAAAAACGAGTAATGCTTTTTTTACGAAGCTTTCGTCGCCTTGCATTTCCTGCGGCAAGTGCATGGGCCGCTGTGTCTTCCGCTGTGTGCTAGCGTGCAGCCGTCATTTGCATTTACGTCAACAGATTCAGAATTGTACAGAATATTTCACCGCACTGCATAGTTATGGCATGTGTACGCATTTTAAGTAGTGCGTGCGAGTCATTTCTGCTTCACTTAGGCCGGTGCAAACAGGAAGTGGCCTTGTACCTCACAGAATCTCGACTGATTGGTGTACTAGTGATGCAGGAATGAACTCCGGTCTTGTTCAGTGCATAGTGCACATAATCAATTTCTCAGGACGCGTGAACTCCGACGAGAACTGTCAGCGCCTGCAACAAGAGTTTACTTACGCTGTACTGCGCACAGCAGTAATCCATGCTTGTCGGCTGTCTGTTTCGTGCATTCTGTTGCGAGTCGGTGGAATTTCACTGCTGGCATCAACCCTTTCGTGTGTACATTGCTGGTTTGGGATTCCACAACACAACAGCAACTACCAGCCTTTCGTAATTGCTGGTTTGGGATTCAGCAACACAACAGGGGCCGTATTCTGAAACGTTCGCCTAGGCGAAATTTCTTTTTTCGCTTTCAGGCGTGCGCGCTGATTGGCTGGTTGAGCAAAATTGAATGACGTCGGGCTCAACCACCCAATCAGCTCATCCAATTTTACTAAAACAGCCAATCAGCGCACGCCTGAAAGCGAAAAAAGAAATTTCGCCTAGGCGAACGTTTCAGAATACGGCCCCAGTAACTACCAGCCTTCCGTAGGGGCGCAATCGCAAACGAGAGACGTTTTGCGCTGCAGACTATGGCTACGTTCAGATTTGGGAAGCGGCAAGCGGGTGGAGAGGCCAAAGCGGCCGGAAAATTTTTTCCGCGCATGTCCAAGTTCAAATTTGTTTTGCTATACCACCGCGGCCGCGCTGCCGCTTTCGTCCACATCCATCTAGTCTGCGTACGTTTGTCGGCGTGGTGGCACTCATTATCGCATTATTTCGAGCGGTATGTTCATTCACTGACCCACCCGTCATCAAAAGTGATCATCTTGCGCAATTTCGCGTGTCATCTGCGACCTTCGGTAAGTTCCTCGTTGGCGTTCTGTAATTCTCCTCACACGGGCGCGGTAGCGCTGTGTCACAGGTTGCTGCCTATAGGCGTGATTATATTTCTTTAATAGCTTTTATTTACAAGTTGTAATAACCTTTCATCATTTCGCATTATTTTCGGCGCCTCTAGGGCACGAAAGCGGCAACGGGAACACCAAAGCTAAAACCCGGGCTGGCCCTTGTGTTGAGGCTCGCCGAAGCCTGCGCGTCCTACGTGATACCTACGCTCCCAATCTATCGTCGCGACGAGAAAAGCACCCCGCGACTTCTGCAACATACCGCACGCGTGCGAGGAGAATTATGGAGCGCCAGTGGCGCACCGAAGGGGGGGGATTCGGGGGTTGAACCCCCCCTCCCCCCCTGAGGCCGACTTAACCCCTTTTCTTTCTTTGCGCATTTGAGTACTGCAACTAAGATGTAAGACGCGCAATCGTCTGCACACTCACAAAAAGCGCATTTTTTGACAATTTCCCGTGAAGAAATCGAAATTAGTGCTGTTTAGATGGTATTGGTAAACTGTCAACCCCCCCCTGGCAGATATCCTGGGTGCGCTACTGTGGAGCGCCAACGAGGAATCTGCCTAACTATTGTCTGCCGTGGAAGTGGAAGAAGAAATGGCTTTTATACTTCTACCTACTTGTTTTCTAGAAATGGACAATAAATAAACGGAAGACAAGAAAACCTCGGAAACGGCAGTGGTGGGTTCGCCTGGCTTTGCAAAAGTGTAAGAAGTTGGGTCACGCCAAGGCTTCGTTGCCGCATCTCCTGTCGCGCGACGTTGAATACTATCGCGAGTATTGCTGACAGTACTTTTGAGTGCCACTCTTGTCGTTGAGCAAGGGGTGGTTCTTGATCGCGTCGATCAGCATTACAGCCTACACTTTTGGTGCCATGTTCAATGTTACGACCGGAAGTTTACATGCTAGTGTAGCTTCCGGTCGAGCAGAACGACTTTCCGCCGCGTTTCCGCTTCGCCATGGCGAAAAAATCGGTCCGAGACCAATTTGGCTCGCCGCCTGTTTTTCTGCCTGTTTTGCCGCCTAGGCGGGCGGATTTTTGCAAGATTTTGCCGCTTCCGAGAGCTTCGAGACCAAGTTCCTACGCGAACGCGGCCTAACCGGCACCTGAAGGGAAGCGGCGGAAATGTATACCGGAAATTTCGACCACCTGGGGACTTTAACGTGCACCTAAATCTAAGTAAACGGGCCTCGAGCATTTTCGCCTTCATCTAAAATGCGGCTGCCGCATTTGTTGCTTCATTTGTTGCGCATTTGTTGCGCATTTGTTGTTTCAGAATGCGGCCGCCACATTCGCGCCCAAAACCTCACAGAGTGTCAAGGCCTTGACAAACACCGTGACAGTTTTTTTCCATATGCAGACATGATTTGCTGTAAATTACCAACCCAAACGGAACCGCCCAGCAATGAAAGTGTGAAAGTAGCACCGGTTTCTTGAAATATGGCAGGGCGAAGCGACGAGAGAAAAGGGTGGGTTAGTGTGGGGGGGGGGGGGGGGGTGCAAAAAATTTCGGGGGGGTTTGAACCCCCCCCCCCCCCCCCCCCCTTGGCTACGCCACTGAAAGATGATGCCTATGACGCGTTGCGGCCCTAAAATTAGTTTTGACTCATAGATGTTCCGTATAAAGTCCAAGGGCGATAACGCCGTCGCCGCGCGCCGTATTCTTTCGCGCGCGAGACGCAGTCGTCGGCTCCCCTCGCACGCTTTCACTCGCACATACAGCATACGGCGCGCGGCGACGTATGCTGTATGTGCGAGTGAAAGCTTGCGAGGGAAGCCGCGCGGCCGTATGCTGAATGTGCGAGTGAAAGGTTGCGAGGGGAGCCGACGACCGCGTCTCGCGCGCGAAAGAAAAGCAGAGAGGAAGCACGCCTCCTTCCGTTGCGCTCGAGGCACCAGCGAGGGAGGGGGGAGCGGGCAGCGCGCGCGCGGTCCCGCGGGCCGTATCTTGAAAGCGATCTGCGTGGGGGCAGATTCTACGCAGTGTAGGTGCGTCGGCGGCTCGTGGCTTTGTGCGTGCTGCGTGTTCTCAGCGCTCAGTTTGGGTTGAAGCGATAGACTAGAGTGTACTAGACAATGGTCGAGTGGGCCGAACGGCGCTCTCCCGCTGAGGCGCCGCGTGTGGAAAAATTATGCGAGGGCGCTGCGAGCGAACTGGATTGGGGCGGAAACGCGCTCCGCGGCATATTCAACGTACTTTCGCTGCGTGCGCCGATGCCGATTGCGCATAGTAGCTCTTAAAATAGTGCTTTATTCCAACTGCAAATTTATGCTTACACCATTTTGCCAAACATATATTTGAGGCATGGATTACACAGCGCGACGTCTTCAATTTTGCTGTCGTTGTCAAGCGCGTCGTCTGCTAGGGAGCGCGCGTTCTCTACGTGGACGCTGGCGGACGCCCAGTTTTTCTCGCAGAACGTCTGTGCAGTACATTTTTTTATGTTTAGTTGCTTTGGTGAGCCCATGACTCTTGACGGCCGGTACTAAATGTAGTTTTAGCCAGGTGAACTGCTGTTTTTACCACTGTCTTCTGGTACCACTGTAACTGGTATCTCTGCAACATGAAGCTAGGTAATTTTATTATTGATATCGTGTCATTTTACGCACGCTTTTTGTTGGTGGATGTTTATCAGGGAAAATCATCGAAGAAAACAGCATTAGAGTGAAATAAACTAGGTTTAATAACTGCGTGGCGCGAAGAATGACCAATGTATTTCTAGATAATTTAATCGAAGGGTGCATAAACATATATGTTCACGATATATATGTAAGGAAAAAATAACAAATAGTCTAAATGGACGAATTGAAAAAGCGAGAACTCCTGACCGGAATAAGCGCACGTGTTTGCTGTAACACACTTATTAGGGAATACTGCACATAAAACTCTCATTCGCAGAAATAATATCCAAAGCAGGCAAAAACATCGTATATATATATATATATATATATATATATATATATATATATATATATATATATATATATATATGTGTGTGTGTGTGTGTGTGTGTGTGTGTGTGTGTGTGTGTGTGTGTGTGTGTGGGCGCGCGCGCGCGCGCAAGTGTTGTTGCTATACTGTACGACGCCGAATAGTCGTTTCCGTTCGAATGTAACGCATAACAGCACTGTTGAAGTCTCGAAGGTGAGGGACCGATGGAAGTGAGGACTGTTATTCCGGATGGTAGTGCTACCGGAGAGTCGTGGTTGTTGCGCAGAGGCGCAGTTTCTGAGAGAATTAACGCATGGGTGTTAATAAGTCCTGCTTAACAAGTTTCTAGCTGTCATTCAATATAAACGCCCTGTTTTGGGGCAGCCTGTAAATCTGCTCACTTGATTCAGGCAAGGAAACCTTTTTTTTTTTTTTGACAGTCTCATCATGTTTGCAACCCATTAAAACTGGGTGCCTCTGTGGTACCACACTTATCTTCTTCAACGAACGCAACAGATCTGCACATCTCTACGTGTATGTGAGGCATGCCGTTCCTTTAATTGTTTCATTATGATCGTTGTGATAGTGCACCGAATAACTGAAAGCAGCCGTTTATAATGTACAAGCTGCTGACTTGAGCGGTACGTCATACATTTGGGAACGGCATTACATTTATGTATGAAATATAGGATAAGCGCGATAAGCGTTTTTCTCTGAAATCAGCCTGGAGAATTATTTATTTTACCCCTAGAAAAAAGCCGAAGAACGCAGCCACTTACTTTTTTCTCTTTTTTTAATTTAAAGAAATTGTTTGGTTTTACGTGGCAAAGCTACGATGTCATTATAAGGCACCCGGTTTAGTTTTCACCACCTGGGTTCTTTAACGTGCACCTAAATAGACGTGCACGAGTCTTTTTTCATTTCGTTCCCATCGAATTCCGCGACCTGGTTTGAACCCGCAAGCTCCAGTTTAGCAGCGCAACGCCGTATCCACTTTATAGCCACTAATTAGGCTACCGCGCAGGCTTTCTTTCTCTTCTTCTTTTGATCTTTTTTGAAGTATCGACTAAAAATTTCACGTACGGCTTACGGCCAAATATTAGCACATAGAATGACTAACTAAAACCATTTCCGGCGCTCGATCGCGGTCCGACTGCAATGAATGACCCCTTACCAATTACTCCGCATTCTGTTACGCGAGGAAGGCGGAAACTTGAATGAAATGTTGCGCTGCAGTTTACTCTTTCTTTTTATCTATAACAATGCTTCCCGTAAATCTGAGTACAGGCGCCGGATGGGGCAGATATGCTTTACTTGTTTGAATTAAGCGGCAAACAAGAACGTTGCATATTGCCACCTGTAGGTAGTGGGTCGAGGGCAAGAGTGGGTCGAGCCCAAGAGAAGAAAGAAGACCGCGCGCTCCTTCTCTGCTCGAGCCAGCCCCGACGGTCGCGTCTTCCAAAAGCCAGCTGCTCTACGTTTATTAAACCTTCAGGGCTACTTCTCGAGGCTCGTGACAAACTGGTGGAGGTGCTGGGTAAGCGTCTTCACGGATGTTGCAGACCCCTCCAAGGATCCGCGCTACGAATCCAGTGCCTGTCGACACTCCCGTGCATCGGGCCAGCCGCAGGATCAGGGGACTGTCTCCAGAAGTCGTCAACGCTACAGTTCCCACCACATCAACCGGTATGACCAGCGCTTCTCTTCAAACCGCCCCAACCGGTACGGGAAGCACGATGTCGAACCGTTACACACTTGAGAGCCCACGGATCCCGAAGACGTTTCATGGCACAGTGTTCGAAGACGTCGAAGACTGGATGGTCGAATACGAGCGCGTGGCCTCCGTGAACGAATGGAACGACACGGAGAAACTCCGACACGTCTACTTCTACCTGGAGGATGGCGCGCGTACGTGGTTTCAGAACCGCGAGGGGCAACTGACGTCGTGGCGTGAGTTTTGTCGTCAGCTTTTGGAGACATACACCAGTCCTGATCGCCACGAACGAGCGGAACGTGCAATTCAGGCCCGCGTCCAGTTGCCAAACGAAACTGTGACCACTTACGTCGAAGACATGACGCGCCTCTTCCGACGGGCCGATCCAAGAATGACGGAGGAGAAGAAGTTACGTCATCTGATGCGCGGGGTCAAGGAGCAACTCTTCGCTGGCCTCGTACGGAGCCCTCCGCAGACGGTCGCGGAGTTCTTGTCCGAGGCCGTGACTATGGAAAAGATGCTTCTGCATCGCTCGAACATGTATGAGCGGCAAGCGAACAGCATGTCTGCTGCTGACATTTTCACGGCCATAGGAAGCAACGGTGACTGTCTGCGAGAACTCATCCGCTCTGTCGTGCGTGAAGAGTTGCAAAAGGCCGCCGTAACACCGCACCCTACGGTAAGCTCCATAGCGAGCATTATCAAGGACGAAGTGCACCAGGCGCTCCGTGACACCTCGCCTGCTGCTAACGCTGCGGCAGTACCTGTTGAATATCCGCGTGCGACCTACGCGGAAGCCCTGAAGCGCCCTTCTCCCTCTCCACCGCGGTTCGTTCGTGCACCTCCTACGGTGTCAATTCAGTCGGCGCAGCCGATGTCGTACTACGACGCTGGGTATACACCGCCGCCGGTTGTTCATGCCGCTCCATTTGCCCACCATTCAGAGCAAGCTGTTCGCTACGTCGACGACAGACGCCCGCCCCCTCGGAAGTCGGATGTTTGGCGCACACCCGATCATCGGCCTCTGTGCTTCCACTGCGGTGAAGCTGACCACCTGTACCGCCAGTGCCCATACCGGCGCCTTGGGATTCGCGGCTTTTCCGCATACTCGCCGCCACCCCGATACGGCCAGCGACCCCGGGACATTGAGGACTACCTCTCTCAGCAGCGCTTGCCACCGCCTGCCAGGCGGCAGTCGCGATCGCCGTCTCCCAGACGATTTTCACCTCCGCCCCAGCGCTATTCTCCCGAGCGGTCGACCAGTCCGCGCCGGGAAAACTAACTGAGGCGATCTTTGGGGGCGAGGTCGCTGACGGTCGAAGCGCTGAAGACCTCCGACGGACGCAGTTACGGAAACATACCGATCCGCCATCACCTGCAGCTGAACGAGACGACCGGCTTTCGCTCGATATACCAGTGACCATTGACGGTTATGCCGTGAGTGCTTTAGTGGACACCGGCGCAGACTACACCATACTAAGCAGGAAAATAGCAACGCAGCTGAAGAAAGTGATCACGCCCTGGCATAACTCGCAGATTCGGACGGCTGGCGGCCACGTCGTTACTCCGCTGGGCGCCTGCACGACTAGAGTTGAGATTCAAGGATCTACATTCGTTGTGAGCTGCCTTGTCTTACGCGAATGCTCCCGCGACGTTATTCTTGGGGTTGACTTCCTGCAGGAGTACGGCGCGATTATCGATCTGCAAGAGCGTCGTATCACTTTCTCTGCCGCACGAGCAATCGACGTGCAAGACGGCCAACGGCGCGACGACGTACTTCGTGTTTCGGCAGACAGTGTCACGCTTCCTCCACGAGCCAGTGTCCTCGTCGACGTTACATGCTGTGGCTTACGCGATGGCGAAGCGGTGGCCGAAAGTAACTTGGAACACCTACTGAAGCAAGGTGTTTGTGTGCCTCGAAGTGTTATACAGATTCGTGCTGGTCATTCGCAATTGCTTGTTACCAACTTTAGCTACGAGCACCGACACCTGTTCCACGGCACTTCGTTAGCGTTTGCTGACGCAGTAGCAAACGTTAACAACTGCTTCACGTCAGAAGTAGTGGAGACAGCAGACACGTCTCTGGGCCATCTCGACATCAATTCTGAACTGTCCACCGATAGCCAGACAGCACTGCGCAAGCTCTTGCTTGAATTCAGGACCTGCTTCGCACATTCTTCCAAGGTACGCCAGACTTCGATCACTAAACACAGGATCATCACGTACGAAGACGCACGCCCGATACACCAGCAGCCTTACCGCGTGTCGGCAAAAGAACGCGAAGCCATACGTACGCAAGTCCGCGAGATGCTTGACGATGGCGTCATCGAACCTTCTAACAGCCCGTGGTCGTCTCCGGTCGTTCTTGTCAAAAAGAAAGACGGAACGCTACGCTTCTGTGTCGACTACCGCAAGCTCAACAACGTGACTAAAAAGGACGTGTACCC
This sequence comes from Dermacentor silvarum, assembly GCF_013339745.2. Classification (NCBI taxonomy): domain Eukaryota; kingdom Metazoa; phylum Arthropoda; class Arachnida; order Ixodida; family Ixodidae; genus Dermacentor; species Dermacentor silvarum. The sequence continues at coordinate 144,128,600 of NC_051163.1, read as the reverse complement.
GCTGCCGCGTATCGACGACTCGTTAGATAGACTACGGCGTGCCCACTATTTTTCTTCTCTCGATTTAAAAAGCGGGTACTGGCAAATCGAGGTAGACGAACGCGACCGCGAGAAAACAGCCTTTGTGACTCCAGATGGGCTCTATGAATTTCGAGTGCTTCCTTTTGGCTTGTGTTCAGCCCCGGCTACTTTCCAGCGAATGATGGACACTGTCCTTACTGGACTGAAGTGGCAGACCTGTCTTTTGTACCTGGATGATGTGGTCATCTTCTCTGAAACGTTCGAGCAGCATCTTCACCGCCTACGGAGTGTGCTAGAAGCCATCCGATCGGCAGACCTCACACTTAAGCCCGAAAAGTGTCACTTTGGTTACGAAGAGCTCAAGTTCCTCGGGCATGTAGTAAGCGCCAAAGGGGTCCGACCCGATCCCGACAAGCTTGCCGCTGTGGCCGCGTTTCCAGCTCCTGCCGATAAGAAGGCCGTCCGGCGCTTCCTGGGTTTGTGCGCCTACTATCGCCGGTTTATTAAAGGCTTTTCGAAGATAGCGGAACCCCTGACACGCCTTACGAGGGACGATACGCCATTTGTGTGGCATAATGAGCAACAGGCGGCTTTTGCTGAATTACGACAGCGCCTGCAGTCAGCACCTGTTCTTGCAATTTTGACGATGATGCTGATACTGAGGTGCATACCGACGCCAGCAGCATTGGCCTTGGCGCAGTGCTCGTCCAGCTTCAAGATGGAGTGGAAAGAGTTATAGCGTATGCCAGCCGCTCCCTGTCCCGTGCCGAGGCGAATTATTCGACTACGGAGAAAGAGTGCCTCGCGGTCGTGTGGGCGATCATCAAGTTTCGCCCCTATCTGTATGGTCGTCCCTTCAAAGTAGTGACGGACCACCATGCCCTCTGTTGGTTGGCAAGCATGCGCGACCCTTCAGGACGACTGGCACGGTGGAGCTTGCGGCTACAGGAATTTGACATCACCATCGTTTATAAGTCTGGCCGTAAGCATGAAGACGCTGACACGCTGTCCCGCGCACCCATTGATCCTGCCAGTCAGGAAACAGAGGATGATGACGGCTTCCTGGGCGCCATTAGTTCGTCGGACTTGAGCAGACGGCAGCGTGACGACGCTGAGATTAGACCGATCATCGATCATTTAGAGGGCCGCGACACAACCATACCACGCCATCTGTCCCGCTCGCTGACGTCCTTCTGTCTGCGAGACAACGTGCTTTATAAGAAGAATGCTCGTTCGACCAGCCGTGCTTACCTCCTGGTGGTTCCAAGGGACATGCGCGACGACATCCTCTTCGCTTGCCATGACGAACCGACATCTGGTCATTTAGGCTTTTCACGAACACTCGCCAGAGTAAGCGAAATGTACTATTGGCCCGGGCTTTCAGCAAGCGTCAAACAGTACGTTAAAGGCTGCCGTGAATGCCAGCGCCGCAAGACACCATCCGTTAAACCGGCTGGCTTACTTCAGCCAATTGAAGCACCTCACACGCCTTTCGACCAAGTCGGCATGGACATTCTCGGACCGTTTCCTCTCTCGGCCGACGGTAACAAATGGGTGATCGTCGCGACTGATTATTTAACACGCTATGCTGAGACGCAGGCGATCCCAAGAGCCACGGCCTCAGAGGTAGCACAGTTCTTCATGCGCCACATCGTCTTGCGTCACGGTGCTCCCTCCACTGTAATAACCGACAGAGGGACAGCTTTCACAGCGCAGCTTATGGACGAAGTTTTTGAATTGAGCAACACCAGGCATCGCAAGACGACCGCGTACCATCCGCAGACCAACGGACTTACCGAGCGACTGAATAAGACTGTCACAGACATGCTCGCAATGTACATCGACGTTCAACACAAAACATGGGATCGGATCTTGCCTTACGTGACCTTCGCGTATAACACCGCCGTGCAAGAGACGACGCGCTTCACGCCCTTTCGCCTTCTCTACGGTCGCGAAGTCCAGACGATGCTGGACGCTATGCTGCCGTGTCAAGACGCTGACCAATTGACAACTGACGCCGAGGAATTTGCAGAGCGTGCTGAGGAAGCTCGGCAGCTCGCGCGGCTGCATATCGGCCAGCAGCAGCAGGCAGACGCACGACGCTACAACATCCGCCACAGGGACGTGTCCTACAACCCCGGAGACCAAGTTTGGGTGTGGACCCCCGTTCGCCGTCGTGGCCTCTGTGAAAAGCTTCTGAGCCGGTATTTCGGTCCGTATAAAGTGCTCCGCCGCGTCAGTGACGTAAACTACGAAGTTGTTCCGGACACAACATCGCAGACACGGAGTAGGACACAAAGACAACCGACCTCAGACATAGTTCATGTTGTGCGCATGAAGCCGTACATTGCGCGTCCGTAATTTTTTTTTTTTTGTTTTCATTTTTTTTTTCTCTCATTCTCTTCTTTGTTTCTACTTTTCATTTATCTTTGGGAGCTTGCTTCTTCGTTCATTGACTGTGCCGGCGTGACGGCTACATTTTTTTTTTTGTGTACTTTCGCTTTGCCTGCCTTCCTCTTCTTTGTCTTCTACGCCTATTTTTTATTTTTTTTAGCATCGAGGCGATGCTTCTGTTCGGAAGGGGGGATATTGCCACCTGTAGGTAGTGGGTCGAGGGCAAGAGTGGGTCGAGCCCAAGAGAAGAAAGAAGACCGCGCGCTCCTTCTCTGCTCGAGCCAGCCCCGACGGTCGCGTCTTCCAAGAGCCAGCTGCTCTACGTTTATTAAACCTTCAGGGCTACTTCTCGAGGCTCGTGACAATATGTTACCTCGTCTGCTTTTCTCAAGACCTACTGATGGAAAACTATATGCGCAACAATACGTACGAGAGATACATGCTGCTTGAAGAACGCGAAAAATATTTTTTCTCCAAAGGGAACCGTACAATAACATAGTAGAATGAAAGCCGACACTGCGGCCGCAATGCACGCGCAATTACCGAGCGACATTAAAAAATAAAATGAAATAAAAAAAGAGAAAGAAAGAATTTATTCTAAAGGCATAAATACATGTCATATGCAATTATGAACACAATTTGAGCGATATGAACGCAAATACCAGCTCGCGAAGTAGCACGAATGACCCTGCCGAGCTGTACCGCCAGCAGTTTCCAACGGCGCAACCTTGATGCGGCCCAATCCAGTTCGATCGCAGCGCCGCCACAGTATTTTTCCACGTCGGGCGCCTCACTGCAAAGCATGCGCCGCCCCAGCCGCTCGTCCCACTCGACCATATTCTAGTACACTCTACGATAGACAACAGCACGAAGGTCACTTCGCTCGCTTCTGCAGCGACGCCTAACTGCGCGTGTCCGCGCTCATCGAGTGTGATGTGTTCATGTTTGCCTGTGGGCGCTGACACCATGTTTGTTAATTAGTTAATAACCGAATGTTTACAAGTTTATACAGACGATAAAACTACTATTCTTTGTATAGCTAATCGCAATCGATACTTCGGCTGTCGGACGAAACTACTTTTGGTCGCACGTAAGAATTAAAATAATATTGTGTGCAGTTCAACACTACTCCCATTTCTCAATTTTTCCTGTTTCCTGGCTCTTGCGTTTCCCGGCTCTTACGTTATTTTTTTACGGTCCCGTGAAAAACGTAACAGCGAGGTTCTACTGTATATATATATAAAAAAAGAAGCGGCCGTGTACTCCGGCATCATATGCGTACTGCGCGGCGGCGTGCGGTCACGCGGGCTGTATCTTGAAAGCGATCTGCGTTGGGGCAGAGTCTAGGCAGTGTAGGTGCGCCGGCGGCTCGTAGCTTTGTGCGTGCTGTGTGTTCTCGGCGCTCAGTTTGCGTTGAAGCGATAGACAACAGCACGAAGGTCACTTCGCTCGCTTCTGCATCGGCGCTTCCACACGCCGCCAGTGTTTGACAGCGCGTGTGCGCGCTCACCGAGTGTGATGTGTCACAGCGTCTGCCAGCACGTCGGCAACATCAACTGGAAAAGGAGAGTACTGGCTTGGCGGGCTAGGCCAGCTGCAGCAAGCGGCAGGATCAGGTTTGAATGAAGGAAGGGGGAAAGGTCACGCCCGCCGGGTCGAGGGATGCAGGCCCGCGTCGCACACGCTCGCACGCACGCACACGTGCGCTCTCTTCGCATTCCGTCGCGGTGGAGAAGGTGCTTCCGGATGCTGCTCGCGCAAAAATGACAAAATTTGGGGCGAAATCTCTAGGTTGTCGGCGGGGAAAATTCGTTATATCGAGGGGGTCTCCCGCTGCCACTTCGTTACGTAGAGGTCTCAAATACATGTGCTTCTATGGAGTAACGGCGGGGAATAGAAAAACTTCGTTATATCCAGGAATTCGTTATATGGAGGTTCGTTATAAGCAGGTTTAACTGTACAATGATGTTTTTATAACGAGTGGTTGAGTACTAAACACAGAATTTAAATCAGAGCTGCCTTCGTCATCGGACAAGTACTTGAATGCCCCGGGGGAGTCTCTAATTGTGCCCTGAATTTACCTCAGTTTCTCGATTATTAAGGCTCTGTTCGCGATAATATTGACGCCTTAGAGATACTCGAGCATTAATCCATCACTTCAGCCTGACTTACCGTAAAAACCGGACTATAGGTCGAACCGGAATATAGGTCGACCCCCCAACTAACCGATTCTAAAAATGAAAAAAATCTTTTTTCAATGGCAAAAGTACCGAAAGACACCCTTACCTTAAAACAAATGCGACTCAGCCTGTTGCACAATGGTGACAGTATTTACTTAAATGCTGCTCCGTACCGTGATGATAAGGTCTGACAAACACGCGGGTCGATGGTCACATGATACGAAGTCCACGGCAACCTCGTGGGTTGCCGTGGGCTTCCGCGTACTCAATGGCCTTTTTCTTCAAAGGCCAGCTTCCGCTGTGCCGTCAGCTTCCGCTCATTTTGAAACAAGATGTGAAAAAGCAGCCTGAATGCGATGGCGCAGGCCGCTTTTTACTTCATCTGCCCATTGTTGCAAGACTTCCGTAGTTTTTCTGCCAATGTCCGGTATATAAGACGAGGGTCGACTTTTCGCAATGGTTTTTTGAAAAAAAGTTCGACCTATATTCCGGTTTTTACGGTAGTACTTGCCTTTAGTGTCCCTTTAAGAAGGTGGTGCCTTGAGCGTGGATTGTAAAAGAAGGAGTGAAGCCAACAATGCAGACTAGCATACATCACATTAATACGTCCCAAAATAGAGTATGCATCAGCTATCTGGGATCCTTGCCAAACCTATATCACCGATGAAATCAAATCGCTACAAAGTAGATACTTTCTTTGTAGATACCAGAGTGAGCGTGCAGCTTTGCGTCGTATTGTTTCGATATGTGTTATCCAAGAGAGCGATGATGTCAAAATAAGACCGAGGTACTTGTAAGATGAAGTGGTGCTGATGGTTGACAGAGCTAATGCAATAAGTGGACTGAAAGGGACTGCACTTTCGGGTAAAAGACACCGATTTACATTTTGATAAGTTGAGAGGCATGTGCCATTTTTCGCACAATGAAGATGGCATTGAGATCACGCTGCAGGCAAAGAAGATCGTCAGAGGAGTTAACAGTGTTGTTAACTACGCAGTCGTCTGCAAAAAGTCGTAGTTTACAATGTATGCTAGTAGGCAAGTCGTTAACATAGATTGGAAATAATAAAGGGGACAGACAGGCACCCTGAGGAACGCCCGAAGTCACATCGGTAAGAGGTGAGCGGTGATTGTTTGTGGAAGTGTATTGTGTGTACCCAGATAGGAACTGTTCAATCCATCTGAGTTAGTTATTGCACATTCAAAGTCCAGGTAGTTTTTGCAGTAAAAGCTTGTGAGGCACCATGTCGGACGCTTTTGTATAATCGAACAAAATGGCGTCGATCTGCAGGTCCCTGTCCATGATAAGCAGAATGTTGTGGGTGAATTCGGCGAGTTGGGAATCACACAATAAGTGCTTTCAGAAACCATGCTGAAATGGGTAGAAAAAATTTATTGCTTCCAGGTGTTTAATTAGGCTTGAGGCTATGATGTGTTCTAGTAATTTTGAGAGGCTGCTTGAAAGGGAGACTGGGCGGTAATTGGCAAGGTTCTAGCGGTCACCTGATTTAAAAATGGGCAAGATATTAGCTTTCTTCGAGTCACCAGGAACGGTCCCAATTTCTAGTGATTGATTGAATAATAAGCACAGTATTTCAGCAATAAAAGTTCGTGCTCAGCTTGACAACTTATCACATTGCTGCAAAACTGCACACCTTTCACTGCTGCCACAAACTTTATTGCTACTCAAACATTGCTACTCAAACATTGCTACTCAAACCCATTTTGCAACTTTTCAGGAACTTTTACGCAACAGTTACGTTATTCATCATGTACTATTTTAATGTTTCTTCCTATGTTGTTCAGGTATATAGAACTTGTTTTGATCATTTGTTTAACCATTTTGTGTGTACATTGTATAGGTTTATTCATGTCCTATTTATTTGTTCAGTTGACAACTTATGCAGTTTTCGAGCTGGAGCTAGTTTTACTTCTTTTCCTAGCATATTGCATCTATTCAATGCCCTTAATTTATGTTTTCTCAGTCAATTTTGTATTTTCCCTATAATTTTCACGTGCTATCTATATTGTATTCTGTTTTATTTGTGTATCTTGCTAGATGTCGTAAAAATGTATAGCTTTTTTTTTCCTTTTCTGTAACGCGCAAAGCTCACATTATTTCATGTCATTAGGGGTATTATGAAATAAATAAACACGCTTTTATTTACCAAATGAATGCGCAAATCCTGTTTCTATTTTTCCCAAAAGCAGTGCAGAAACTGCAAATCTCGTCATCTCGTTACCGATTGGCATTTGCAGCGACAAAGGCACGCAGCCAACGTGTGCACGGAGTCCACATGAAACTACTGTTTGCCACAACTGCGGCAAGCGCCGGTACCAACACGATCATCGATGGCGACCACGCTGCAGTTCTGAAGAAGTCAAAACAAAACTACTGTTCGCCACAACCGCTGTGAACGAAACAGCGGCCGCTATCGACGCAATCAAGGAGGGAGATTACGCATTTATGAAGGCAGGCGGCCAACGGAGTGTTATGTGCAGAAGAAGATGCAAGAATAAAGGCTATAAAGGCACAAATAGGCAAGAAGCATTCCGGCGCTCCTGCCGGTCACATACGATTTCACCGGCCGCTTCATTTCTGTTGGACGCCAGTGTTGTTAACTTGCTCTTTGGCATCGCATAGTGGCGGCGCTTCGTGCTCGCCAAGCTCCTAAGGTTGTCCGAATTCAGGCCAAATACGTTCAAATGAATGACAGTTTGAAGTAAGAACTGCAAGGACCAGAAGACAAGTCCGAACGATCCGATTTTCTGAATTAGCGAGGGTCAAACTAATGAGGTTTTACTGTATGTGACATGATTGGCGATGCTCATAAGCATTGGCTGAATCCAGCAGATCTAAAGCCGAGCGCAAAAAAAGCACCAGCATTGCTGTGGCCTCACTGCATAGCATGCAGATTTGACAAAAACACTGTTGATACAGCACATGCTTTGTGAGAGTTGGGCCTGGTTTAGCATGAGGGGGGCTGCGTCCATTATGCGAGTAAACACTTTTTTGCTGAGTCACAAACAAACCTATAAAGCAAAACTAGCAGAAAATGAGAACAGCGTGTGCTGTATCCCTACCGTAATCACAAGCAATCCCCTCACTTTCCACATGAGCAAATCAATGTGACATGCCGACTACTGGCATGCTCTTCCATCTCTGCCAAAGCTGTAATAAAGTGCATAATGGCGTGCATGCATGTGGTGCATCAAAGATTTCTAATAATATATTTGCAGCATGTTTACCGCAGCACAGATCAAGTCCTATACCATCATCATGCTCAGACCCTACTTGTATGCAGAAGTCGCATGGCACACTCACCGTTCCAAGAAAACAGCTGTGGCAGCAAAAAACTTGTCCACTTTCTCAGGCTTATGGTGAAATGACACTCCTTACTGCACAGACCACTGCATCATGCTAGAATTGGCTAAGACATTTTCTGGTTTCTATTCATCATCTGCTTGTTGGGAGCCAACTGATCCATTTGATTCAAAGTCCTTTTTTTAATGTATGCCTTATTTCTAGAAGGCAGAACCTCAGATTAGGAAACTTAAAAATTTTACAGAAATGAAAGCCATCCATTAAGGCATTCCCTGTGAAGGGAGCACTGCCTGCAGTACAATGCAAAATGCACATAAGAATGCATAAGAATGATTTCGTGCGTGAATATGCTCACATTCGTGGCAAAATGATAATAGTACACATTCGTGTTCCTTGGCATCATAATGCCAGCATTAACCATCTCACTCAGCAAAAGTACCAAGCAAAATTTGACAGTACAGTCACCCACTTAAAATGATCCTATATATAACAAATTATCGGTTACAACAACATTCCATAGCATTTACAATTTTTTTACCCCACCTATCGAAATTGCATCCAGATACAACGAACATTTTAAAAAAGTGTCGTGCTGTTACAACTATAGTACATGAAACCTTGTCGCAGTAAAAGGAGGGCGCATGCGAACTTCCCAAGTACAGAAGCGCACCCGAACTGGGCGCACAGCAGCATGCCCCCCGCAACAGTCCAACCGCAACAAGGATAGGAGATGAGCAAGCGTCGCACTCAAATTTCAGAAGCCGTGAGAAAAGTTGCCCACTTTCCACCATGCTAGAAAAGGAGGGCGCATGCGAACTTCCCAAGTACAGAAGCGCGCCCGAACTGGGCGCACAGCAGTATGCCCCCCGCAACAGTCCAACCGCCCTCCACGAATGGAAAGAGCCCATCAAGTTTTGGACTTATCTGCCACGCCGTGCCTGACTTCGCGGAACAGTCTCGACGGTCAGAGGGCAGCACCGGCTGACCTTCAACTACAAAAGCAGCTGAGCCGCCTTTCTCCAGTGGAACTCGGTGCCGACGCGAGCAGCACGCGCCTACGCTTCGTTCTTCTTCAGGTTGGTGTATCATACCATACCGTTCCTAATGCGAAGAGACGTCGTCTGCTGTCGGCACCATCCCCCTTGATTCTCTTTTCTTGTTGCCTTGAAAGTGTTCGGTTTGCTTGTTCTTTTGCCGAACTTTCTGTCACACGTTTACTCCTGCTTTTATCAGGTGATGTAGAGCTAAACCCTGGACCACTGACAGATGAGCAGATTGAAAAACTTATGAAAGCTGTCGATGTTATTTCCTCCCTTGAGATAAAACAGCAGCAGCTGCTAACCGAGGTCGCCGCTATGCACGGCAAGCAGGCCGAACTTGAGCAGAAACTAGATACTATGACCACTAAACAATGTGCAATAGAAGAGGAGTTGTTGTCGCTAAAGACCGTTAAATCGGACGTGAAACTGGTTCAGTCTTGCTTTAAGTCCATGACAACAGAACTGTCAAACCTGACTAGGTGCTGTGACGATCTAGAAAATCGCAGTAGACGTTGTAATCTTGTCGTGTATGGTATTGCTGACACTGAACACGAGACGTGGGACCAGGCTGAGGCGCAAATACGCAAGGTATGTGACGATGTTGTCGGTGTGCGACTAAATGATCGCGACATAGAGTGTGCGCACCGCGTAGGACGTTTCAATACAAGCAAACCACGTCCGCTTATTGCTTGCTTCTCTTCCTACAAAACCAAGCAAAATATCTTGTCGCAGGGTCTCAAGCTGAAAGATACTGGTTATGCTATCAGTGAAGATTTCTCGCCACGTGTGCGTGCGGAAAGAAAACCACTTATTGCATACACCAAATAACAGAAGCGCCCTTTTAAGCTTTGTTTCAACCGTCTTTCCATTGACAATAAGACGTGCAGATATAATACAGATAGCAAAGAAGTCGTGCACTGCAACTCGTAGCTAGAAGGACCCAAGAAGCTCCGAAATTGCACTGATGCTGACCTAACAGTGATGGTGATAAATTGCCGCAGTGTCAAAAATAAAGTTGATTTCGCTTTTGTTACATCATTGTATCGCCCTAACATCCTCATTGGTACCGAGTCTTGGCTCGATGATTCTGTGCCAGATGCCTACGTCTTTCCTTTGGGATACACTGTGTACCGAACTGACAGAAACACGCATGGTGCGGGTGTTTTCGTGCTAGTTGGAAATGACTTACCAAGTTGGCCAATACAAAACTCATGTCGAACATGTGAAGTCGCACTGTGAAAGATTTCGCTGTCAACCAGAAGAACGCTTACAATAGGGTCATTTTACAGACCACCCGGTGTGAACGCTGAGCCCATAGTAAACCTGTATGAAGAACTTAAGACGACACAAAATGATATTATACTGCTAGGAGGTGACTTTAATGTTCCGGATGTACTCTGGAATCGTGAAGAACCCACATTTTTCGCGCACTCAGCATTGCACGACGCCCTGGGAAGCTTCGTAAACGGCTTAAACCTATCTCAGCATGTGTTAGAACCGACAAGGGTGTGCTCAGGCTCATCCAGCGTTCTGGATCTTCTATTCACAAATGAATCCACCATTGTAAAGGATACTACATTTTGTGGTCGCCTGGCATAAGCGACCACAAAATAGTTATATCTTCTTTCAAGTATCCGCATCGGCATAAAAGTAAGCAGTCTCAAAGAAAAGTGTATTTCTACAATCAAGGCAATTACGGCGCAATCCGAGATGAGCTAGACCTTTTTTACCCCACGTTTGACGCAAAATGCAGTCGTCATGATGTCAGCGATGCATGGTTGCTCCTGAGATCGAAAGTCTTAACTTTGAGCAACACGTCCCATCGAAAATACTTAGCTCTAAGAGACGAAGGGACAAACCATGGATGACGAGTGAAATTCGCAGCATTATTAATAAAACGCGCCGCTTATTCGTTTTCGCAAGGTCAAATCAGTTGCCATCCTAAATAAAATTTCCGCACTTCAGTATTCTTTCAAGAGCAAAATTCGTCAAGCCAAAAAAACTTTTTTTGAGGGTATGGAAGAGTCCATAAAATATAACAGCAAATCAATTTGGAAATTTATTCAGAGTAATCGTAAACAAGATATAGGTATACCGCATCTTCTTACGGTGGACGGAACTATTACGGACAATGAACATAAAGCTGTCGTCCTAAATAATTACTTCAAATCAGTGTTTCGGGCAGACTCGCCCGGAGATAGTGCCGTTTTGCCAGATGTTCACCAAGTATTGCAACCGATGGACGCAATTTCGCTCTCTGAAGAAGGAATCTTCCACCTCCTGAGCGCCATAAAGCCCAGCAAAGCAAACGGGCCAGACATGATACCTAACCGCGTTTTGAAGGAATGTGCACGCCCCATGAGTCGCCTTCTCCATCGTCTGTTCACACTTTCACTGAAAATGGGAACAGTTCCAGACGAATGGAAAGTTGCAAACGTTGTACCGGTTCATAAAGAAGGATCTAAAAATAATGTTGAACATTACCGCCTAATTTCTCTGTCATGCGAAGCAACAAAAATATTGGAGCATATTTTGTATAGCAACATAGCTAAACATCTCAGTGAGCACAGCTATTTTTTCCAGAACCAGCATGGATTTCGCCAGGGCTTCTCCTGTGAGACACAACTGGTTGAATTCCATTTCAACCTTGTGTCCGCGATTGATAAAGGATCCGTGGTGGATTGCGTGTTCTTAGACTTCAGAAAAGCGTTCGACCAAGTCAGTCATCGTTGCTTATCCTACAAGCTAGCCCACCTTGGTCTTCCTGAAAATGTGTCTAAATGGCTGGAAAGCTACCTTTCTTCTCGTAGTCAGCTTACCATTGTCAACGGTTCGAAATCATCATCAGTTCCTGTCACGTCTGGCGTACCGCAAGGATCGGTGTTAGGCCCCTTGATGTTCTTAATCTTCATCAATGACATATCAGAAGGAATCACTTCGAAAATACGGTTGTATGCAGATGACTGTGTTGTTTATCGCTCAATTGACACTCCAGCTGATATCGAAATTCTTCAATCTGATCTGAATAAAATTTCTGAATGGTGTAGTACCTGGCGCATGGCTCTAAACACAACGAAATGCAATTACATTCATTTCTCGAGAAAAAAGCTAGACTCGCCAAGCTCCTATGTTATCAACAATGTCAGTTTACCGCATGTAAAGGAGGCCAAGTACCTTGGTGTATACTTTACCGATACCCTGTCATGGAATGAACACATAATAAAAACCGCAAATAAAGCCAACAGAACCCTTGCATTTTTGGCTCGCGCTTTCCATGCGTGCCCTGAAGGCGTGAAAAAGGTCCTGTACACGTCATACGTTCGTCCTATTCTCGACTACGCGAGTGTACTCTGGGATCCTTATCAATAGAACATGATATATTTGCTGGAGCGCATACGAAATCGAGCAGCCAGGTACATAGTCGGTGACTATCGCCGTACAAGTAGCGTCACCGCTATGAAGACCAGATTGCAACTGCAGACTTTGAGCGATCGTAGACGGTATCTTAGGCTGAAGTTCTTTCATAATATTTTCCATGGGCGCTCTGGCATAGACAAAACGAACTACATGCTCGCACCACATTACATTTCGAATCGCCCCGACCATGCTTTTAAAGTTCGGGAGACAACTTCCAGAGGCAATTTGCTGAAGTATTCATTTTTTCGACGAACGGCATCTGAGTGGAACAGCCTTCATGAAAAAGTTGTAAGCATCGCATCTAATTCTCAGTTTTATAAGTGTGTTCAAGCTCTATAGCGCTGCTGTTACCTGATCTTGTACTTGTTTTGTTTTCTGTATTGTACTTCTGTACTTGTTTTGTTTTATACGGGTATCATACCTAGATACTAGCGATCTATTGCCTTTGTTTACCTGCTTGTAAAGCCTTGTTTCGCTTGTGTGACACTGTGTTTAATGTTTGCATCCACAAATGTATAAATATGTCTATATCCCCCCCCCCCCCCCCCCCCCCGCTGTAATGCCCTTGGAGCGAATGCGGGTTTTTGTAATAAATAAATAAATAAATAATAAATAAACAAGGATAGGAGATGAGCAAGCGTCGCGCTCAAATTTCAGAAGCCATGAGAAAAGTTGCCCACTTTCCGCCATGCTAGGGTGATCATGCTTTCAAGGCATGTCTCCACCATTGTCACAAAAGTGCGTACAATTAATGCACACGCCGAGTGTGACACAAGTCAGCTACAGAGCAAGTCGGCCCCGCGGCAGCTTCGACAGAGGGAGAGAGCGCACACGGAGCAGACAACCGACGCAATCAACGAAGACTAGAAGCTTCGAGAAGATACGAGAAGGACACAGAAAGGAGAGAGAGGGCGCACGCCAAAACACCCTCTCAGACACCGTGCACGGCAAGCAGAGAGAGAGTGAGTAAGACAGCCCGAGCGTGCACCAACGGATGAGACACCACCATCCTCGACGACGCTCCAGCGGCCACGGCCGAAAACGATAGAAAGGTCTAGAAGATTCCCTGGCTTGGTTTATGCTACAAGATCACGACTCTGTTAGAAGGTTCGAGAAGCGCCGGTGGAGGAGATAAAAGCACCGTGCAGGAATCGGAAGGGGGATCAGACCGCGCCGGTGAAGAGATGTGAAGACTGACCATTTATGGAAGAAGGGGATTCCTCCAAAAGCTAACCGATGAGTTCCTCGAGCGTCTGCATTTCTGGAAGAAGTTCCTCCTTCGAGATTTACCTCGAGCTACGCCGAAATCGTCTGGCTCAAGACCAGCACGAGTGAATACGAGCGGACACTTTGTGTTCCTATTCATTCTGTATTGTACGTGTTGGACTCTTAGTGTTTGTCATTAATTATTTTCCTGTGATTTGTTAATACCCATTTGAATTGTATTGCGATTTGTTTAGCTGAAATGTGCACGCGTGTATGTAACTGCCTTATTTGAAGAATATTGTTACTAAAACGAAACAAGGCGGGACTATTTACACTACACAGACACAGTATCCAAGATGGTGGTCAGCCATCAGCACCCGACAGAGACGTCTTCTTTGTCGTCTGCACCAGGCAGAATGTCTCTCTCGTAGCACTAACCCCGGCGGTAAAATCACCGTCTCGGCGCACTTCAAACATTGTCGTTAGAAGGAGGATGGAATGCTTTCAGTCTGCTGACGTGAACTATGTCACTAGGAACGATCGCAGGTGGCAAAGTCGGAGAGACGGGAACAATCTCACAGGTGACGTCCGTGACCTGGCAGATGATTCGGTAAGGACCCGTGTATCGAGATAACAACTTTTCGGATAAGCCAACACGACGGAATGGACACCACAGGAGAACTAAGGCAACGGGCGAAAAGCGAACATCATGATGCCGGCTGTCATAGAGGTGCTTTGAGGTCGCTTGCGAGGCCAACAACCTAGAGCAGGCAATCTGACGCGCGTGATTGGCACGAGTGATGGCATCACGTGCATATTCGCTAGGCAGGGCAGCAGCAGCCGGAAGAAGGGTGTCCATTGGTAACGTCGGTTTACGGCCAAAGAGCATATAAAAGGGTGAATAACCGGCGGTATCGTGGCGCGATGAATTGTAGGCGAAGGTCATGTAAGGTAGCGCCAGGTCCCAGTCACGATGATCAGATGAAACAAGCATCGAGAGAATGTCCGTGAGGGTGCGATTGAGGCGCTCAGTGAGGCCAATGTTTGGGGATGGTAGGCAGTGGTCAACTTGTGCTACGTTGAGGAGGAGCGCAAAAGATTGTCGATTGCTCGGGATAAAAATGCACGGCCTCAATCTGTGAGCAATTGGCTAGGGGCGCCATGGTGTAGAATAACATCGTGGAGCAAAAAATCGGCAACGTCAGTAACAGTGCTGGTGGGGAGCGCTCGAGTGATTGCATACCTGGTCACATAACCAATAGCAACGGCGACCCACTTGTTGCCAGATCTTGACTCGGGAAAAGGACTGAGAAGGTCTAAACCAACACGGAAGAATGGTTCTGTTGGAATAGACAGAAGTTGAAGCAGTCCAGCAGGGGGTGCGGCAGGACGTTTCCGACGTTGGCATTTATCGCAGGAGGTCACGTAACGTCGAACAGACCGGGCAAGACCACGCCAAAAGAAGCAGCGCCGGACACGGTCGCACGTGTGGGATACGCCAACGTGACCAGCAGTTGGTTCGTCGTGAAGCTAATGCAGGATCGTTGAACGCAGATGTTTAGGCACCACGAGAAGCAGCTCAACGCCATCGGACTGGACGTTACGACGGTAAAGTGTGCCATTCACGAGGACGAACATGCGCAGTGAGGCGTCGTTAGGTCAGATTCCAGACAGTCAATGAGTGATCGCAAAGAAGCATCACGACGTTGTTCGTCACAAATCTGGAGAAACTGAGACATGGACATAACGCAGGGGCTGGGTTCGATTTCCGATCCGTCTGGTTGGTCAACATTGTAGCAGGACAAGCAGTCCGCGTCCAGATGGAGGCGGCCAGACTTGTAGGTAACTGAGTAAGAGTACTCTTGAAGGTGCAGCGCCTAACGACCAAGTCGTCCAGTAGGGCCTTTCAGTGAGGAAAGCCAACAGAGCGCGTGATGATCAGTGACAACACGGAAAGGGCGGCCATACAAGTAAGGACGAAATTTCGAAATCGCTCAGGCAAGGGCAACACATTCCCGTTCCGTAATGGAGTAATTGCGTTCAGCTTTTCAAAGGAGACGACTTGCGTACGCAATAACGCGATCAATGCCTCGTTGGTTTTGGGCTAAAACTGCAGCGATGCCGTGACCACTAGCATCTGTGCGCACTTCTTTGGGAGCAGCTGGGTCAAAATGGGCAAGAATAGGTGAAGTCGTTAAGGCGACAATGAGCTCAGAGATAGCATCAGCTTGTAGAGGACCCCAACAAAACGGGACTTCTTGCTTGAGTGGACGTGCGAGCGCCGCAAAATTTTTCACGAAACGGCGAAAGTAGAAACACAGCCCCACGAAACTACGAACGTCATGGACAGACCGTGGAACGGGGAAGTTCGTGACAGCACGTACCTTCGCTGGGTCTGGTCGGACGCCGGAAGCGTCAACGAGGTGGCCCAGCACAGTAATTTGACGAAGAGCGAAGTGGCACTTCGAGGAATTTAGCTGGAAGCCAGCTTGGCGGAAAATTGCTAGAATGGTCGAAAGCCACTCAAGGTGTGTTGCAAAAGTGGGGGAGAAAATTATCGCGTCGTCCAGGTAACATAAACACATCGACCATTTAAATCCTTGAAGCAGTGTGTCCATCATTCTCTCAAAGGTGGCTGGTGCGTTGCAGAGACTGAAAGGCATGACCTTGAATTGGTAAAGGCCATCAGGGATCACAAATGCGGTCTTCTCGCGATCCAGGTCGTCTACAGCGATTTGCCAGTAGCCAGATTGAAGGTCCAGGGATGAAAAGAAGGTGGCACCATGGAGGCAGTCGAGGGCATCGTCAGTACGTGGAAGAGGGTACACGTCCTTTTTGGCGATTTTGTTGAGGTGCCGATAAACAATGCAGAAACGCCAGGGGCAGTCTTTCTTCTCTACTAATACGACGGGGGAGGTCCAAGGACTAGATGACGGTTCGATGATGTCCTTTGCAAGCATTTTAGCCACTTCTTTTTGAATAACATCGCGCTCTGATGCGGACACATGGCAAGGTCGACGGTGAATGGGCAAAGAGTCGCCAGTGTTGATTCGGTGGGTGACAATCTTAGTCTGGCCTAGGGGTCGATCAAGAATGTCGAAACTGTCACTGTATGAGGCCAAAACACGGCAGAGAGCGTCGGCCTGGTCAGGTGAAATGTCTGATCCAATCATGTTGCGAAAAATGCTGTCCTCAGAACTTGGTGACTGGGAAACTTCAGTTTCTTCAGGAGTAGTTATGGCGATAACCTTGACGTCATGGTCTGTTATAGTATCAGTAAGGTCTTGATGAGGGCTAGTTGGTTCATGATCTTGAACTGAGGTTTGAACAGCGCGAATAAAACAAGGACACGAAGAAACAAATACCACAAACAGCGCACACAGCACTTCTTTGGGGTATTTGTTTCTTCGTGTCCTTGTTTTATTCGTGCTGTTCAAACCTCAGTTCAAGGTCTGTTATAGCGGTGAGGTGGGCAAGTGACATCTTGTGGGGCAACACTTGGGGGGTCAGACCAAAGTTTAGTAGCGGGAGGAACACAAAGTTGTCAGCTAAAGTGGCGATGGTATGTGGCACAGTAACATTGAGCGTCAGGGGTACGTCAGGAATTGGAGTGACGATATAGTCGCCGTCAGGAACGGGTGGGGTCAATGACAAACACACGTACGTGATGCCTCAAGGTGGTAGGCAGACAAAAGTGGTGAGGGTTAGGCGGCTGACGGTCGTTTCACAGGCATCTGATACAAGAGGAAGATTGAGGCAGAGTGTTTCAGAAGAACAATCAATTAAGGTGGAGTGTGCCGAAATAAAGTCAAGGCCAAGGGGCACCGTCGACCTTACCGTGTGTCCGCATCAGAGCGCGATGTTATTCAAAAAGAAGTGGCAAGGTCATGGGGGCAGTAAGCAAGGACGGCAAAAAGGACAACAGTGTGACGACCGGCAATGCTGACACGGGCAGTGCACATTCCAATCACTTGAACAGCACCACCATCGGCAACACGTGTTGTCTATGTCGTAGACGGCGTAATAATCTTCTGCAGGCGGCAGCATAAAGGGGCACTCGTAATAGACAAGTATGCACCAGTGTCGATGAGGTCAGTCACAGGAACATTGTCGACTTTGACTTCTAGGAGGCTATGGTGAGTGGGGAGAGTCAGCAGAGGATTTGCAGGGGATGATGGCATTGCAGCTTCACCTCCATGAGCTGCACTATCTAGTTTTCCGGCGGTGAGTGTCCAGAGAAGGACAGCGAAGAAAGGCAGCAGGGCTGCGGAGAGCGGGATTGGCGGCGTTGCGGCGTCGGAGAGAGGGAAAAGCGGTGAACAGGAGCAGTGGCGTCAGAGAGAAGAGGCTCGTGGGAGGACGACGAGTATAAGTGGGACAACCAGCGGCTGAACGTATAGAAGTAGGGTGCATGGAGGGCTGGCGAGATGCGTAGGTCCAACGGCGACGGCAATAACGAGCAATGTGCCCGGCCTGATGACAGGAGAAGCAGATGGGCTGATCGTCGGGCATTCTCCATTCCGCAGGATTGTGGAAGGAGACAGGAGAGGTGTAGGATCGTCGAGCGGGTCCAGAGGAATAAGGCCGAGCATCAGGACGAGTCTGGGCACGCTGATGGAAGGCCGAGATTGGCAAACTCCTGCCTGACTACAGCTTGAATGAGGGACACTGATGGCTGCGATGGGTCACTGGCGTGGGATGTAAACACGGATGGTTGAATAGGTGCAGGACAGGCAACTTAAATCTCGCAACGAACAATGCGCGTAACGTGGTCACAGGTGGGAGGCAGGCGAACGGCATCACACGATGAAGTTGCAGCCGTATTGGGCAGTCGGGTGAATCTATGGGTTATACAGCGGATCTTGGCCTGTTCAAACCGCCGGCACTCTTTGATGATTGTGTTGACTTTATCAACGTTGGTATACACAAGCAGGTTAAAAGCATCGTCGGCGATACCTTTGAGCACATGAGAAACCCTCTCGGACTGCTGATCTGATCTGGAGATGCAGTTTTCATTGACAAGTCAAAAGCTTTTCCTCGTGTACCACACACTTTACTCATTGACAGATTAAGGGATACCGGGCTTCCTGAGAGAATGATATTATGCTTGCAGGCTTATCTGAACAATCGCACACAGTTTGTGGAGTGTGCGGGTGTTAGGTCTGCTGATCTGCCGGTCTTGTCTCGGGTACAACAAACTTCCGTACTTAGTCCTCTGTTTTTTTTTCAATTGATATAAACGATATTGCCTCTAATATCGATCATTCTCTTGCAGTAAAATTGTTCACTGACGACTGCGTGATGTATGTAGTGTTGATGTATATAGTGTTAGTATAGACCACTTATAACGTACCGTATTTACACGATTGTAGGTTGACCCATTTTTTCAAATTTGACAATCCAATGTTGGGGGGTCGACTTAGAATCGAAACCGAACCGTGTACCGCTAGTTGCGGCAAGAGAAACGAGAAATCAGGGGCGCTACAGCGTGGTTACAACTTTGCACCTACGTCTCCATGGTTACGGTAGTAGCGTAGCGTATTAATTTACCGTATTGCATACATTTTGATGGCGCGCACCACGAGCGCACGGCTCTTGTGGGAGCATCGATCATAGAAGAGCCGCCGTTTGGGGGGTATTGATAGTTGGCGGAAGAGCTGCCGTTTGGGGGGTATGGTAGTTGGTGGAAGAGCCGTCGTTTGGGGGGTATTAATAGCTGGCGGAAGAGCTTTTCTTTGAGACGATTCTTTTCGACGGCCGCGCGCATCTGTCACTTTTGCTGTTGTGCTGAATCGTCGCGCCTGTCATGAGTGCCAAGAAGGTGGTCGTTCAGCATTCAAACGGGCTGCTATCCTCCATGCCGAGGAAACTAACAACTGCGCAGCGGGACGCAAGTTTGGAGTCAGTGAACGTGTGGTGCGGCAGTGGCGGCTTCAGCACGAGGAAATTTGGCCTCCCTGGCTACTGTGTGCGCGTGGGTCCTCTCTGCGTGGGCGGCTGTACCGCGCGATGTCGTGGTGCAGTCGTTCGCAAAGTGTGGACTCGCACTTGATGACGACGTGCTGTGGGACCGCACAGCTATGACGGCAGCAGTGCCAGTGAGGTCGACTCTAGTGACGATGAGTAGTCTTAGCAACCCCATCAATAAATTTCCCTTGTGTGAATGCACTCGCGTGGTTTTTCTCTCCCCCCCCCCTTTTTTTTTTGAGACATGCAATTTTGGGGGGGTCGACCTACATTCGAGTCGACTTACAATTGTGTAAATACGGTAACCACTTATAGTGCAGGACCGGATATAGTGCAGTCTTTTCAGACTCCAGTTAATTTTCCCATAACACTCCATGTATACACGTATTGCTTTTAGTGCAGTTGCGGGAAATGAAATACCGGTTACAGTGCGGCTGTCTGGGAGCACGGAAGTCAGCGGTGACGGCGAACGCTCTCCTCAAATGGGCGCCCCAAGGAGTGCTCGAGGAAGAAAGAGAGACGAAGTGGAGGAGAAGGGCACGTGGTGTGAACGAACAGCCAGTGAGACTGAAACCAGAATATTGAGTGCGAGTCGTGAAATATCACGGCGCGCATAGCGAGCGAGCGCCACGAGACTGCCAATGCCGGCCAACGCTCGCTTCACGATAACGGCAGTAAACAAAACTTCAGGGAGCGGGCGGCGCCGGCACATCACGGCGAAGGGGGCACGTGGAGACCATGGAATGTGAGGGAGGAGGGTGGCAGGGAAGCGGATTTCGCCTCGGCAACTCCGCCGCTTCGGTGGCTCCCCTCGCCCTCCCTCGTAGCTCCCTGACTTTCGACTGTCACCGTGCGCGCCCACCGCCGTACAGGCGCTGCCCAGTAAGCCCGACGCCATCTCCCCGAAGTTTCGTTTTCTGCCGTTAACGGGAAGCGGGCGTTTGCCGGCGTGGGCAGTTTCGTTGGCCGGCCTGGGACCGCGCTGCTGCTTTCCTCTGCGCCGCTGCTTCCCGCTTCACCGTAGCCGCATTGTGCAAGGTCAACACGTGACTAGAAAGTAGAGAAAGCATAAAGGAGAAAGAAGGGTTCACTGCCATTTTCTACATGTGGCTACGGTAGTGGGGCTGAGACGTCGGCATGTACACGCATGTTCCGGCGCAACGCAGAATCGGCGACCTTGCCATTTGAGAGAGGGTGAAATTTCCGCCGCATTTTTTTTTTCTTTCTTTTTTTTTTTTTTCGTTCGCGCGCGACATGGAGGAGTCTCTCCTAAGCTTTTACTCTATGGCGGTGCCGGAGCAATGCTGGTCGGAGGTGCCGCCGCGTGATTTGGTTCCAATTAACAAGATTCGACTGTAAATTGAATGCAAACGTTCTACTGCATTCCTCGACTGTCGCATACGCGTGGCGGCTCGGTGCACATGTTTTGTATATGTGCGGGCCTTGAAAATTGTTGCTTTTGTAGTGGGGAAGAGGGTCAAGAACTATCGAGATAGGACGACGAGGTCCGGCAGCCCGGAGAGCGCGAGACAGCGACCGACGCTCTTGGGCCAAGGCTGTTGTTACGTAGCCCCTGCTTGTAAATAAACCCCCTTACACTTTGGTTATAGTGCGGTACCGCTTATAGTGCGGATATTCGCGACTCCGGCGACTTACGTTATAAGCGGTGTACACTGTAGCCACTCCTGCCAGACACTACCGAACAATAGCCTCTGTAAACTTGCGGACTGGTGCGAACGAAATGGTATGCAAATCAATTTTGATAAAACTGTTGCTATGACAATAACCACAAAGAAAAAGCCACTGTCTCATATGCACCACATTGCTAATAAAAGCATTCAGTCAGTCAAACGTCTAGGACTAACTATCACGAGCAACTTAAAATGGGACAAGCATTTGAAGAACGTTTGCACAACAGCATTTAATAAACTTTGCTTGTTGCGCAGAAAAATTAAAAGACTCACCGTTAAGCGTTAAACTCGAGGCATACTGCACTGTAGTTCGACCAGTGCTTGAGCACGCTTCCACAGTGTGGGACGCATACTATGTTAAAGATATTGCCCAAGTTGAACAAATTCAGCGCCTTGCTGCTAGATTTATTGTATCTGACTATCGATCTTTTTGATCTGTTACCAATATGCTGCAGTGACTTAATCTGGAACCTCTCCGTGTCTGCCGAAAGATTGCGAGACTAAAAATTCTTTATTTGATCTATCAGAAGAGAATTGGTCTGCCGCGCGAAAATTATCTTTCCCGAGCACAACACCGGTCTTCTAGAATTGATCACTCTATAAAGAGGTTTATTGGGCGAGTCTAACAAACAAAGCGGTAGCTCGGAAAAGTACTCAGGAAGAGCAAGATGGAGGTGTTCGAATGCCGAGCTCGTGCCTTCTGCTCTTGATGATGATCGCTGAGGCTGGGATGTCATCGCCTTCATTCCTTCATTACAATTGCCCCCGTCGAAAAGATGAAGCCATCCTGGTGATCTAACAGGTGGGAACAAGAGGGTCGAAGTACGGCTTGAGGCAGTCTACGTGAACAACATCACGTCAACGTCGACGACAGTCGCTGGGTGGCGTAACAGGTTTCAACGACGCAATTTACGGGGGAGGTACGCTCGACGACGCGGTAGGGACCATGATAACTTGAGAGTAGTTAGAAAGACAAATCAGGCGCTGTAGAGGTAGGTTTGCACAAGGCTTACCCTACGAGCGATGGTCAGGAAAGGGCACGACGCTCCTCCACTCCGCAATGCACAAAAGTGCTACAGCAGGGTTCGTCGACTCTCCCACACAGCGCAGAGAAGGCTCCGGAGTCAGTTCGCCAACAAGCATGGGTTTATTCTCCCAAGATACAGCACAGAGCAATAGTCACGGCGCTTACGGGCCAAGGCTCACCGCAAGACCGATCGAGTACGCGCGCCCGCTGGGCTAGGGCTAACCGGGTAACGGTCTGCCAAGCGCGAGAACGAGGAAGGTCTCATGTAACCACTTCATTGCGGGCCTGTGAGCATCTGCCGCAGCGAGCATGCGCTCAGAGGATGAGAGTTCAGTTGGAGAGGGTGCCCGGGGGCCGCTGCTCGGGAGGGCAATTAGGGCGCGTCCGGGTGACGTGTTCTCGCGGGGCAAGTCCAATCCCGGTGGGGGGGGGGGGGGGGGGGGGGGGAGAAGCACGGTTTGCGTGGGAAAGTAGGTCCGGCGTGCTAGCCATGTCCGCCATGTTGCCGTTACGGTGGCGGTTCCCGGAGATCGAGCTAAGCGTCACGCACGAGCTGGGGCACGAGGTGCGGGAAGGCACCTCGATCCCCACACAGCAGCGCAGGGCGGTACATGCAGCCACATAAGTGCTCCAGGAGCGAATGTTGCGACAGAAGGGTGGTCATCATCGCGGGCATTTTTCTGGTGTTGTCGGTAGGCCGTAGTAAAGCGCTTGGCTAGTTGGCGGCAATCTTCAGCGTAACGGGCGGCTTCCGACACGGGCATGCACTCCGAGGCATCTGGTGCGTATGGCAGCAACGTGTCGATAGTGTGCGATGGCTGCCGACCGTACAGAAGGAAGAAAGGGGAAAACCCGGTTGTGACTTGCGTAGCGGTTTTATACACCTATGTCACAAATAGAAGAACCAGGTCCCAGTTTGTTTGATCACATGCAGCATGTGTTGCAAGCATGTCGCCCAGTGTCCGATTAAACAGCTCAGTCGGACCATTCGTCTGAGGGTGGTAGGCAGTACACGTCCGATGTACAGTATTGCACTGGTGGAGAAGTGCTTGAATTAAAGTGTAGACAGCTTATAACGTAAGTCGCCGGAGTCGCGAATATCCGCACTATAAGCGGTACCGCACTATAACCAAAGCAACAATTTTCAAGGTCCGCACCCGCACATATGCAAAACATGTGCACCGAGCCGCCATGCGTATGCGACACTCGAGGAATGCGGCTAAAACGCTTGCATACAATTTACAGTCGAATCTCGTTAATTCGAACCAAATCACGTGGCGGCGCCTCCGACCGGCATTGCTCTGGCACTGCCATAGAGTAAAAACTTAGGAGAGACCCCTTAATGTCACGGGCGATCAAAAAAAAATGCGTGTACGTGCCGACGTCTCAGCCACGCTACCGTAGCCACGCGTAGAAAATGGCAGTGACCCCTTCTTTCTCCTTTATGCTTTCTCTACTTTCTAGTCACGTGTTGACCTTGCACGCTGCGGCTATGGCGCAGAGGGAAGCAGCGGCGCTGTCCCAGGCCGACCAACGAAACTGCCCCACGCCAGCAAACGCCCGTTTCCCGATAGCGGCAGAAAACGAAACTTCGAGGAGCTGGCGCCGGGCCGGCTGGAACGGCGGCGCCTGCACGGCGGCGGGCACGCACGGTGACTGTTGAAA
The DNA here is from genome assembly GCF_013339745.2 of Dermacentor silvarum. NCBI lineage: Eukaryota > Metazoa > Arthropoda > Arachnida > Ixodida > Ixodidae > Dermacentor > Dermacentor silvarum. Next base: position 144,104,668 of record NC_051163.1, on the reverse strand, counting down.
GTGAGGGAGCTACGAGGGAGGGCGAGGGGAACCACCGAAGCGGCGGAGTTGCCGAGGCGACATCCGCATCCCTGCCGCCCTCCTCCCTCACATTCCATGGTCTCAGCGTGCGCCCTTCGCCGTGCTGTGCCGGCGCCGCCCACTCCCTGGTTTCTTTACCGCCGTTATCGTGGAGCGAGCGTTGGGCGGACGTTGGCTGTTTCGTGGCCATCACTCGCTATACGCGCCGTGATATTTCAGGAATCGCACTCGAGATTCTGGTTTCAGCCTCGCTGGCTGTTCGTTCGCACCACGTGCCCTTCTCCTCCACTTCGTCTCTCTTTCTTCCTCGAGCACTCCTTGGGGCGCCCGTTTGAGGGGAGCGTTCGCCGTCTCCAGTGACTTCCGTACTCTCAGGCAGCCGCACTGTAACCGGTATTTCGTTTCCCGCAACTGCACTATAAGCAACACGTGTATACATGGAGTGCTATGGGAAAATTAATGGGAGTCTGAAAAGACCGCACTATATCCGGTCCTGCACTATAAGTGGTTACGTTATAAGTGGTCTATACTGTACATCGGAGAGAAACTGCATAGAACTCCATGTATATGCATACCGCTTACAGTGCAGCCGCCTGAGACGAAATACCGGTTATAATGCGGCTTCCGCGGTAAAATCTCGTTCTCAACGAGGTGCGCCCACCGATGGGAGAGGAGATCAACGAGGGCGATGCGGAGGAGGAGCATGAGACGTGGAGTATGAGTCGAAGGGCGATAAAATCGTCGCTGCGTGCCGTATGTGCCAGTAAAAGCGCGCGGGGGATGCACGCCTTTACGGAGAGCGAACGCACCGAACGCACGACGGAGAGAAAATGCGACTTCCGTGGCGCGAGAGACCGTGGGGGGTAAGGGAGGGAAGAGGAGGGGAGCACGGCGACGCTGTGCTACGTCACCAAATGCATATCTCGTCCAGTTTTTCAAGTGGCCACGCTTTTCTATCTGTGATGTTGCCCAAAGGGATGACTGAGGCAACCCTCGCCGACCCTCAGCCCATCCCTAAAGTCATGCTCTTCATCGCTAGCACCAACCTCAGGTTTGGATGATTCTTTCCCTCCTCCAGCCGTCATCGGTTCTGACCTAACAGCCGCTCAGTCTGAAGCCTTACTGGTTGTCTTGGCGAAGAACTAAGGCTGTTTCAATAGCTGTTCCCCTGTGTTGAGCCAGACTTCTCGAACACACACCGCATCGAAACTGATGGTTCTGCTATTGTACGACGACGCCCCTATCGTGTATCGCCGTCCGAATGGAAGGCCATCGAAGAACAGGTTGCTGACAAGCTTGCGCGAAAGATAATACGGCCTTCACCTAGCTCCTGGGCTTCTCCTGTGGTTCTGATAAAGAAAAAAGATGGTTCCATTCGCTTTTGCGTCGATTATCAAATCTAAAAAAGATCACACACAAGTACGTATGTCCCATACCTCGAATTCATGCTTTAGACACACTACAGGAGGCAGAAATCCAGAGAAAACAAGAAGAATGCGGGAGGTGGCGATTCAAGGCGATGAGTAATACGAGAACAAGGTGAGAGCAGGAGCCAACGTTTCGACAAGTGGACTTGTCTTCTTCAAGGCAACACTACACTACACTACAGGAGGCAGAGTATTTCTCCAGCCTTAATCTTTGATCAGGATATTGGCAAATTCTGATGAACGAGACTGACAAAGACCACATTCGCTACACCGGACGGACTTTATAACTTTAACCTGATGCCTTTTGGCCCTTGTAACGCCCCAGCTACATTTGAGCGCATGATAGACAATGTTCTTTGTGGACTAAAATGAAAGACCTGTCTTTATTATCTGGAAGATATTGCCACGGGGATGAGAGTAGCCAAAAGGGATGGGAAATTGTACTTACAAGATATATACAGAGAGAGACGGCTGCGAGCAAGATGGCAGAACAACAACATGAGCGCTACTCCGATCGTCGTCTTCACCGTCTTTCTGCGCATTCTTCCCTGCTCGGCAGGATGCGTACTTCAGTGCGCGGGAATAGCGCATAACAATATTGTCATCTTCTTCTCTATCTTCAGTGAACATCTTCAGCGATTAGTTCTCGGGTGTCTTGCAAATGCTCGAGTGTCTTGCAAAAAAAAATGTGCACATTTGCAAGTAAAAGTATAAAAGTATTGGGCCACGTGGTCTCAAAGGATGGCATCCAGCCAGATCCTGAAAAAATTACTGCTGTTCTCCAGCTTCCTCGCCCACAGCAGCAGAAAGGTTTCCGTAGTTTCCTCGTCTTGGCGTCCTATTTTCGTCACTTTATCCACAACGTTGCTGCAATAGCGTCTACACAAGCTACTGGCTACCGGTGCCTCTTTCACATGGACTGACGACTGCACGTCGGCTTTTACAGGCTCTCGAGCAATACCTTACTTCCAGACTAGTGCTTCGCCACTTTGATGACAGAGCTCCCACCATACTCCATACTGACGCAAGTGCACAAGGTATTGGAGCAGTACTTCTGCAACGTAATGCAGCCTCTAAAGAGCAAGTCATAGCATACGCCAGTCGCACACTTTCTCCAGCTGAGCGGAATTACACCATCACAGAGCAAAAGTGTCTGGCTACTGCTTGGTTGATTCAGAAATTTCGCCCATACCTCTATGGCTGCCACTTCACCATCGTCACCAACCACCGTGCTCTGTGTTGGTTGTCATCAATGAAAAACAAGTCAGGACACTTACGACGCTGGATACTCCGCTTGCAGGAATATACTTTACGATAACCTACAAGCCTGGCAAAAGCCATCACGATGCAGACGCATTGTCTCCTGCTGACCACTCTCACTCTCTCCCAGTACTGTGCTGTCATCTTCCGCATCACGCCGTTCCGACACTACACTTGCCTCAGACCAGCTCTCGTTAATGCCCCTGGACCAAGTAACGCTTTCATCACGCTCTGATTTCGTCTTGCTTCAGCGGGCCGACTCCTACTATAGAACAGTCAAGGATCACCTTAGTGGGTTCGTCGACCCACTCAACAGTCGCAAGCTATTTATTTATTTATTTTATTTAGAAAATACTGCAGGCCTTATAGGGGCCCTTGCAGGAGGGGCAGAGGTACAGAAAAAACAACAACAACAAAAACAAGGAAATGCAAGAGTACGTGAGTAGCAAAACAAAAATAAAAATTAATTACAATGGAATGAATGCAGGAAAATAAAAAACAACAATTTCAGAAGCACTGCACCCAAAACAAGATAAACAAAAAGCAACCATTTTTCAACTGTCGCATGTTCAGCTGTCAACACATTCAATGCTTTCAGGGTTAATAAGAAGCGATATGGGTAAGTCATTCCATTCGGCTATAGTGCGAGGAAACAAGGAATATTTAAAGGTGTTGGTCCCGGCAAAATACGGAGTTAATGACTGGGCATGCCGGTGCCTTGTAAGTCGCCCTGCTAGCGGTTGTATGTATTGTTGCGGATTAAGAGATAGCTGATTATTCTGAAGCAGATAGAGGAACTTAATCCTTTGAATTTTCCGTCGCAATTTTAGTGTTTGTATATTATTCATTTGCATTAAGTTTCAGGGAGAGTCAGTTGGACGGTATTTAGAAAATATAAAGCGTACAGCTTTTCGCTGAATTTTTTCTAATGCATCGATGCTGCGTTTCGTGTACGGGTCCCAAACAATTGCCGCATATTCTAGTGTAGGCCTTATAATACAGTTGTAAGCCAACAGCTTGGTTTCCGGAGGTGCCATTTTTAATTTATGCCTGAGCAGACCAAGTTTTCTTAAAGCTGAAAGACATGTAGTAGAGATATGCTTGTTCCAGGAAAGATCATGCGTTATGATAACGCCCAGGTACCTATATTCCTCGACTTCGGATAAGGGTTGAGAGGCAAGATCACAAGTAAACCAGCTTCAACATGCCAGCTTCAACAATTCCGCCTTCAAGATGGTGTGCTACGCCGCTACGTTTACCATCTGAGAAGTAACCGGGGGGTCCTAGTCCTACCTCGCTGCCTTCACCTTCGAGTATTAGAGGTACTTCACGACGACGTATGGGCTGGCCACTTCGGCTTCCACAAGACCTACGACCGCATCGAAACCCGCTGCTTCAAGCCTGGCCTATCCACAACACTGGCCAAATATGTTGCCTCTTGTGCATCATGTCAGCGCCGCAAATGCTCGACATCCCCTCCTGCCGGTTTACTACAATTTCTCCCTTGACCGGAGGCACCTTTTGAATTCGTTGGTATTGATTTATATGGTCCATTGCCTTTGACACCCTCCGGACACCGTTGGATTGTGTGAGGATGCACGACTCTCACGCATCCCCTGATGTTGTTTTCCCCGCATGGCTCCCATCTCCTGTATTCCGGCTTTGCCTCGTAGCTTTACGGCGGCGGAGTTGCAGCGTATTACGAGAGATGGCGCTAGTGTTGCACTGCTGACGCGACCTGACGGCGGGGGGTTACGCGGGCGCAAAAGGGAGAAGGCTGTTCCTCTTCGGGTTGGGGTCGGTAAGCGATGTGGACGTCCCGTGCGTGCACCTATCCACGCTTCACGAGACCGTCTCGCATGGCTAGGAGCGGGGCACTGGTATGGACGAACACGGATCGTTCGAACATGCCACCATTCGCATGACCGTACACGTGAACGACTAGGCGATGGTGTCGTAGCATGGGGCAAACATATTCGCTCGCTATCTGATCGCAGTGAGTCTGACTTCCTTGACTTCCCATGTGAATGTTCTATGCATAGTAATTTGGCTAGCGTGTATTAGTGTATGAAAGGTGCAATAAATGCCCTTTTGATAGTTTGCACTACTGTGTTGTCATTCCTTTGTTCTCAAGAGCACGTATGAGACCCCACAATTGTAATTTCGGTCGACTATTCAACAATGCCGAGACTGCACCTCTTCAATCCGGCACCGCTTCTGAAGTTGCTGACTTTTTCTTGCGCTCCATCGTCTTGCGCCACGGGGCTCCTCGTGTTCTTCTGGGTGACCGCGGCAAGGCGTTTATTTCTGAAATTCTCGAGGAAGTTCTTTGGGCCACTGATACTGTGCACAAATCTACTTTTACCTTTCATCCGCAAACCAACGGCCTTACTCAGCGCTACCACCGTACGCTGTGATTTCCACGCAAGTCTATCCTGACCACACTGACAGGGATAAAATTCTTCCTTTTGTGACATTTGCATATAACACTGCTATTCAACGGACGGTTACAGCCTTTTTTCCTTGTGTATGAATGACCTCCTTCTTCCGTATTCGACAGAATTCTTTTAAGCACCTTCTTCGCCTAACGCATCCCTTCCAGAAGAGTTTACTGCCCGAGTTGCACATTGCCGTCAAATCGCCCGGCGAAGCACGGAAGCTACCCAAGCCGAGAGGAAACGTCACTGCAACATCAAACGCCACAATGTCAGTTTTCACCCGGGAGACCAAGTCCTGCTTTGGACTCTATTCCGAACTCCAGGCCTCTGTGAGAAGTTCCTTCAATGCTACATTGGCCCATACACCATTGTGCAACAAACTTCTGCAGTGAACTATCTCGTCGCCCCAGTACACTCCGTCACTGACCACGGTCGCCGAGATGCAGAAATTGTTCACGTCTCGAGGATGAAGCCCTTCACTCCCCGTTTGAAGTTCTGACGTGCCTCGCCCGCGCTGGTCTTCAGCTGAACACCAAGAAGTGCCGTTTCACCAGCAAAGCCATAAAGATCCTGGGTCATGTCGTGAGCAGGGATGGCATTCAGCAGGACCCTGACAAGATTGCTGCAGTCCTTCGCTTTCTTCGTCCTAAAGTACTGCTTTTGTTTTATCTGAATTTATAACTAAATAATTTTTACTCGTCCTAGCAAGAAGAGATAATGTTTCGTTCGTCATTTCTTCTATACTCTTCAAGTGCATATGAAAACTGGACACCATTTGAAAGAAAATTTACAAATGCCCCATAACTCATCATCAGCCTATATTTTATGTCCACTGCAGGACGAAGGCCTCTCCCTGCGATCTCCAATTACCCCTGCCTTGTGCTAGCTGATTCCAACTTGTGCCTGCAAATTTCCTAACTTCATCATCCCATCTGGTTTCTTTGCCGACCTCGACTGCGCTTCCCTTCTCTTGGTATCCATTCTGTAACCCTAATGGTCCACTGGTTATCCATCCTACGCATTACATGGCCAGCCCAGCTCCATTTCTTCCGATTAATGTCAACTAGAATATCGGCTATCCCCATTTGTTCTCTGATCCACACCGCTCTCTTCCTGTCTCTTAACGTTAGTCCTAAGATTTTTCGTTCAATTGCTCTTTGTGCGGTCCTTAACTTGTTCTCGAGCTTCTTTGTTAACTTCCAAGTTTCTGCCCCATATGTTAGCACCGGTAGAATGCAATGATTGTACACTTTTGTACACGACAGTGGTAAGCTCCCAGTCAGGATTTGGCAATGCCTGCTGTATGCACTTCAACCCAATTTTATTCTTCTGTAAATTTCCTTCTCATGATCAGTGTTAGTGATTGACCTACATAAATGTACTCCTTTGGAGACTCTACTAGAGGTAGTGTGCCAATCGCACTCCCTGCAACAGCTCCAAAAAACAGATTTCGAAGGCCTTGTGTTTTGCAAGCAGCGGAAGCAAATCTAGGAGCTGAAACCAAATAGTAGCCACAATATGGGCAGTGGACCTCTTCGTCTTGTCGACGTTTTATAAGCAACGCTCACTGACTGAAATCACTACCTCGAACTGTCAGGGCCGGATAGTTGAAGATGCCCATTGAGTTTCTCTATAGGTGGCGTACACGAGCGTAACAGGAATCAACTAATCTTAAAAGCTATGCTTTTGTGTGCTGCATTGGACGGAGGGGATGTCCTAATCCCACCTCCAATGACGGTTACCTCGATAGTGAATCTCTTGGCGCCAGAAGCGACTGCAGCAACATGTCGTGGCAGCCATGACATTACAGGTGTCGAGAGTTTCCTAAAGGCATGAATCAAGATGATGGAAAGATTACCTATTGTATTGGTAAAAACAAACCATGTATTTCTCATTAAACATATTTGCATTTTTAGTTCTTCACTAAAAGTTGCAAGAAATGACCTTCGGCAGCCCCACACGGTTAGAACATGAAGCATAAGTGGCATATCACGTGACCTTCTATCAGTGCACGCGGTTCCTGGTCTTTTTATTTGTATTGAAAGGCAGTACACTTTCAATCTGCGGATAGGCCTTCGTTTGCAGCGAGTAGAAAAGTGGCGCTGCTTTCGTTTTCGACTAGTTGGCTTGGCTCGTCTATGAACAGCATAATGACAACGTGGGCCAGCCAGCCATGACGTAGGCGTGTACTTGGGGAATAACGCGGTTCAAATATCAGAAACGTCAGTACAACAATGCAAACTTATTGTACCAGCTTTTTATATTCAAAAGTGGTTGAAAAGGTCAAAATATAGGTGGTTAACCACACTAGCACTAGTTGCACTCACTCCTGTGAAAGCAGAACGATAGGCCACTTTCACAATTTGCGAGGCAGGCTATCGGCATCACTTTCACTTCTCAGTGTCGCTGGAGGAGGGACTCTTTCTTTTTTAGAGGCTGCTAAGATCGAAAACTTCTGCTTGCAAAATGTCCACGTGCTTTTGAAAGTAACCGCTGGAGGTGTAAACACTACCGAGGGTGAGCTTTGCTTTGCGCCATAAAAACTAGGTCCTTAAAAATCGGTTGTCAGTCCCTTTAAAGGCACTTGCGACTGCATGCCAGGGAGAGTAGAACGTGTGTGATGTCATACAGTTTGCACGGGAATGTTTGGAGAGAAGTCATAGTGGTGCAAGGATGGCGTGCAGTAAGTTTATTGTACCGAAACTGGCGACACCGCTTCGACTATCAGAAAGCATGCAAGTGTGCTGCAGAAATTATCAGAAAATGTCAGGTAGTCATTATGGTAAATTATGATACAATAAAATACAATAACGCTTGTTTTGTTCAGTTATTCTCATTTGGCATCAGTGCAGCAGGAAACCACAGTGCGTTCTCGCCTTTTCTTCTTCATTTCACCTCAAAAATTGACAATGGTCGGTTTGTTGTACCGTGGCTACTTTTTTGGCTACCCAATAAAGTTTAACCACATTTATCAGCTTTCTGGGCTACTTTTTGGATATTTTAGGCCACTTTTTCTCCCAAAGACCTGACAACCCTGGCAACTACTGCGAGCAGGTGTGACAAGTTGATCTGCATGCTCGCACGTGGGTAGAAAGTTCTCTACTGCACATATCTGTGTGTGCGAACAATGAACACGCGTATTTGATGCAATCAGCATGCCTTCCAGTGGTTAATCGCCCGATCGTCACATGTGCTTCCATGCTTTCTACATGTGCTGCTTTTGGTGTTCCCTCTGATCGTCTAGCGTTAATCTTTTGATAGGTGTCATTGATCTGATTAAACCTTGTACCGATAGACATTGCAAGCCGTGGGAACGCTGCGCACAACAAGGCACCAACCACGGCGGGCTCATTCACCAACGGTACCGATAGTTAAAGAAATTTTATATTTGAGAACAAGTTAAGGACTGCACAAAGAGTGGTGGAACTAAAAATGATAGGCCTAACATTAAGAGACAGGCAGAGAGCGGTGTGGATCAGAGAACAAACGGGGATAACCGATATTCGAGTTGACATTAAGCGGAAAAATGGAGCTGGGCAGGCCATGTAATGTGTAGGATGGATAACCAGTGGACCATCAGAGTTACAGAATGGATACCAAGAGAAGGGAAGTGCAGTCGAGGACGGCAGAAAACTAGGTGGGGTGATGAAATTAGGAAATTTGCAGGCTCAAGTTGAGATTAGCTAGCGCAAGACAGGGGTAATTGGAGACCACATGGAGAGGCCTTCGTCCTGCAGTGGAATTAAATATATCCTGCAGATGATGATATTTCAGAAATTGAATATTAGATATGCGATTTGCAAATGAAATTAATCGAACAATCTCGAACGTTGTCGACGCGTGAACAAGCACGGCTGCATGTCTGAGTTGGCAGTGTCCAGCAGTGTTGGCAATGCACGGAACTGCAGCATAACAAAACACAGGGACAACACAAAGAAATGACCAGGACAGCGCTCGCCCTGGTCGTTTCTTTATGTTATTCCTGTTTTATTGTGCTGCAGTTTGTGGGAATCCTCGGGTCCCATAACCGCCACACGGGCAGCGAACATCACGTCAAGCGCATGCGTGCCAGGGAGAGTTGGGAGAGGGGAAACTTTCCTTCCGCGGGCGGCGCGCAGGAATCGCAAGCGCTATCAGCGCCACCGGGTGGGTCACGTGAGATCCCGCTGATATCGCCCGGGTCTCTTTGGTCCCCGGCAAGCGGCGATGGCGGAAGTCTCCGCCGCCGCTCCCGATTCCCGCACGTGGTTAGTCAACCGCGTTCTTGCCGCGGCAAACGCCGCGGCCCCCCCGTATTCCCCAGTTGGTAAGTCGGAAGCCCTTCTTTACCTAGTGTATTATTCTCTTCAAGGGAACCCTCAGCGATGTCAACTATATAGCTAGCTGGCCAGCTTGAAGTGTTAGTTGCAGTCGTAATAAATGCTTTCCGAGTGTACACGTGGTTGTCGTCTATTGTTTCCTCGAGCTTGTACCGGACCGCGGTTGATGCGCAGGCATGCGCCAACCGCGGGGCTCGGTGTGTCGAGGCAGAGGGCCGTTGGCATCCCCCCCATATCCCGACATTTTGGCGTTCCCAACGTGGGGCAAGCTCTTGGAAAACGGGACGACGATCTCTCCGTACCAGCGTTAGGCCTCAGCCGAAGGCATGATTGCTAGCTAGATCTGTGTGTGCTTTCTTGAGGGCAAGTTAACGCTGCGCCAGTGTCGCTGAACTCGTGTAGACGCTGAGATTTGCAGCAAGTTTTCTTTTAAGAGTACGCCCGAAGCGAGTGAGTGCAGCAGCCGGCGCGGTGGTCGATTTTCCCTGTACATATGTAAATAGCCTCCTTTCTGTATCTTTGGCTCTGGGAGCTGGGCGCCGGAAACGCTGGCTAGGACGTCAGCGGGGCGCAGTCCCAGGAGTCTGCTCGGAAGCTGTGTGTTGAGCAGCGAGCGGGGACCACTTAGCTAGGCCTGCATCTCCTCGCGGCGGCTCATTAGAACCCTTTATGGGTCTTTTGTGGCATCGGCCCCTCCCTGTTCGTGGCCCGATGCAGCAGCACATGGCAGCCACAGTGAGGGAGGCCCACCATCATACACTCCCACGAGGATGCATCGGTGCGAGGTTCATCGTGCCGGCGCGCGCGCCGCTTCGAGAAAGTCCTGACCCGCTGTTCCCGGGTGGACATTGCGGCGCGCATCTTGAGGGCAAGCCATCGTCAGCCCCCGTCATCGTCAACCACTATAACAGCTGCCATATCTGGGCGGCCACCACACAGGACTGCGCTGCCTATCAACGTGGATTCTGCCATTTCCTGCCGGAGTTTACCATCGCATCTGCCCGGATAATTTGTCGTAGCTGTCGTCCCAGCGATTTCTCCGCCGTAGGGCAATATTTAAGGCTGGAGGGATGTGGGAATCCTCGGGTCCCATAACCGCCGCACGGGCAGCGAACATCACGTCAAGCGCATGCGTGCCAGGGAGAGTTGGGAGAGGGGAAACTTTCCTTCCGCGGGCGGCGCACGGGAATCGCAAGCGCTATCAGCGCCACCGGGTGGGTCACGTGAGATCCCGCTGATATCGCCCGGGTCTCTTTGGTCCCCGGCAAGCGGTGATGGCGGAAGTCTCCGCCGCCGCTCCCGATTCCCGCACGTGGTTAGTCAACCGCGTTCTTGCCGCGGCAAATGCCGCGGCCCCCCCGTATTCCCCAGTTGGTAAGTCGGAAGCGCTTCTTTACCTAGTGTATTATTCTCTTCAAGGGAACCCTCAGCGATGTCAACTATATAGCTAGCTGGCCAGCTCGAAGTGTTAGTTGCAGTCGTAATAAATGCTTTCCGAGTGTACACGTGGTTGTCGTCTATTGTTTCCTCGAGCTTGTACCGGACCGCAGTTGATGCGCAGGCATGCGCCAACCGCGGGGCTCGGTGTGTCGAGGCAGAGGGCCGTTGGCATCCCCCCCATATCCCGACAAGTTCTGTAATAATGTACCAACACACCACTTTAACTTACGTCCCATCTCGTACGATGACTGACGTGAAACCCAACGATGAATGTGAGAGAAGTCTTATGTGCTCGCATGCAGACTGATCCCCGAACTGTGTGTATGATTTCAATGCACTGTTTGTCTCTATGGGGAGTTTGCCAAGACAACACTAATACAGATCTTAAATGTGGAAAATTGCAAAATCGAGTGACCGGGGTTCTGCTGTACCTGCAAATATAAGCCCAGTCAAGATACATGCCATCCCATACTCGGGAGGGTAGGCAAAAAAAAAAAAAAAGCTTTGCTTTAGAATCGAAAAGCGCCTCAGACAGGATTAAGTAAATACAATAGACGCGGCAGCCACCTTTAACTTGTGGTGTCTGAAGCGCTGTTTGATTTCCTTCTAAGAATGCACACATCAGCCCAGTTCAGTGCACTCATGCAGTTTGCTTTAAAAGGTAGCATTAGCGCTCTGTCTACAGTCTTGTAAAAAGCTTTACCCGATGAAAGTCATACTTCGTGCACATGTGCAAAAAATGCTAACCTGTATGATAATGATGCTTGCTCCCTGTACAAAGATTTTCAGAGATTGCTTATTGCATATTATGAGCATTGTTGCCTAGTAAATACTACCTAAAATTGACTTGTGAGCTAAGCCATGCTGGGTGCTCTTACAAGCACAAGAAAAACCTCGAAAATACTTTTCCTTGAAGTAAGCAAACCGTGTCATGTCACCACAAGCCTGGCACTACAAGGAGGACCAACAGACGAGTGCAGTGTGCACAGCTTTTGCAAAAGAGGGGGCCGCAACCACAAAAAAGGTGGGAGAGGCAGCAGAGAAAAAAGGATGGCTAGGGTCCAGGCACAAAACAATGCTCAGGAAGACCATGCACCTAAGGCTGGCACACATGTGAAGGCCTACAATGGCTTTTGATGCTATACCTGAGTTTCACGAGAGGCTGCGACACGAACCAATGGCACCAGCGACATGGGAACCAAAGGGCTACTTTTCATGCTGACATGAAGCCAATATCATTTACAGCCCAGTCGTGTTTCTGCAGCCCGCTGGTGCCATCTCATGTCCCTACTAAAGCTGTGCCCAAGAGAGAAAGCGCAAAGCACACCTGTTTCCATGGACGTGCGAGGAGCAGAAGGCAAAGCTGTAGTGGATGAGCGTGGGGTCAATCATGAGGCCCTTCTCGGCACGTGTGAGCAGGTCCTGCAGGTAGCACAGGTGACGAAAGCAGCTGCGCACACAGTAGCGTGCTGCGTACTCGTCCAGCACAAACACCTGACCGGGACTGAACCAACCCTGCAGAAAAAGGTGGCACTGTCGCTAGTGAAGTGAGAGATGAGGGAGGAGCACCTACCAGCGAGCAGTATGGGTCAGCCAGTCGATAATCGAGGGTCAATGTCTGCAGCATGCGGAACAGGCAGTGATGGTCAAAGCGGTTAGGATCAGCCGAGATGAACTCGTCCATGCCATGCTTCCGGGCACGCTCGGTGTCTGCACGGGGAGGGGGGGCATAGAGACGGGTCAGGCCAGACACCACAGCAGTAGCCCGAGGAAAAAAAAAAAAAAACAGAAAAAAAAAACACTTGCCGCCCTGCATACGCGAGATGGTGGAGTTCTTGCTGGCCAGTGGCTGGATGAGGGGCGTCGGCTTATGCGACTGGCCAGTCGCCCGGTACATGGCCATCACCCAAAGGTGGCACTCGTTCTCGTCCTCGCTCGCAAAGGCCACACTGTCCCCCTCCCGCACGGCGTTAAAGAAGAAGCGGCCACCCTCCATCTCTGCACAGGTGCATCAAAGATTGGTGGTCACACCCCTCTTCATAGTGGCCCGTGTACTTGTTCATCTTGCACCAGTGCACGCTTTTCACCGGCTAAGAAATGTTAAACGTTATCACTCGGTGCAGGACACGCCTGCATGTATCAGAAGTTTCTCGAACGTTATTGATGCTTCTATCCGTTGTCCATTGTCACCACACTTATGTAATATGATTGTATGAGCGACGCGAATTGTGTAGTATTTTCTGGAATACACGCGGGCGCCAGGGATTACTCTGGAACTTTCGATGACTCATGTATAAAAGCCGACGCGTCTCGCCACTTATCAGTTTTTTATCGACGATTGTGCTCGCCGCTCTTGTTGTAAAGTGAGTTACTTTCTTTGCTGAGCACAGGATCGCCCAATAAAAAATCAGTTTCATCATTCACAGTTTTAGCACTGTTTTCGGCACCGCCACTACTACGTGACAATAGGGTTGGCTTCAGAAAGAAACATGTTACGTGCAAAATGGACATCACACAGAGAAGAGGACAAACACACAAAGCACTGTGCTGCGTTTGTCGTCTTCTCCTTGGATGTTTACTAGTGAAGATCAGCAACTAGCCTATTTTGTCATAGCGTTGCTGCCCGAGCTCTGAACAAATCAAGTGAAGCTGTTGTATGGTGTGCGTGTCCTTAGGCAAGAAAGAACCCAAGCACTTTTGTGTGGAGACGAAGGTGCACTGAGCAAAATTCGCACACTACTGGTGCATCACACATGACGCACAAGATGACGACTTGTTGTTAGTATGGTTGGTTCAAAGAAAGTGCAACAAAGGGGGGGCTTTCCTCAAATGACAAGGTTATGTTTAGAGGACTGAAGAACACCGAGTGAAAAGCTCCCCACCTGTGAGTGTCTCCGTGTAGTCCACTGTGTAGCCATCCAGCTGAAGCAGCTCCGTGGGCACCGATGTTTTTTCCCTGAAGCTGCACATGGCAAACGTGTACTGCGACACCTGAAAACACAGGAAATTTGTTTAAAGCACACACTCTATTATGCTCGAAATTATGCACTAAAAGGAAATATGCTTAAGCATTTGTTACTCCTGCTGTGCATTGCACTACGGCGCAATCATACATGACATCATGAGGTCTGTGAAGGAACAATGCCATCTGTTGCTTCAGGTTTCAAACAATATATGCTTCTTCATGATATGGAAGCACAACATTTCTCAGTACTGGTTGGCAGATATGCAAATACAGTCAGCTTCCATTAATGTGACCCTGGCTGAACCAACCGAACTGATCAAACCATCCAGCGGGTTAAATTAAACCAGATGCAAAAAAAAAAAGCACGCCACAGCAGACTGATGATTCGTTTGACAGTTATCTGCCTAATTCTAGCACACCCCTGAATCAAACAAATGGATGTTTCAGCCAAGTAATCAGGCTAAAGAATGCAGGATACGAAAAACATAAGCTGTGTAGATCAGCCTATAAGTTGGTTTGTTATCTGTGCAATGGCTTTTAGAAGGAGCCTAACATTATAAGAGAATGACAGCAGGAAAAAAATTGTGTCCATAACATATGTGCACAAGATTCTGCATAACCTAAAAAAAACATGGGCAGCAGGTAAAGTCTAGAAGAAGTTTTTTCAGCACCTAACAAGCTCAGTAAAATATGTGCTGGGCTGGATTGTAGAGTTTCATGAACTATTAAAGTAAATAGATTTAATTAAGTGCACGGTAAAGCATACGGCTAGCGTTTTTCAAGTTTAGATCTTCCATTGTATGATGTTTGCCCCTATCTTGTGAAAAAGTATACATTGGGGGTCGGTGTGTGAACACAGGATTTTGGAACACAAAATGTCACTAGGGGGAAACATTCATTCCCATATTAAAGGGCACTGTTCACAATGTGGGAACTTGCTCCTTTTCAATTACACTACAGTTCTTTCTCACCATAAAAAACAGCTGACCGGCGAAATAGTCCACATTAACAAAAGAAAAGAGTTGTATCAGCCAACCATCTGTTCTACTGAGCCATCGTGAGGTTACCTTTTTGGAAGAGCCCTACAATAAATTTGTTAATAATGAAAATAAATGTGTTAGGTTTGCAACAAATAGAGCACACCATGTTAGATATGTTGCCTAACTTTGACGCTCGAGTGTGCGCAGGAATATAAATATATAAGTGCTTCTAATCATATTTTGTATATCTTTAATGCTTGAGGGTGTACATGAAGTGTTTGTTCTGAAGTAAAGTAGTTGTGCGTCCTCTTCGCTTTGTCTTGGTCACCCACATGGTGCGATCCCACCTTTTCACATTACTGACTTCATTTCTTAAAAAGAAAAATCGGCAATTAAGGGTCTAATATGTGTTGCACAATGGCAGTTTTCTAAAAACATCTTCGCCACACGGTCTCTTAAAGGGACACTAAAGGCAAATATTAAGTCAACGTGGAATGTTAAAATACAATCACAGATACCTCGAAACGGTTGTCTCGTGCCAAGAAAAGACTTAAGGAAAAATTGCGTCTGAAGCGTCCGTGTACCTATAGCGCCATTCAAATTGCCTGCCTTCCCGAGCAAGGAGTGGTGTCGTCATGCGTCTCATAGTAAAGTGATGTGCCGCCGGTGAGAAAGCGCCGCTCGCAGATGTATGACTTTTTTGCAGAAAACACAGACGCGCAGCCAGAAACGGCCAAGAAGAGCTGACGGCAGTGCGAAAGGGAAGGAAAAGCGTGCGCCACATTGTCAACGCTCGTCGCAATTGACCTCGTCGCAATTGACCTGAAAAGCGTGCGCCACATTGTCGATGACCGTCGACGCTCGTCGCAATTGACCTTGTTGACAACATTGACAATGACATATTGGCTCGCGACGCTGGGCTCGATTTCAGCGACTTAAGCTCCGATGAGCGTGACATGTTGCTGAGGGCTCGCGCTGCCGGCATCGTTGCGTACTAAGACGGCGGCCTCAACACCGGCTCTTCCGAGCGCGAAATTAAGCAGCGCGGACTCCAGCATTGCGACGTCGGGCGACGAAGCTGGTCACCGTTTGGACGTGCTGTCGCGCGGACCGTTTGGAAAGGAAGCATTGGTTCGGGCATCGCGCGACATCACATGGACGTGGCATTCTGTGCTGCTTGCAATTTCAAGTGCGAGTTTAGCGAGCCAGTAACACCAGCGCAGCACTACGCAATATAGGAACTACTGAAACTCAAAAGTGCGTGGCACAGAGTCGTGCGCAAAACATTGTCTAGTTCACTTTAGCGAAAATGAAACCTTTACACTACCCATGTCATTATCAAGGGTAACGCCAAAAAGTTCTATTTTTTAAGAATCTAATAGAAGTAGACAAGTAGCATTTTCTTCCGTCTCATAATCCAATGAAATTATGTTTTTAATTCGAGTGGTTGAGTACTAGTGACATTTTTTTTTAGGAGTGCCTTCGTCATCAGCTAAGTACCTGAATGTCCTTGGGGAGTCTCTTATCGTGTCCTACATTTACCTCAATTTCTCGATTACTAAAGCTTTGTTCGCGATTATATTGTCACGAAGTTAGCAGTCGACGCCTTGGCAAAACGGTGTTCTTTTTAGTCAAGGCTGACACTCGGGGAGCGCGCGTTCCAGAACACACTTTGTCGTTCTCGTTGCAGCGGCCGGCGGCCGCAGGTGCCAGCCTATCTCGCATCATTTCTCCCCTTTCGAAAGCGACCGGTCGGCTGGGTAAAATAAAGTGCATAAGGTGGTAGGACAACTCTAATAGCAAATGTGGTCACAAAAACTAAGGATAACCACAACACTGCGTAGGACGGCAAAGGGTTTCAAAGTTGCACTTCACTCGCGGGTGTAGTACGGCTTCATCCGTACTACGTGTACACCTTCGGGGCGGGGACGTCGTCGACTCAAGCGAGGATCAACGCTTTGGGGCAGGACCTCGTAATTCACATCACTAAGCCAGTGCACAACCTCATGTGGTCCGAAGTATCGTCACAATAGTTTCTCTGAGAGCCCACGGTGATGGACAGGTGTCCACACTCACACGTGATCGCAGGAGTTGTACTGGACATTCCGTCGGCTCTGGTTGTAACGACGGGCATCGGTACTCTGCTGACTGCGGATGCGGTTCCGAGCAAGCTGGCGAGCTTCCTCTGCTTTCTGGATAAAGTCATCAGCGCCCTCGCTTGTCGTGGTGCCGTCGCCTACTGGAAGCATGGCGTCTAAAGGTGTCGTGACACGAAGTCCACAGACAAGTTCAAATGGGGTGAGCTGGGTGGTCTCCTGCTGAGCTGTATTATAGGCAAATGTCACGTATCGCAAAATTTTGTCCCATGTCTTGTGCTCTACATCAACATACATCGAGAGCATATGGGCCAGTGTTCTGTTAAGGCGCTCTGTCAATCCGTTAGTTTGGGGGTTATAAGCCGTGGTTTTCCGATGGTTGCTGTGCGTCAGCGTGACCACTCCTTGTATTAAATCTACAGTAAATGCTGCACCGTGATCAGTAATGAGGACAGCGGGTGCACCATGGCGCAGTACAATGTTGAGGACGAAAAACTTGGCGACTTCAGCAGCGGTTGCCCGGGGTACAGCTTTGGTCTCGGCGTAACGGGTTAGGTAGTCAGTTGCGACGATTATCCATTTGTTTTCCGAAGATGACGTGGGAAGCGGACCTAGGAGATCCATGCCCACTTGTTGGAACGGTGCTGGAGGTGGGTCCAGAGGTTGGAGCAGACCGGCGGGCTTGACGGGTGGTACTTTACGCCTCTGGCAGTCACGACAGGTGTTCACATAGTGCTGAACAGACGAAAATAGCCGTGGCCAGTAGTATCGCTGGCGTATGCGCACTCGTGTTCTGGTGAAGCCTAAGTGTCCGACACAGGGGTCGTCGTGACATGCCTACAAAACTTCTTGGCGCAATACCGTAGGAACGACGAGAAGGAACGTTTCCTGACTGTTTTCAAAGTTTTTCTTGTAAAGTACATTGCTCCGCAGGCAGTACGATGTCAGTCCTCGTGACAGCGGGCATGGGACAACAACGTCAGCTCCTTGAAGATACTGGATAAGAGCAAGCAGGTCTGTGTTGGCACGTTGTAGGTCAGCCATCCTCACCGTGTCATTGACACCAAGAAATGGTAAATCTTGCTCCAAATCTGATGATGTCAATGGAATCGGAGCACGTGACAGGCAGTCAGCGTCGCTGTGCTTTCGTCCAGATCGGTAGACGACAGTTATGTCATACTCCTGTAGGCACAGACTCCAACGAGTGAGGCGGCCTCATGGATCCCTGAGATTGGCAAGCCAACAAAGTGAATGGTGGTCGCTGACCGCTCGAAATGGCCGGCCATACAGGTAGGGTCGAAATTTACTGATGGCCCAAACGACTGCTAAACACTCCTTTTCAGTGGTCGAGTAGTTAGCCTCTGCCTTTGTGAGACTACGGCTCACATAAGCGATTACACGTTCCGTCCCGTCTTGCCACTGAACAAGAACGGCTCCGAGACCAATGTTGCTGGCTTCCATGTGAATTTCAGTTTCAGCATCATAATAAAATGCGCGAGCACCGGAGCTATTTGCAGTCGTTTGCATAATTCTGTGAACGCCTGTTCTTGTTCTTCCGTCCACAGAAAGGCCACATTGCGGTGTGTTAATCTCGTCAAAGGCTCAGCGATTTTTGAGAAACCTTCAACGAAACGACGGTAGTAGGCGCAGAGTCCTAAAAACCTCTGAACAGCCTTCTTATCTGTAGGACGAGGGAACTCAGCAACGGCAGCCAACTTCTCAGGATCTGGCCGAACGCCCTGGGGGCTGACCACGTGTCCCAGAAACTTGAGTTCCTGAAAACCAAAGTGGCATTTTTCAGGCTTGATGGTGAGGTTTGCCTTGCGGATAGCATCAAGAACACTCTTCAGACAACACAACGATGTTGTCCAGGTAGACGAGGCACGTCTGCCACTTCAGTTCAGCGAGTACAGTGTCCATCATTCGCTGGAATGTGGCGGGAGCGGAACACAGGCCGAATGGGAGGACTTTAAACTCGTATAGCCTGTCAGGTGTCACGAATGCAGTCTTCTCCCGGTCGCGCTCGTCGACTTCGATCTGCCAGTACCCTGACTTAGGATCTAATGAGGTAAAGAACTGGGCATGATGTAGACGGTCCAAGGCATCGTCAATCCTTGGCAGGGGCTAAACATCGCGCTTGGTGACTTTGTTAAGCCATCTGTAGTCGACACAGAAACGTAGTGTATTGTCCTTTTTTACCAGAACGACGGGGGACGCCCATGGGTTTGTCGAAGGCTGAATCACGTCATTGTTCAGCATTTCTTTAACCTGGCGTTTAATCGCCTCTCTTTCCATTGGCGACACGCGATATGGATGCTGACAAACTGGGGGCGCCGATTCCTCTGAGAAAATACGGTGTTTCGAAACGGAGGTGCGCTAAACTTTAGATTCTGTAGAGAAGCAGCTAGAGAATTCGTTCACGAGGCCTAATAGTCGTTGCTTCTGTTGTTCCAACAAACCGGCATTATTGTGAATGCGGCTGCTAAGCGTGGTAGCATCTGTCAGGTCCGGTGAAGTCACCTCTACAGTGCCGACGTCGGAGAAGTCCGCAATTTTGTTGAGAAAGGTGACAGCCATGCCTTGAGGGACGTGCTGAAACTTGTTGCTGAAGTTCGTCAGAAGAACTAGGGACCATTTGCTCTGCAACTGAACAAGGCCTCGAGCTATGCAGATATACCGT
The DNA here is from genome assembly GCF_013339745.2 of Dermacentor silvarum. NCBI lineage: Eukaryota > Metazoa > Arthropoda > Arachnida > Ixodida > Ixodidae > Dermacentor > Dermacentor silvarum. Next base: position 144,085,042 of record NC_051163.1, on the reverse strand, counting down.
TCGAGCAGCAACGGAATGTTTGCCTCGGCAATGCCGTCTTATGACAACATGGGCAACAATGACAATCTTATTACTCTTGTGCCTTGAAGCGCTGCAAAACATACAACCGGTAAAAGATTGTAAGACCGAAGCTACAGCCATGGCTGCATTGAAGAAGGTAAACGAAGGAACGGCATAAAGACAGCAATATTCAATGACATGGAAGTACCTACTGAAGACAATATTGTGTCTAAAACCGGTAGTACAGCTAATTCACAAATTCCCGAAAAACTTTGTTATAAAGAGGATTTCGTTATATGCAGGTTCGGCACAAAAATTGGAAAAAGAAACGCTTACCATATGTACTATCGCTCAAGATTTACCCCCAATACACTAAAGTTGCGATGACGAAAAAAGTCTCAGTTTTGCCTGAAAGGCGAAGGTCTTTGCGATTGCGACAGCAAATTAGCAGGCAGCTATACAAAGTAAGGATAGTACAGTCAAACCTCGTTAACACGTACCCGCTTAATGCGTAATTGCGGTTTACGTAGTCGCGAAGATTCCCCCACCCAGCCCGCACTGAACCCCATCTATTGGCTGACCGCTTAAGCCGTAGTCGCTCATTGCCCAACAAACGGTTAGTGCTTACTATTTTTCTTGTTCTACACGCACAGGCACAAAATCGGCAAAATCTCATGTGCACAGACGTTCGATTCTCGAGTTGCGATGCCCGGAAGACAGTCGCCAGCGATAGTGAACTTACAACATGGCCACCATGACACATTTCCTGCTCGTACAGTTGTTGCCAATTGTCGCGCACAAAAGCATGGCCTTCGAGATGAGTTCCTGCTAACGCGGAGAAGCTGCCGGTAGGTGGTGCGAATTTGCTGTTGCCGTCAGAGTACTAACCGCGCTGAAGCACATTTCATTGAGAAGCGCATTTGTGCCGTCACCGTGGACGTCGCTTTGAGGTTCCGTGTAAAGTCGAAACACGGCAACATCGTTGCCGCGCGTCGTACGCTGTGTGTGTGAGTGAAAGCTTGCGGGGGTCAGCCGACTCAATCTCGCGCGCGCGAGGGAGAAGGGGGGCGGAAGTGCGCTTCCGCGCTAGGCAAGGCAGGGGAGGCGAGAAAGAGAGGCGTTTGCTTCGGTGGCGGCCACCGTATCTTGAAAGTGTCTGCGATGTGGAAAAAGTGTGCACCCGCACGGGCTTATCTTCAAAGCGAACTGCAGACAAGGTCAATATCCCGTGTTTCTTCGTCGAAGCACTCATCCTTCGAATGTCACACCAGGTACTGGATGCGTGGACGCGTATCGTTTCGCACAAGCGCGAGGCGTCGGAAACGTAGTAGAGCGAGCGGCACGATGGCGTCGTAGCGTCATATAGTGTCACCTAGTGTCAAGTTAGTGAAGTGAAGCGCAGAGACTTGCGCAGTAACCAGAGAGAGACGTAGCCAGCACGTTGAAAAAAAAAATACACGTTTTTTTTTTTTTTTCCTTCAGCAACATCAACAGGAAAAGGAGAGTGCCGGCTTGGCGGGCTGGGCCAGCTGCAACAAGCGGCGGGGTCATGTTTGAATGAAGGGAAGGGGAAAGGTCACGCCCGAGGCGGCAAGATCACCGGGTCGAGGGATGCAGGCCCGCTTCGCGCATGCTGGCACGCACGCACACGTGGACTCGCTCTCGCGCCGTGAATTCGAATGCGCCAAGCGCGCCGCCGCCGCTTCACATTCCAGCGCGGCGGAGAAGGTGCTTCCGGTTGCTGCTCGCGCAAAAATGACAAAATTTGGGGCGAAATCTCTAGGTTGTCGGCGGGAAAAATTCGTTATATCGAGGGGGTCTCCCGCTGCCACTTCGTTACGTAGAGGTTTCAAATATATGCGCTTCTATGGAGTCACGGCGGAGAATGCAAAAACTTCGTTATATCCAGGAATTCGTTATATGGAGGTTCAAAATTTAAATTATGGGGTTTTACGTGCCAAAACCACGATCTGATTATGAGGCACGCCGTAGTGGGGAACTCCGGAAATTTCGACCACCTGGGGTTCTTTAACGTGCACCTAAATCTAAGTACACGGGTGTTTTCGCATTTCACCCCCATCGAAATGCGGCCGCCGGGGCTATATGGAGGTTCGTTATAAGCAGGTTTAACTGTAACATGGTTAGAGACGTGTATGATGGAGCCGATGACAGCTATCAACTGATGTCATCATTTGGACTTTAGAGACGAGTCGAAAGCACAAGGACGGTATCTCTTGTAGCCACAGAGATACCGAAAGAACCTTCACACAGTGTCCAAGACACGAGAACGGATCAAATAGCAACACGCGGTTCAACAATGTCTCTGATGAACAGTGCAGGAGTTCACGAAGACCTCATTCCCACCCAAGAGTCACGGTGCCATCCAGGAACGGGAAAACATACTCATTGTATTGATGACCACGGAGGTGCATGCATGAACCGAAGCGAAATGAATTCCAGCCAGTACCGGTGCAGACAACAGGAGGCCCATCGTCACTGCGCAATCAACGTAGAAGAGCGTCTGTCCACAGCCCTATCCCCTGCTGTCAGAATGAAGTATTTAACCCTCAACGAATCCTACATGGCACAAACAACCAACGTCCGACCATTAAGACTACTACTGCTGCAGATATCCAGAAAAGCAAGAACAACGATGTAACCGAGATCGGATATCATCTGCACAAAATCAAAGCAGTGCAAAGACAGGCCAAGGTGTCCATTTCGCCGAGTGATTTGCCGACGCTGGACACCTCTTGACAACGTCCACATTGCTTCAAGGAAGATCAAGCAATGACCACAGAATACTAAGCGCCAGCTACTGACGTTCAACGTTGAGCAACGTCGTCTAACACCATTACGTGTGCACGCAAGAACTGACACTACGAAACAAAGTGCAACTGTGCATTCGGTAAGACAAGGACAAGGCACAGGCCCTGGTGAATACCGACAACAAAGCGAATTTACATGAACCAGTGAACAATGCCGCCTGTGCGAGGTTTCCTTCACCTTATCTGGCCTGCTGGAACTGATATGGTGCAACCAGACTGTCTCTGTTCCAAGGACACCAAAATAACCCTTCATGTCGCCGCGGGGAGTCTGTAGAAACTTCTTTCTCGCTCACCTGCTATCATCGTCGTCATCGTGATTGTTGTTCCATAAAAACGATATGTTTGCTCATTGACCGCTCTTCCTGTGTGGTCCTTCGCGGGTTTCTACAGCTTATCTGGAACGCTTTTTTGACCAACCGTGCCAGATCATGTTTTGAACGCTTGCTACGAGCCTGTTATGGTCTGTTTGATCTTCAATGTCTTAGGCTGTGAGCAACTCAACAATAGTAGAAAAAAAACACATTTGCTCTGCTTGTTCTTTTGTGTCAGATAATGAGAAACGTGACAACGTGTCAGCGCGTGCAATCGCTGCTACGGGCTTATGCATGATTACGTACCAGTAGTTAGCCAAAAATGTCAACCATCTATGCACTCTTGCTGTCGCAACAGCGCTCTCCTGCCTCATTGGGTCGAACAATACTGTCAGTTGCTGATGGCCCATTAAGACTTAAAAGGTTCTTTCATAGGTACCGGGCGGCCGTCGTAAGGTGCCAGCAATGTGCTGGTGAACAGCGCCGCTAACAACAGCAGTAAGAGCACTGACATGTAAAGCAGACGACGAGCCGAAGGCATACACGGCACTTCCAGTGATTTCGCACTGCAGCTTTCAAGGCCTGACGTACAAGAAAACGCGTTTTCTCGTGCCTTCTCTTGAAAAAGGTCACCACATTCATGGCATCAGCTATTATACAAAGTAGAAAATGAGTGCAAATTACGATGCAAGTGCACCCCGCAGACAGAGCTCACTGCTGCAAGCTACGACATGGAGCAGTTATATTCCAGATGTTATTTTGCTGTGCACGTTAACATTGTAGTGTATTTAATAATGTAAATGGGTGAATCAGCAGAAAAATTACGGACAGAAAAAGGATCTCCCTTTTTTGTTTCTTGCACTGCTTCGACGATTGCACATGTGTTGGCAAGTTCCCGTTCTCTGGCCGTTGCATTTCTATTTTTCTTTGCGATGCTTTGCCTATCTTAAAGGGACACCAAAGGCAATATTTCAATGTGGACTGTTAAAATATCATACCAGAAACCTCGAAACGGTTGTTTCGTGCCAAGAAAAGATTTATTCGAAGAGAAAATTGCGTGTGAAGCGTCCACGTACCTCTAACGCAATTCAAATCGCCCGCCCGAGCGAGGAGTGGTGACGTCATGGCCATATAGTGACGTGTCGCCGGTGAGCAAAACGGCGTCCGCAGACGGCGCTATGGCTTTTTTTTTTTCGGAAAGTACAAACGCGCGGCCAGAAACAGAGCCAAGACAGAGCCAACGGCAGTGCGAAAACGGAACTATGGTGGCTAACCACGATTGAGAAAGGTAAAGCGCACACCGAATTGTGAACACAGTGATCGTCGACGCTCGTCGCAATATACCAACTAGTTGACAACCCTGACGACACATTGGCTTGCGATGCTGGGCTCGATTTTAGCGATTGAAGCTCCGATGAGCGTGACATGCTGCTGAGGGCTTGTGCTGCCGGCGTCGTTGCGTACTACGACGGCGGCCTCGACCATAGACTCCTCTATAACTTATAGAGTTATAGAGGACGCTATGCCTCGACACTGGCTCTTCCAAGCGCGAAAGCAGCGAGGACTCCAGCAATGCGACGTCGGGCGACGAAGCTGGTCATCGTCTGGACGTGCTGTCGCGACTCTCACGCTGCTAGCAAATTCAAGTGCGAGTTTAGCAAGCCAGTAACACCAGCGCAGCACTACGTGCTAACAAAACTTCTGAAACCCGAAAGCGTGCGCGGCGCAGAGTCGAGCGAGAACGAAACCTTTTGACCGCCCGCGTCGCTATCAAGTGTAAAGTCAAAAAGGTTTTTTTTTTTCTAAGAATCTAATAGAAGTAGACAAGTAGCATTTTCTTCCATCTTATAATGCAACGAAACAATCTTTTTAATATGAGTGGTTGAGTACTGACATACTTTTTTTGAGGGGTGCCTTCATCATCAGGTAAGTACCGGAATGTCCCTGGGGAGTCTTTTATCGTGTCCTGCATTTACCTCAATTTCTCAATTACTAAAGCTCTGTTCGCGATTATATTGACGCCTTAGACGTTCTAGAGCATTGCTCTATCACTTAAACTTGACTTTTTATTTGACTTCAGTGTCCCTTTAACGTCACATAAACTAGCCCAATCATCAGTACTGGTCTATTTCACACAGCTTAACGCAAAGAGAGCACGTGTAAGGCCAACGTTGACGGTGAGTGTGAACACGCCACTGAATTTGTGTTCACTGTCAATGCAGATCACACAGGGTCATGTATCATATCCTGAGTTAAGAAGCCAAGGAAGGAAAATATACCCTAAAAGTCTAAGCCGGAAAAATGACTACAAATCTGAGTGTTTGTCTTCGGTGCCCAAAGCTCTGGAACCACGTTACACCTGCAGAGGCGAAGACACGCAATTCACATGGAACACGTACCTCTTGCGTGTGAAGGGCTGCTTTATGAATGTTCAGAAGTGTACAGTGCTCATGATAAAGACATATAGTACTTCGAGCGCACAAAAAATTGGCGGCCGCTGCTCTATCGCACCACCGGTGAGCACCGTGGGACCATATGCAGTCACAATGCATCACAAAGTCCCTTGATCGTGAAAGAAAGTAAGGTATGCAGACACGGACACAAGAGAAGAGAGCCAGACGACACAAACCCCGTTTGTGTTGTATGGTTCTGTTCTCTCGTGTCCGTGTCTGCACACCCTAACCTTCTTGCACAATGAATCCCTACCAACTAGCTCAACTTCCTGTAGTTCTAAAAAGTATCTCAGGCAGCCTCAAGGGCCCGTCTTTTTGCTGGGCAACAGTCCAGGGAACCAGGCGAGGTGGCCGCTTTCCCAGGCCACTGCCATGACCAGCCTGCTGCCCGAGGCGAGAGCAGTAGCGGAAGCTACTGCGCGGCTACCACGACTACGTCGGCTGCCGTCGCCGCTGCCGCCGTAGATCCCACGGTACTGTGGGTAGACCCACGTTGACGTCGCCCTACTGCCAGTCGACCCTTCGAGATCGGCATTGGCCTCTACGCGCAACGGGCTCCACGCAAAGGAAGCGTGTGGTGAGAGACAATTTATATAACAGATACTCTAGTAGCAGCTTCAGGACTGCACGTGTTAGTCAGCGTACATCTTTAAGTACCCGTCTATCGTCAAGCTTGTATTTTGTGTTGTTAATACAGATTCTGTGTTTGTGTGTACTCGAGTGGTCGATTGTGTTCCTTGGCGAGTTGTCCTGGGCCCACACCTCATTACATTCTCATCACAGTAGGGCTTGCGAAAAAGAGACAAAGAAGGTATGCCTTACACTTCGAGAAAAAAAATAAAATTTTATACCGTCATAAGGACCATCATACGCGGGAGTCTAAAAAAAAATTGTGGGGTTTTACGTGCCAAAACCACCATATGATTATGAGGCATGCCGTAGTGGGGGACTCCGAATTGATCTGGACCACCTGGGGTTCTTTAACGCACACCTAAATCTAGGTACACAGGTGTTTTCTTCATTTCGCCTCCATCGAAATGCGGCCGCCGTGTCCGGGCCGCGACCTTGTGCTCGGCAGCCCAACAACACGACCACTGAGCAACCACGGCGGGTATACACGGGAGTTGTTCAAGGCACATTATATTATTACATTTGTACTGTGAAATAAGGAGCAGTGGGGATGTGTCTGTGAGAGAGAGAACGACGAGAGAGATAAGCCTTGTGTCGGTGCTCGATCGGCTGTGCTACCTCTCGCTGCTTTATCGTTCTAGTCGCGAACGCTGACTTCCCCAAGTGCTTCGTAACATTTGGTGGAGGTGCTGGACCTGTTGCAAACCTGGATCTCTGCAGCCGGACAATCCCTGTCACATCTCCCATGCCTGAGGAGACTAGTCCTACCGATCCACCCCCGGCACCGCCTTCGGTCATCTGTCCTGGTGCGCCACGCCAACGGGATCCTCCCGTATTCAACGGCACTGACGATCATGACGTAGAGGACTGGCTGTCATCGTACGACCGAGTGAGTACCCACAACAAATGGCATGACGCTGACAAGCTTGGTTACGTACCATTCTACCTTTCCGGGGTCGCCCATCTTTGGTTCCGCAACCATGAGGCTGACTTTTCTACCTGGACAGCGTTTCGAACGAAACTTAAGAAGTGTTCAGTCACCCTGCTGTGCGCAAACTTCGGGCTGAACACCAGCTTCGCTGCCGTGCCCAACAAAAGGGCGAAAACTTTACCTCCTACATTGAAGATGTAGTTGACATTTGCCGGTGTATCAACCCAGATATGTCCGAAGATGAGAAAATCAAGAACATATTGAAAGGCATAGACAATATATGCCTTCCATATGCTCTTGGCAAAGAATCCTCAGACGGTCAATGACCTCACCTCGCTTTGCCAGAGCTATGAAAGCTACGCAAACGCTACGCAAACAACGGCTTTCTACGCGCCGAACTTCCGCTCCGGACATCGCGCTTTCAGCTACGAGTGACGGTGTCAGTGCTACTCCTTCCAGTTCAGCAATCTTCGACCAAATCACGCAATTTGTACAAGAAGTGGCACGTCAACTCTCTCTTCTGCCATCCAGTTAAGCGTCGGCTTCACCCTTGTCTCCGGATCTCCATCAGGTGATACAAGACCAAGTCGTTAGCGCCATACCACTTGCACATAAACCGCCTCCTACGCCTGTTCCACTCAGTACGCTGCCGTTGTCGCAAATCCAAGGCCTGCAGCTATTCAATCCAGACCTACCAGCACTTTTCCCTCACCTCCGAGAGTAGCTGCAACATATGCCCCTCCAAGCAGCTACTGGCCGCCATAGCAGCCCGTGCGCCCACCTCGCCAATATCTCCATCAGTTTCAGCCCACTGTTCTCAATCCATGGCGCACCCATGACAACCGCCCTATCTGTTATTCTTGCAGCCTGCCTGGGCATGTAGCACGGTTTTGCCGCCGGCGCAGATGGTATCCTTCGGATTCTCCGAGGGCACCAAGCAACCGTTGCGACTCTCCATTCCGTTCCGCTTCTGCCTCTCAGCACTTCAAAGCCTCACCTCCTGCTTCCCGAACCTTCAATACCCGTCGGTCTCCGTCACCCCGTCGGTGTTCTCTGTCGCCGCTTGTCCACCGCCCTGAAGCTCTCCAGGAGGAAAACTAAGGAACGCAGTTCGGGAGGCAAGAACTGCGATCTCAACGAACTCCTCAAGACCTAATTTATTGCCTGCGAACGTCCTTGAAGTTTATGCAGAAGACATTGCCGTCCATGCGCATTATATTATATTATTGTGTGGAATCCTGCAAAGTGGAGGAAGCAAAGCTGCAACCCATCCCAGCTGAGGAGTTCGGGATGTGTTCCCCTTTCGGTTACTTTTTTCCTGGCGAATCCGGTATTTCCAACTCCCGATTATTCGGACATTTTGGTAGTGCTCGTCGAGTCAGAATTACTGGTCCAAGACTGTATGTCTAACTGGTGTAGTACATAGTAAATGGTTAACAACTGACTGTAAAAGCACGAACAGACCTAAAAGCCGAACAATCTCACATACACAGTACACCAAATTAAAGCACATTAGCAGTTATAAATATCTTGATATTTACATATTCAACAATTTGTCATGGCAGTCTCATAACTTAAGATTACTAACAACGCTAGTCGCACTCTAGGTTACCTGAGGCACGGAGAAAGAAGTTTTTGACGAGAGGAATCTCCTAGGTTGCGACGGCAACCCGATAAAGTCACGGTCGGGCGAGGAGGAAATGCAGTTTTCGTCGCAGCACAACAGATGACACGTCGGGCGCGTCACCATTGTTTAGCTCTTCTTCTATGGATTCTATGCACAAAAAATGGCGATGTAGTCTCGTATGTTGTAAATTTTCTCCAATTTCATTCTGTAACATCAATAAATAGAAGTGGCAGGCATTTTAGCAGCAGCTATTAATGAATACTGTCCTAATTGCATGTTGTGCTGCACTTGAAACAAACTGCTAGTAGTAATTCCGGAGCAGACGACGTCTGCCGACGCCGCCACAGTTCACTCGCTCAGATGTAGTGTGAGTGAATGCGTAGGTGACCTTGGGAGGAAAAGCTTCCAATTTGGGCATGCGAGCTGTTGCGGTTTCTTTCACGATATGCAGGCCTTCCGTCTTTATTAGAGCTCTCGCGGGCTTCTGCATTGTGCCAGCAGCGCTGGCTTCTCAGATTTTGTGCGCACTTTGCACGGTGCAACAAAGGCGAGCGCTTTCCATCCGTTCTTTTTTGGGAAACCATCGACCATGCTCTTCAAAACTTGGACCTCATGTTTTCATGCCACAAACACAAAAATGACGCTGTAGCCAAAATTCTTTACTATGTGGGAATCCGTATGAGGCAGCACTGCGCAAGCGAAGCGCGAAACAGGCAGAAAACATCCCAACAGAAGTAGAGGCTGGCAATTGACTGATGGATTTGCTAGGAAGAGTGGTTTCGACGAGTTTTACTATTTGGTTCCTTTCTTTATTATTGCATCAAAGAACAAGACGTCAATTTTTGTTGTCCAACCTCCTGTATAGAATTCATCTGCACATTAAAAAACAATTGGAAGTTCCGCATTTATGTGCATCTGTTACGGCTGCGTATGTTCATTATCATTTAAGTTTATGCTTAAAATATTCTTAGCATGCAACAAGGACTTCCGAATGGAAGCTGTGAAGTAGTTACCAAGAGGACAAGCAATAGGTTGGTGCTGGAATATTAGAGACTTGGACCAGCAGGGTGGCATCGAGAAGCTCCGGACAAACTCGCTGCCTTCTCACAGCAGCACAGAAAACAAATCATTATGTTTAAAAATTGACCCACAAGATACAGAAGTAGGCATAGTGCATTCAGAGCACTGTCTTTTACCAGCACCATACGAATCGTCGGACACCTGAAGCGATAGTATCGCAGGAGTTAGCAGTTCCCAGCAATGGTCATTAACGATGCTTTCAATCATCTAAGGCAGAGGCGGGGAAGAAGTTAGAAGAACAATCTAAATATGAGCTAATGGCATAGAGGGCAAGTACCATCATTCACTGAAACAATTCATACCTGCCTTATCGTGTTTTAAGTAACATGCATTATAGATTTGGCATTCTAAATAAATACATCACAGAGGTAATTACTCTTTAAGTGACGCATTTCTTTCATTATTCCCGGTGAAGAGGCGCAAGAAACACATCCATTCGTGCGTAAAACGCTAGTGGTTAATCGTCACCGAATGGCCTTGAACTGGCGAGCCCATGGTGATAGAACAGGAGAGGCGGGAAAACGAGCGCCGCAAGCACGTTGCCGCACCACAACAGTGACCAGGTGGGGAGACAGGTCTTGTGGGCTCACAGACACGTAGTTTTGCTGTGCAGTAAAATGTCCGTTATTATCGCAATTTTTGTCGCTTTAAAACGTTGTTTTTAACAGCTTGTCTGCCAGCCTTGCCCACAAAAATAAGTGTACCAGGCTCTATGGAGCTTAAAAATTTCTAATTGGCACCGGTAACCTCGACAAGACTGACACAGAGCGCCAATCACAAGGGCCGCTTGTGTATTTTTCTGGAAGTGTGAAAATTCTTACCAGCGAGTGTACAACGTGTAAAAAAAATATTTGGTTTTCACGCCATTGTGGGTAGCATTGGGCTTCAGGTGCCTGCGCCAATAGCATCAGATGGCGAGTACAAACGTGCACGCACCTACGAAATGCTGCAGACTGCAAATGACAGGAGCAGTGCGGCAAGTAGAGCAGCGTCGCCGCGCCTTCGTGGCCGACCTTGGCCAGCCACTCAGAGGAACAACAAACAGAAACAGCCTGAAACACGCAGTAAGTGAAGCCGCGGTGACCATTGTAGACGTGGCACAGGGGACTAGAAATATCTTGCAGAAAGCGTCGATGAACTTTGCTTTTTAAATCAGCCTGTCCTCTCAGTGATTAATCTTTCAGTAATGTGCTTGGAAACTGACAATTTCTCGATTCAACGATTTTTCATTAACAATAATAGCAACAATATATATATAATATATTGGTTAACACGCCAACGGTGATTTTGGGAAGACAGTAAATACTGTTTCTGCGTACTCGGTACATGCTAATAAAGGCACTGCCGAAGCGGCGCCATTTGTTCATCGTTCCTATTCTACCACCGTGAACCAGCCTCTTCGAAGAGCGTGCCAAGCGCGTTTTGCCTTCTCTGTGAGCTGACTCACGAAAGAGGGTGCGTCAGCAACTTTATTGGGACACCCGAGCGAGCACCATTTAGCCTCCTCAATAATTCTTGCTCAATGGCCTGAGGCAACTTTTTCATCAAGCACCCGTACATCTTAAATTGTTGCTATATCAAATATTCCACCCAAACCTTGAACATGATTCAGCCATATGGGATCCACCTTAAACCATGTTAACTGACCCCTTACAAACCATTCGGAACCTATCAGTTCATTTTATGCTTGCTACATATGTTCGCACTAAAAACATCACATCGATGAAATTGACTCTTAGCTTCCTCGTAATAAGAATAAAGATTTCCCATCTTTCACTTTTTCATAAGCTGCTGTTTTTTTCATAACCACTTTGCCCCCAGGAGTTTATCTAACACATGCTTACTTTTGGCAAATCAGTTCTGCAGAATCCCACAAGGTGGAGCATCATGAAAGGGAAAAATCCATTTGAATGTAGCTATAAAGGAAATACGGGTTTCTTAGAAAAAACGCTTCGCAGTTGAGTAAAAATTCGTCCGAAAAATTCCTCCCGGACCAGGACGAATTTTTCCTAAGCTGTGAAGTGTTCTTTCTGAGAAAACCATATTTCGTTTGTAGCTTTCATGCTACATTCGGCCTTTCATGCTTAGTTTTCATTTTGTGTTAAAGGCCCCTAAACCACCTCAGATATTTTTTGTTAATTTCAAGTAGACATGTGCATCGAGTTCAGAATGCCGTCATGATCAACGATGCCAAACGCTGCAGCGGTACGCCCCGCGCCACAAAATCAAAATAACAATGGGCCTCTTCGATTATCCGTTCCCGACAGTCCCGGACTGCCCAAGATGGTGCTTTCAGCCAGTGAGTGTCACGTATGCAGTCTTTCGGACAGTCCGGGACTGTCAGAGATGGATAATCGAAGAGGCCCAATGCCGTCCTCCTCTCCTGGCCTTTCCGGTATCCTGCAACTTCCAGTTAGTCTGCTAGCAGGTACGCGCGCTCCCTGCTCTTCCTCGTCGTGTTGCTCGCTTGTGCGCGCTTGCAAATCAGTGATTACAGCCCGCAGCGCAAGCGCCAAATTGCTCACTTTCTTACACAGTCGTGCTTAGCGGTCTGATTAGCTGCGCGAACAGGGTACGACAGTGTTGGCCTTTCTAGACGTGCGCGCAACACAGGGTTCATAGCAGCACGCTTTGCATGAGCACGGGTCAGCACGGAACCAACAGCGGGTAGCCGAGAAGCGCTGAGCCGCGGCTAAGGCCCGTCCACGTTACCGGCATGGTAACTCGCCGCATGGCGTTAGCCACACGCGGGCCACCGTTCGACGGCGGTATTGCTCGCGAACGGCAAAATTTCCTTGAATGCCGTAGAGAGGATGAGACCGGGACCCATTTGTGCGGCAGCCTCACCACCGCTGATCACGCGACAGCGCCGATATCGTCGCTAGGCCTTTTCCGGTTCACTTCAAAGCTAAAGTGGACGGCGCTTCGGAATGAATTACCGACACACACAAGCCGCAATATTTTCTTATCACTGTTATTGCTCTTCACAATAATTGTACACAAAGAAGAAAAATACGCGTATACGGCGCCGTCGGCTGTGATGCGAGCACAGCCGAGCCGGTCGTCTCCCGTCGGTAGCCGTGCACTGCAGCTGAGCTCGACAAGTATCGGAGCTATCGTTCATGTTTAACGTTTGAAGTGAATATTGTTTTTCATAGAACGTACAATTTATGCATCACTTTATCTGGCAGAAATTATTTTGCTTGGAACAGAAGCTGCAGCCGATGTTCTCGTCACCGGTGGCGGAGGCGCGCAGCTTCGTGGTTGTCAATTGGCCCATTGATCGTGCTGTTCGACCTCTGGGTGGTTTAGGGGCCCTTTAAGGTAGTGATTCCTTTCAGGCACACTAATCGGTTTTTACATACATTTTTGCACCAGACAAGCAGAAAGCAGGATCACCTTCCCCCCTATTTGCTGCCACAGGAGATGGAACTTTGTTCAAGTGCACCATTCTTAGACTTGGTATGTTCGTTGCCTTGACAAATGTTGGGTACACCCTGTGCGCTTTGAGCGTACACAGCCAATCATTGCTCACCCTCTCAGTCACACACAATCTGATGAAATGAGT